>NW_017728907.1:37479617-37490849 GCF_001723895.1 Crocodylus porosus | reverse complement strand
TGATCACTGTCTCTGTCTCACTCTCTTTCTTTATAGTGGTCTTTTGTTTTACTTGTGGAGAAACATGGATTTGGGGGTATTTTAGAGAGTGATTTTGGGATTTTTTTTATCAGGGATTTTCCAATTTTCTAATAGGGAACACCAGAATTCCTGCTAGGGAGGCCAGTGGCAGGACCCTGCCTGCTCAGAGCTGGCACCTTGGACCCAGATGGCTGTGGCTGACCTCCTGACCAAATGGGGCCAGGAGGACACCCTTTGACAGTTCAGAGCAGGCCACCACACCCAGAACATCTTCTGGGTCATAGCTGCCCACATGGCCAAGCAGGGGGCACAAATGGCAGTAGTCCCGCACAAAGGCCAACTGTGCAACCGCAGTCCACTGGCAGCTGGCCCAGAGGGGCAGATGCCTCTACTGGCTGTGCAGGCCCCATCCAAGTCTGGCAGATGCACAGCAGGTCACAGCCAGGCAGCAGCCCCCACTGACAGACTGCTGCAGTGGGTAGAGGGTGCAGTGAACTCTCAGGACTGCTTCAGCAGTCCAGCTGGCACAAGGGCTAGTGTCCCCAGGTACCAATTGGCTGGGCCCCAGAAGCTCCTGAGAGCTAGTTGTCCTGAGCTACTTCCCAGGGTGGCTTTTTGTACTGCTGGGGACAGCACAAGTACTGGCCCCAGGGTCTAGATCCCCCTGGCTAAAGATCCGGGAGGATCCAAGCAGGATTATTTTGCCCCTAGTGGCACAATTTGCTCCACAACAAAGTGCATGTCTGAGCACATGCACTGAGGCAAAAAGCCCCGGCTCAAATTTGCACTGTTTCTATTTGAGCTGCTGCAAGCGCACGTGCTTGCATGTGTGGACGCACCCTCTGGGATGAAGAGTTTAGAAGGAATAAGGTAGATTATAATGTGCCATTAAGTCAACCATCACTGCTGCCTGAATAGAAGTGCAGCTGCCACTGTTAGGCAGTTAGCTTTAAACTCTGGATGGGCCAGAAATTAAAGGGAGGTGCAAGTGCATCCCTCTGGATCTGCCCCTGTTTACAACCTAAATCTCTCTCTCTCTTTCTCTTTTTTTTTTTTTTTTGCCATTAAGGGGCAAACCCAGGCATGCTGAACAATACAAAATGAAGGATAGACAGATGTCCTGCTGAAAACAGGGCAGTTTATTAGAAACCTTGTTGGGAACAGTACCCCGCTCCCCCCCATCCACAGAAAGCCATATTCGTGAAATAGTAGAGAAAAGAAGTCAGAGGGGAAACAGTGACAAATTAAAATTGTTAATCTTTCACAAAAAATCTCCTCTCTCAGATATACAAATTTCACCTCTACTGTTCCTGCTTTTTGGAAATTAACAGAATAGTTGCAATGTGGTGTGCATGCGTATAGAGAATACAGTACTCTAGAGATTTGCTCTACAGTTGCTCTAGAGATTTGCCTTATGGATCTCAAATGGAAAGCTGCCTTTCTCTGGTCCTGTTCAAAGTCTGCTCCTTGATGACCTCTGTAATTTGCGTAAGCATCCTTCAAGTATTCTACCTATGTTTCCATGGAAGATCTACAGAGAGCTTGCAAGAACAGACTTGTAATGCTTTTTGGTTATTGCTCAGATATCTTAAAATCAATAATGTCAAACAGTAGTGATATGTTATTGTGAATGTACTGAATCATTGATAAAAATAAAGGTTAATATTTTTACTTTTAAGAATATAACTGGTAAGTTTGAAACTTATTAAATGATAAAAATACAATTCTTGTGCTTTCAGACATCTAAATAAATAACACTAGTTGTTTTAAATTCTGTGTTATGTGACCAGCAATTAATTCAAATTCCCATTCCTGTTTGTATCTAGAAAAAAATAATAGTCACTGTTTTCCAAAGAAGGCAGAAAATAGTAGGTATAACATATATTTTATTTAACATATACTTGTGTTATAAAACATTATACAGTATACCACTGATAATATAAAATAAGTGACTTTTATGCACAGGGAACAGAAGTGATGATGATTCTGCAGGTCGTGTTGCCTTCTTTAGAATAGGGACTGACCCACTGTTCTACTGTGATGTTGGATACAACTGATGGAGGTGCTTTATTCTCAGATGAAACTTACATTTCTAACTACTTATGGACTTTAAAAATCCAATTATATCTTTTTGACTAGACGAGGATGGTTATTCTTAATGTTCCAAAAGTAACAGTTACTTTCTGGCTATCTGCATTCCATCTGTAGTTTCAATTTGAGCAGATATTTTCCTTCATTGTAATGCATGGCTGTACAGTGCTAGACAGTTGCTAGATGTTGCTCCAGAGGCAGTTGCATTTTTATAGCTTAATAACAGAAAAGAGGTTGAGCCGTGAATACGTTAAAGATATGCCCATTGCTTCTCTAAACAGAACTGGTAACACTGGTCCACAATTGCAACAGACCACTTCCGTTCCTACCCCATTACTGATAATGGGTGGAACAAAGGTTCACCTCAGTAATGCAAACACCTGAGCCAACTGGAATGAGCACTCCATCCCTGCCACCTGCTCATCTTTTACAAGACTCTTACGTTGCCTTTGCTTCATTACCCAGGATTTGGCCCTACATTTATGATTTTGATCTAAATTTGGTAAGCTAATAGACTAACTCAATAATGTTTGTTCCATACGCTATAACACTGCAAATTAGAAGCTAGGTGAAATGCCTGGATGTGCCTAAAATGTCAACATTCAAAGTCTGGAGACTGCTGCTGCCTAAAATTCTTTCACTTTGGATAATTCAAATGGATTATTTATAGCTACTTGTCAAGTTGTAAAATTTTAAGATTTTAAGAGGTGCCAAGACAACTGCAGAGTACAGGAAACAGAGATTTTTATGTAATGCTTCTCAGACATCCATATAATCTTAAGTATTTCACTTCTGCAAGCATAAATGTACAAACACTGCTTTTTATGTGAATGGGGAAAGAGGCAGGAGCTGATTTGTATCCCTTCAAAATTGCAAAACCAGAGATTCTGGTTTTAGGACTAGATCCAAAGAATACTACAATCCATGGAAAGATTTCCATTGATTTCGCTGGATTTTGGATCAGGCTTTTCAGTAGAGCAGCATATTTTATTTCAAAGACCAAAGTAGGCATGTTATGTTACATAAATTGGCAGAAGAATCCAGTTAAATAAAGCATATTAAATAGAAAAAAGATTCTCAGTCTGACAACATGGAGTAACCAAACCTCATTTAATTTATTCCTATCATCTCCTGCTTTAAATGATTTATAAATCAATCTCTTAAGGAATAATCAACAATTCTGAAAAAAACCAAGAAAAGCAATTAAGCAGAATTACATTTTACACACAAACTCCTGTGGAAGCTAACCTTACTAGAAGCAATAACTACCTAGAAAGTAAGCATAGTTTATACACTTCCTTCAACATTTGGGTACCATCATTTTCCAGTAGTTTAACTAGGGCCAGGCAAGGTGGGCACCTGCCCTGGGCTCCAACTATGAGGGGGTACCAAAATCCTCTCTCACCAAAAGTTTTTGTGGTGGCAAGGAAGCTCTGCACTGCCCCTGCCTGGTTACAGGAGCTGGGCAGGGGCAGGGCCACTCCAATTTGAGGGGCTGGGATGGGGAAGGGGAAGTAGAGTGAGTGGAATAGAGATCCCCTCCTGCTCCTTTCCCTTCCCTTCCCCAGGAGCATTTGCAGCAGCAGGGGAAACTCTGTGCTGCTTCTGTCTGGCCACAGGAGCCGAGCAGGGCAGCACTGCACCATATCGCATATTGGGCAGAGGGAGCAGGGGATGAGTGGGGTGAGAATAATGATTCCCCCTCCATCTGCAGTGCTTAGTAAGTGCCCTACACCTCTGGCCTTTACATATAAAATCACTGCCTGCTGAGTCCTTGGTTTATTTATATACTCATTTAAAATCTCACGCTTTAGATTTCCTCATGGATTAGGTTTGCTGTGCTTTTGAGATAGACAGAAATTAGATTTTGCAATGCTCCCACAGGTTATTGATACAGAGTGTTTTCATAGTGCACAGAGGCCCTGTAGTAGCACACCAGTACTTTTTTGTGCTCCAGTTTCATAGCCCCTTGTTCCAGAAATCAAACATCTGTTTCACATCATTGGTCATTTGTCTTATCTCATACAGCTTGTCACTTTAATGCCAGTTGAAAACAAGCACGTCCTCAATTTTTCCGTGGCAAGATTGCTCAGACAAGATCATCTCGGTGATAAACCATTTTAATACTCCCATGGCCAATGCTAGTCTATATTGGCAGTTTCCCCTCATTTGGTTCACTCTTCACATCATTTTTCCACTGTCTTCAGCAGTCATGTATATCATAATGCTAATAATGTGATGCTTATTTGACTTCTCATGTCTAATTTTGCTCTCTTGGTTGCACTCAGGACTTCCATCATAGATAGCTGGTTGCCGCCTGGGTTTTCCTGCACTCAAGACAGAAGTTGTTTGGGAGCTAGGTTCTGCTGTATGATAACAGGTCAACCTCATTCAAGCCTGATTCCTCTTTAGAGTTCAATGCAAAAGGCATTGGGGCTTTAGTATAAATTACTGTGGACAGATGTCCATATCAGACCATAACTAACATTATGCTTGGTAATTTCAGTTGAAAGGCCAAGGACTGGATAGACATGGAGGATTATTACCAATGATATTTCTTGGACAGGGCTCAGGCATATTGGCAGGGTTCTGAAATTCATTCTGCCTATGCTGGCGTATGTAGAGAGTATAATTTACTTGTCTTCAAGGCAGCCAATTCAGCACCTAAACACCCTACATGCATGTGAGCTTTCAGTAAATTCACAGATTAATAGTTTTGCCTCTTAAAAATAACAAAACCATATAGAATTTAAGACTTTTTCAACCAAAAAAACCTAACTTTCTTCTGCTTTCTAGGAGGATACCATTTTAAACGCATTTCATAAATATTTTAATAGCTCAGCTATCAGGGAAATTGTTGTTAACAATATGACAATTACTTACTTGTAAATGTTACATAATCTATTTTCCATCCTTCTCTGTTCCTCTCCATTTCAGCTGCTTGAGTCATTTGATAATCTTCCATAAAGAGACTGCAGAAAAATGATACTTTGACCCTTTTGGAAGAGGAAGTGTTTACAAAGCATATAAATAGACTGCAATGAATCCAGAATACATTAATTGTAAGCACAGTAGTCAGAAACTTGGAGAGCTCTAAAAATTAGGAATTCAAATTACCGAAACACTCAAGGTTTATTCTTATTTACGGGTTGCATGAAGATGTATAAATGCCACGTCTTAATTTGAAGGCCTAATTTCAGATCTGAAATCTATGCATAGAATGCAATTGACTGTCCCAAGACCTGAATTTCAGCTAACAGGCCAGGGACTGAATGGATGTGGAGGACTGTTACCAGTGATATTTCTTGGACAGGACTCAGGCATACTGGTAGGGTACTGTAGGGAAATCAGTGTACTGTAGGGAAGTCCATTCTGCCCATGATCTTAAAGCTACATTACTAGCATGGTCTAATACAATATTTACCTACATAGTGAACTACCATATTTTCTTAAATACCACATATAACTTTCCTGGAAAATCAGCTGGCTTTGTGCAGGCTACCTCAAACTACGGCTCAGATAAACCCCGCTGCAGCTGCTGCTGCTGAAAGAATTGTTCACAGCAAGCCAGCAGTTAGTGCTTAAACAGAGAAGGTTGCCACTCTGCAACTGCCCATGTTTATGCTATTGGCAAGAAAAAATGGTGGGGTTTTTTTTCTTTACTCTGCCTTTTGAAAACAGGGTACATGCCTTTCATGGGGACTCATGGTACATAACTAAAATTTACTTACTAAATACTGTATTTAGTGAAAATTGGACT
The DNA here is from genome assembly GCF_001723895.1 of Crocodylus porosus. Lineage (NCBI taxonomy): Eukaryota > Metazoa > Chordata > Crocodylia > Crocodylidae > Crocodylus > Crocodylus porosus. Next base: position 37,484,977 of record NW_017728907.1, on the reverse strand, counting down.
AGCCTTTAATCTGAGCTGGTGTTTGACCATAGAACCCATCCTAAAATATCCCTAATATTTTTAACATGATTTTATTTCTAATGAGGATCCTCTTCACCAGTGGAGCCTCTGGTAATTCTTTTTTGTTCCTACTCTATCATCAGCTATTTTTCAGGGAATAATCTGGAAACTACTTGCTTTTTGCTGTTTTATTTTAAAGGCTTGGGCAAAAATGCATAGAACACTACTCAGATTTAAGTTTACTTCATATCAGAACTGACATTAGACTTGTGGGTGCCCATAGTACTGGCTAAGGCATGGACAACCTGTCTCATCACCTGCACATTGCAATAACTTAGCTAAATGAGGCCCTCTCTTCCCCTGCACTCCTTTCCCCCACCCCACCATGGTCTGAGCCTCAGGCAATTTCTCTGGTTTTTCACCCCAGAAATGTTGAGAGAGTTGAATTCAGACTGTTCAGTTTTAGCTGGGTTGTGGATAATGCTCTTGGCTTATTCTATATAGTATAACTGAATGAATCAGCTCCCTAGGTAATATCATATTTCTCTCTATTGTTTCCAAACATGGAGAGAGAGAACTTTTAAGTTTTGAGTTCTGAAGGGAAATTTCATGTTTATTATGTGGTGTTAGATGTAATCCTGCAGTGACTTAAAACAGCAATAACCCTCAGATATTGTATCTAACCTGCAATTTTCTGGTGATTCTTCTACTGCACTCTTTGTTTTATTTTGGTCACCAATGTTTTAAAAAGGAATATTTACTCCTCATTCTATACCTAAGATAAGCACACAGTACAGGAGAAAACTTGTGATTGTCATCCAAAATCTATATTAACGATTATGATTTCAAAAAGGTCTGATGCATAGTCATCCTGCCTGTGGTTAAGGTGGCAAAAACATAAAGAAGGGCTCAGCATCCATTGCTTCCAGTGATTATACAGACATATGTCAAAGAAAGCATGAAATACATGTACAACATACTAATTAATACCATCGAGGAATAATTATGGTCACCGCTCCTTAGTGACTTTCTGTTCTTTACTTCTCAAATCAAGACTTTCTGCAGTAGCATAAATCTCATGGGTGCTGCTCCCAGTCTTTCTCTGTTATCAGTGGATGGGCAGCTAATGTTAATTCTGTCAGCACAAAAAACTATTGGTAACGTTGTGATTTTCCTAAGCGTCTTAGAGCCAGTGTCTTTTTGATTTGAGATACAGTTCTCTTCTTTCTATAGGACTGACTCTCAGGGGAATATCCCATAGGGCCTTGTGACAGTATAGTTTTTCTTTTGGTAATTTGCCAGTCACTTTGACTTTGAAATCTAATATTCTCTCCCACTTGCAGTGGTAGGCAGCAATTTGGCATTCTCTATTACTGTATTTCTTTTTTTTCCACTTCCTCTTTACTAACAGATTTAGGTTTAATTGTCTTTCACTCAAAAGGTTTAATAGATGTTGGCACTAACTTTTTTGTCCTTCCATCCATAAATCTCTGAACAGGTGATCCTAACAAAACATGAGAACCATGTTATGATATGTTAACAGTGTGAAAGGTAATCCCAGGGCTTTTGGGGGGGAACTGGGGTGGGGGTTGGGAGCAGGGGGAAAGAAGGAAAGAAAAGCCTCAAGTTCTCTGCTTTTTGTATTGATATTTCTACTAGCTTGTAGTGTATGCACGTACCACAGACTCAATCATAGATGCGTTAACCCATTTATAAAAGAGAATCACTTATGATTGTCTCATTTTCATAATTATTATTCACTCCTCTGAAGTCTTACTATGAGCAAACTGTATAATTTACTGTGTTATGCTACTGCTATGTGAAATGTAACAGCTCATTTGAAAAATGAAAAAGACAAAGGTAGGTCTTAAATAGAAATAGTAGTGTTTTCTGTTTCTTTGAAATCTCCCAACCTTGGTCCCAGGTCATCAGGAACTTGATGTGGTTTCAGGGATTCATCCACATTTGGCTTTTAGTAGTGATGATACATACCAAACCTACCTCAAACTAGATCCGTTAATCTGCAGTGGCTACTTTGTGATACTTCAGAGTTATGTGAGGCCACAAGCCAGTTTAACTAGCCAGTTGATGACTGCCGCTATTTGATATGATGTGTGTGTTGAATTTAAAACCTTCTGTGGTCCTTAACTAAAACAAAGCTCTCACTAAAATCATTCAATAACCTTCCATAAAAAGGTAAGCACTGCCAAATTGGCTCAGGATTTTCTTTTTAATGCACAAACCTGATTTAATTGTTTTTCCTGCTGGATATACAAAAACATCTCCTTCACTCTTTTTTATGAATTAATTGCTGTTTTTCTTCCATTAGCAATTTTCTGTTCTCAGAATTCATCATGTGCTTTTTGTACCTCAAAGGAATTGTTTGCCTATGTATATGCTGACCTTAAAATCTAAGGGCCAAATTGTACTCTGAATTCTTCTGGGTGCAACTTAATGGCCTTCATTTTGAGGAGAGAGTTGGCTCTCAGTGAGTTAGGACAGAACCTAGGTCAGGATTTTTTAATCATATTTTCTATTATATCACAGAAGAAAAAACACAGCATATCTGACAGGCAGACAAATCAGCTTGAACAGCTGGATTTTAGCTGCCTGAAGACATAATTCCTGCTTTCAAGCTTTTACAAACAATCTTCCTAATAATTTCCCCATTCTCATGACAAATTTTATAAGCACATAACCCAGCCTATGCAGTCTTATACATTTGCTCTTTCCCCCAGATATTCTGATATTTCTTAAATTGCTTTTATGCTGTCTGTTGACAACTGAGTTTAGAGTCAGGAAATGTTATATTCAATTGCATGAAAATCTGGAATTGCTTCCCTAACGCCAGGTATTATCAGTCCTCATGCAAGGACTATTTTGTTACCTTTGTCAAATTTTTAAATAATTTTAATTTCATTTCACTTTTGGGTTACCCTGTATTCTATACAGTTGATGCTAAGACCTCTGATTCAAAGGCGTGACTCTAGGTTGACCTTGTGAAACATCAGATTCTGGCTTATATTTTGCATGTCTGTTGCTAACTATCCTTAGTTTTTGCCCAAAGAATGACTGCTCACAAACTCAGTATATATTAGTAAATCATAATGAAGCTGCACCTATTCCCATGGAAGTCAACAGGAAATGTTTCTTTGATTTTAGAAGTGAAACTTGGTCTTAACCCAAATTCTTCTTGAGAAATTTTTCATATCATATGAAGTGCCCACTACAATGTATGGGAAGGATTTGGGTCCTGCTCCAAAGGCCTCTGAAGTAAAAGGAAAGAGCCCCTTTGATTTCAGTGGGATTCTGGGTCAATCCCTCAGCAAATTATTCAAGGCCTGTCTGTAAGGGGCAGTAAGTGGGCAATAAGTGAATTTACAATACGTTAGCTCAGGGGTCGCCCCCTGGGGGTACTTGGAAAGGGGGCAGGTAAGTGGGGACGGAATTCCATCACCCACCACCCTGTGCCACGGCCTTCCAGGCCTCTACTTTTCTGTGGTTATAGCCCATCGACTTACTGCTTATATATTTTTTTGACTGATAGACTGGTGGTTTTTGGTGAGGCTGTAGGGGAGGAGGAGACCTCATTAGCACCTCAGGGCACAGTTATAAAGGGCCAAATCGCCTAATACCCTAGTGGGTGCAGCCGTATAGGGCCAGTAGCCTAGAGCTGGCTGCAGGACTTTGAAGCTGGGTCCCAGTGGAGGGATCTTAGCTAGTATAAGAAAGGAAAGCCTTGGTGTCCAGGGGTAGAGGGTGAAAAGGGGCCAGAAGGCCTGGCTCCATAGTAAAAAAAAAAAAGGAGGGCCACGGGCCCAGAAAGGAATAAGGAGCTAGAGCCTCAGAGTCAAACCCTACCCAGTGGGTTTAGACTGGTAGTCCTAGCTAGAGAAAGACAGGGGGTTAGGCCTGTGGTGGCTGAGAACCCCAACATAGAAGTATAATAGACAGTCTCCCACTTGTAAGAACATCTCAATAATATTTACATCAAGACATGGCAGGAGAGTAAGGGCAGGATAAGATAGAATTGAAACATTAAGGGACTTCAAGGGTGCCCCTCATAGGCTGCAACCCCCCGCCCCTAGAATCGATGAAAGGGTAAAGCAGTGAATGTGATGCAATTTCATATACCAGATTGCCGTCCCATAAACAGGTCTCATGGAGCATAAGTTCAACAACTTATGGTTGGGTCTGCCATTAGATCCACTAATATTAGTATTTATGTTCCTCTTCTGACCATTGCTTTGAGAAAATTATTATGTCTATACTAGACTGGCTAGGCCTGAAGATAACCCAGAATGTAGTTCTGTTCCTATTTATAGCTTCAGAAAATAGTGATAAATGTATGACCACTTTTACCTGAAGCGGCAAATTCTGTCCTTTGATATGCATGTTTGGTTCTCACCAAGATCAGACAAAAGCATTGAGCACCCAATATTAGGGCATAATATGATTACAAGTAGTAAATCAGAACAAAGATACAACTTACTTGCCTTAGAACTGATACCATTTTGTGGCAAGTTTGTTATAAATCTGTTCATTATATGGATAAATTATTCATTATACTTTGATGGGGAATATTACAAGGGATGAGAAATTTCAGTGCTAGGGGAAGAAGGGCTTTGGTAGTTTTAATTCCACTTCGTACCATTCCAATCCTAGGATGTTCTGGGGACTGGAGAGAGCCCCGAGCCTAATTTACATAGGCTTTGCTGTCTTAAGTTATGCAATTTCCTTAGAGCTACATTATGAGTAGCAGTACAACTTGCAATCTCTGTGGTGCTGGAATCCTTCTCCCAACCTTTCCACTCCATCCCATCAAGCAAATGAGGAGAAACAAAACAGAAGAAACAAAATAACTACGTGTCACACTGCCTTATTAATATGGTGAAAAAGGGTGAGTTGTAGGTGTGTGATCTCACCGTCTACCTGTAGCATCTTGAGTTACATGTGAAGTACATCAGGGCTGAACCAAACCAGATAGTTCTTCTTCAGCAAAATTGTTTTTACCTCAATGACCTGAATAAGGCTTGCAGGGATTTATTCTATGGTCAATTAATTTATACCAAACATGACAGCAAAGGGTTAAATAAAACCCAAAGTTGATTGTACCATTGTAAATGTAATTTGCTATGATCAGTAACCACTTGAATTCAACAGGCCTGACTCTGTTTTCATTAATTGCACTAACTACTTTGATTTGTTCCAAATTCAAGTTAGTGTATTCAGAGCTGAAACAAGCCCCTGGCATGGATCTTTGAAAACTCCTGGCGCTCTGGTGTAGTGCCCAAAGACTGGAAGAAGGCCAATGTGGTGCCGATCTTCAAGAAAGGGAGGAGAGTGGATCTGGCTAACTA
>NW_017728907.1:37410231-37478792 GCF_001723895.1 Crocodylus porosus | reverse complement strand
GGATCCTATGACCCCAGCTGACTTCCTGCCCTTTGGGCAGGGGGCTGGACTTGATGATCTCCCGAGGTCCCTTCCAGCCTTAATGTCTATGAAATCTATGGAAGTCCAGAAGTTTTCTGGTGAATACTCAGTTCTATTGTATTGCCTCTATAGCAAGAGGCAATACAATTATGTCCAATCTGTATCTTCAGGACAGTTTATCCTTCCTTATATCTCCTGGGTGCTAGGGAATTGGTAACTGTGCAAACATGACAAGATGAGTAAACAGAAAAATCATGGATTTTGCATATTTTGTATGTTTCTTAATTTAAGAGAATGACCATTCAAAAGGTAACTTGTTACTGCATGGAGATTTCTGCCTCCACAACCTTTGTAAATGATAAGGTTAGATTTGTTATATTGCCAGATCTAACCTCTCTAGCTTATAGATTTCTTTAGAAAGAAAAATGTCATTTTCATACTGTATTCTTTGTATTGGTTTACTACTTGTAGTCAAATAGGTGCTCAGTGCTCTCATCTAATGGAAAGTTTAGATAAAACAAGTCACATTAAAATTAAATCAGAGATAAATGTCTAGCAATATGTATTCATGATTAAGCAAAAAGAGGAGAGAAATTTCTGATGCTTACAGCCAACTATAAAACTGCTGTTATCATTTGCTTAGGATATTATTAATAGCTGTCAAGCTGCCATATTCAGAAAACACTGACACCTACAGCATACTAAATAATCTCTATTTGGACTGAATTTGAAACAGAACTGACTCTGTGATAAAGCACAAAAACAACCATCTACTACAATGTCAAAGAGTAAAAACCACCACAAAGTATCTAGTCTAAATGGCTTTTCCATTTCCAATTCCAGCATGTTTAAAATGAATGAACATGTCTTCTTGATCAGTTTTCCAGTCTTCTCTTAGAAGAGGAAGTGGAAAAGACTGTGGTTCATGCATTAAAAAAAAAAAAAAAGCTATGCAAGCTTCTGTCAGTTTCCTTCATTCTAAACCAAAGTAAACTCTAATGCTCTGGTAGGTAACTTACTTGGAAAGACACATCTTATAAATATTCAATACATGAACATAATTAGCAACTATACACATTTCCATGGATCATTTTAGGAGAAGGCTTTTGAAAAAAAATTGTAAACATTTTACAAATATTCTTCAGCTTAATACGAGCAAGAAATGATCACTTTATTCAATATATACATCTTGAGCTTTTAATTCTGACACTGAACTGTTATTTAGGAAAGCAGGTAACATTTGTGGTTTTAGTAATCAAAATTGCACCTTAGAACAAAACTGAACAGAGTGAAATTTTAATTAGCTCCTTCTATAGCACCATTTTTAGATAAAATGTAGTATTTCTATTTTAATACTAGCATCATATCATAACACATTGTGATGTCTCCTTTGATGTGAACTCACAAAAATGCAGACTAGTGCTTTCTGTCACATAAGATGATTTTTTAAGAACTACGTGATCTGCAACTTAACAGTGAGCGTTATAGATAGTTAGTTAAATAGTTAAGGACCAACTGGGAGAAGATTTATTGTATGAGAATGCTCTTTCTTGTTTAGAGACTTCAGCAAAAACCCAGTACATATCTCAATCTCTTTCATATTATTCTGGGGTACTCAACTGCCATTTTTTACTATCCAAGAATCATACTGTATGTAACTATCTACATGAGTGGTGATGAACAGGCAAGATATCATGACACTAAAAATGTCATATGGGTTGACAAAGGAAATGTGCTGAAGATGTACTCATGGAGAAATGCAGTTTAATATAGTTGAACTGACTTGGAGCTAAATGTTTTGTTCAGTTAAATTATATATATATATATATATATTCCAGTAAACATGAAATTAAATTATTCACTCAGATTTTCCTAAAGGGGATAAAAAAAAAATCAAACATAAATTAATTTTTTTTCTGTTAGAAAATTGATTGCAAATTTCCAACCTGCTCTCAAAATTAAGGAAACATTGTATTTGGTAAAATATTACAAAGCAGTCACAGAAGGCCTGATTCCAAAAACAGGTCAAGATAAGCAGACAATTAGCTCAGCACTGAATTTCCATTGCAGACATGAGAGCACTGTATGGGCGTTTCTCAAGGTTGGGCCCTAAGCATGGATGAACATGACATGGTACAGTTGGCCTTCCTGACTGCCTCCCCACACTGCCGGCCCGTGTTCATCTTGGAGCCAATGATGACTCCAAGATCCTTTTCCACCTCCGTGCTGACAAGAGGGGAGTTCCCCAACCTGTAGGTATGGTGCCGGTTGTTCCTTCCCAGGTGCATCACCTTGCACTTGTCTGTGTTGAACCCCATCCTATTCACATCCACCCACCCTTGTAACCTGTCTAGGTCTGATCGAAGCCTGATGCTACCTTCTAGTGTGCCCACATCCCCCCACATCTTAGTGTCATCAGCAAATTTGAACAGGGTGCTTTTTACCCCCTCATCCAATTCACTGATGAAGATGTTGAACAGTGCGGGCCCGAGGACCGAGCCCTGCGGAACCCCACTGCCCACGTTCTTCCAGGCTGAGAAGGACTCATCCACTACCACCCTCTGGGTGCGGCCCTCCAGCCAGTTGGTGACCCAATTGACTGTGTGGACGTCGACACCACAGTCCCCCAGTTTCTTAATGAGAATGGGGTGAGAGACAATGTCAAATGGACTTCATTCCACTGGGTCTTTCCCCTTTTTCAGATTTAATGGTTATAAAACAATCTAGCAGATCCTTTCTCCCCTATCCTCCAAATACATGTGTCCACATTAGGAACCTCTGTCAAAGGGCAACTTTCTATAGATAAAGCTAGGAAATAAACAGGTTTCAGAAAAAAAAAAACAGAATGAGAGTTATGTATTAGTATTTTGAACTAACCTAAAGTAACAAGGACTGTATCGTTGTTGCAAATAACAAAGGAATATCTTGTAATACGTTTTTGATTTTCACCTTCAAATATGTCTAAGAAAATGGCTAGATTCAGTGCAACGTTTGCCATAGACTTAACTACAATCAATTTTTCACCCTAAATGTGTACTTTGGCTGCTTTTTCCTGTCATCATTACAAAGTGCTCAAATCTTGGCATTCCAAGACACCTTCTTGATTTCATAGAAACTTATGGTTGGAAGGGACTTGAGGAGGTCATCTAGTCCAACCCCCTGCTGTAAGTAGGACCATCGCCACCTAGATCATCCCAGCCAAGGCTTTGTCTAAACCTCTAAAGATGGAGATTCCACAACCCCTCTGGTAACTTGTTCCAGTGCTTTACTACCCTCCTAGTAAGAAAGTTTTTCTGTACAACTGTGAATATTTCTCCCAATTTTTTTACGAGTTTCACATCAACCTTTTGTGTTATGGCTTTATATTCTTATTCATGAAGGGTAGACACTGCTATATATGTGAAAGGAACTCAGAGGAAGATTCAGGCTGCATACAGACCTTCAAGAAGGTTAGATTAAGTTAAAAATGGCCACTCAATCAAAGACAAGTTGGGATACAGGGGTAGCAAGGGGGGATTGTGGATTGGAGGGGGAAAACAGGCTCTGGGGAAATGGAGGAGTCCATAGGAGCATTGTGGGGGCAAGCAGGGTCCTAGGGGATATTGGGGAATCAGGGGGTAGGAAGGGTCCCCAGGGGGATGGAGGGAGGGGGAGCTAGCACTATCCACAGGAGAGTTTGGGGCTCTCTTCCCCACCTCCCAGGACCAGGGGCTATATTTAGCCCCCCAACCCCCACACAAACAACCCTCCCCAGTGAACCAACACCTTCTCCACCTTGTCTGCCCTTCCCCACCCTAACTTATTTGCTCAGCTCTCAGCAAACCAGTAAAACTGGCACTGTGAATGGCTTGTGGGATGGGGGGTATCCATTTGGGGATGGGATAGGTGGCTGGTGTTGGGTAGGGTTGCCAACTCTGAGTGAAGCTATTCTGGGAGATTTTGAAGGTATTCTGGGAGGAGCCCCCACCCCACCCTTGATGCAGCACAAGCTCCCGGTTTGCTTTCAAGAGTTGCTGAGAGATCGACACTGATTCTGGTAGACTCCTAGTGAATCTGGGAGAGTTGGCAACCATAGCGCTAGGCAGGGGAGGTAGGAAAAGTGGAGCTCGGGTGTTGGGACTGGTACCTGAGCTTTCCCGGCCCTGGGGTTGTGCTGGGAACTGTACAGAAGTTCAGGACAGATCACTCTAAAAATAGCCAACGAGATCTAAATTGAGCACACCTCTGAGATATGGTTAACTTAGATCGGCTCAACCATTTTTAGACTGACCTAGCTGTCCTAAACTTCTGTATAGTTTGCACTTAGGTCTACCTAACTAGGACAAGGTCTGTACCTGGGCAAACTGAGGTAAATCAGGTGGCTATTTTTACCCGAATTAAACCTCCCCCTAATCTCCCCAAATGTCTGTACATAGCTCCAGAACAGTTATTCTGGATAATAGTTATCCTACCCATAGCACCTCATTCCTGGCTATCATTCTCAAGAACACAAGACTCAGATAGATCAAATTGTCATTTACACAAAAGTGGCTTTGTACTACTTTGGCAGAAAAGGTAGTTCCTCTTTCTTCAAAGCCCATTTAGAGTTCCCAAGCAGGGTAAAGTGGCATTAGTGCAAATAAGAATCAGTCCCAGATGTCTTTATGGGAAAAGCTGTAAGAGAAAAAATGCACAGTGTTTCAAATATAGTAACTTTTTCTCCTTTTATTCATTTTCAAACCTGAAATTTTCCTTAGATATATAAAGGCATATGTAATTAAGAGCATTAAGCTTGCCATGGGAATACAAAATATATCCCTGTTCTCAGTTAAGCCATTGAAATAGAAGTGGTAGAATAGGCCATCAATAAAAAAAAAGCAGCAGCATTTATAGAAGGAAGGAGGAGGCAGGATCTTTCCGTTTTTCTTTTTTTCCAGCTGGATGTACTAGGCATTAACTTGAACCAAATACCGGACATGAGTGCAAAAAACAGGGCTGGAAGAAAGTGCTCTTTTTATTTGATTTTAAAGAAGCTGTCAGGTTTTATCTTTTGTACTGCAGATATTTCAGCCCATACCATCTCAGTAGCTCTCCTGAAGGTTTGGCATCTTATTATGTGCCAAACAAGTGCTTAAGGGTGGGCACTCACATTTGAACATTTTATTCATGATCTTTTCAATTAAAAAAAAGAAAGCATTTTGTACAGTTGTCCCAAATACTATGATTTTTGAAGTATTATTTGGATGTAAGCATGACTTAAAATAAGTTACCAGTTTGTTGTGTGATTCATACTAAAGAAGAAATACTAGTGCCATTTCCTTTAAACAATATTCTCAATCTTCTTCTACTTCATGCAAGAACACAATTGTTTCTCAATAGTTCTGCAGCCCTCATACCCTTTGAAAGAGCAAGAATCTGATAGTAGCATTTGTCTAACAATTATTAAACAGACTGCCAAACGATATGTCTATATTATAATTTGACAATATGATATGAAAGCAATCAGAGTGAGAAGAAAGTAAGATGGGACAGAGCTCATAGAATAAACAACCCACTCTCCCATAAAATCCCATGTGGCAAGAATTTGAATAAGATTTGAATTCAGGTCTTCAGAATTAGTAAGATATCACTTTGGATTTACAGAACTAGTTCAAGTTCTTCAGCTTTTTCTGATATTTGAATTCATTTTGCCTTATGCATCTAAAAAGTATTTTTTGGTTCTTTCTTTTCTCCACAATTCAGGGCAATGTTTTCTTCAGCTCCTCAAGTCCAAACACTAAATTTATACTTCCCAAACACAATATATGCCAACGAAATGAATTCCTGACCATTTCTTCTTTTTGAATTGAAGACTCTGCACTGGCTTTCATTCTACCTGCTCACTGGTACTTTTCTTAATCCTCTTTTTCCCCTTCTAAATCATTCCAATTCGTTTTCAAACAAGGTTTTCTAAGTGGAACACACACTGAAAGTTACATTCAGGAGCCAATAATATTTATGCAACTTAAACATTCAGAAAAGTGAGTCTTCCTCTACCTAATGTGAACCAACGTCACTGAACTTCCTGATATGCACTTCTGGTCACATCAGATTAGAGACTGAATTTTATTTGCTGTCATTACCAGATAATACATTAGATTATGATTACCCAAGTCTTATTTTTTCTTGTTGCAATAAATTTCAGTGCAGTTCAAGTAATGCAGAGGGAGGAATCCTGAAGGTCTTTGTTTGCCGCAACTCCCGCCTAGAACGGCGCTGTAAATGTGTGCAGTGAGGGTGCGTCATGTCCATTTCCTCGCTGTCTCCCCCAGTACAATCAGGAGGCAGTACCTAGTGGCAGCAGTTCCAGAACGAGCCCGCCCAGCTACACCATCACCAAGAGGACTGTCAACCTAGTGACAGTTTCTGCACAGGGTCTTGACCCCTGGGACTTTTGTCCACCACTTAGATCAAGTGGTGATGGCACCCTACCTCTTCTGCAAGGAGGAAATGGGGGAGATGCTATTCCACTTCTTCTATGACTGCCCCTGGCTGTGGATACCCTGTCACCCTCTGCAGTCTCTTTGGTGTTCTGGATATGGATTTCTCTGGGACTGTATAATTTTCTCTGTCCTATACCAAGCAGTTGAGGGGAACATGATCTGCCTGGACAATTTTTTGCTGGGTCAGGCCAAGACAGTGACCCTGAAGAAGTTCAGGAACTAGCTCTCAGGGGTCAACTTAGACAGTGCCCTCCACCTCTTTCCACTCCTGGTCTGGGCACATCTCTCCTTTAAGTTAGGACCCTTTACCCTTTGATGGAAGAGAGACCAATTTGGGTCGTGCTGGGACCTGGAGGGGGCACTCTGTATGATGGAAGATACCTGGTTAGTAGTAGAAGTGCGACCATGTGAAAGGCATAGGGTGGAGGAGGAAGGGAGTTTTAATGTCTAGTTATGACAGCAGTTTGACTGACAAATAATTCCCTGTCTAGCACCTCATGCAGCCGTATACCTTTACCTTTCATTTTAACATTTTTATTGTAAGTGTTTAAAAAGTCTTTCTTTTTTGCATTTTTTCCTTACTTCATCTTTCATTCTTTTACTTAATCCCAATACTGAAGCCATATAATATATAGCCAGAAATTTTTCTTTTTTCACTTTCCTTTTGGCTTGCTTACTTGGAAGAACTTTGTAAAATCTTTTTCTTTGTCTTCCTTCTTCTTTTCTACTATCCCTCCCTTCACCCATTAGGCAAGGGCTTTAAAGCATTTTAAACACTACTTCCAAAGGAATGAGAAGGGCACTACATAAGCAGAAGACATTATAGCATGGTGTAGCAGCTACTTTAACACAAAGGGATGGATTCCATAGATTGCTAGGTACTTCTCTTCCTTTCCTATAATTCTATCTTTTCCATTTCAGAAACCAGTGGAAATCCATCCAAAAACTCTGTTTCTTTGCTATCCCCTGGAATAACACCACCCACTACCACTGCACTTCTATATTCTGTGTAGTTTGAATTGGAGTGTCTATAGGCATCTTATCCATTTAGTGATCGGCAGATGGCATATCGGGATGCCTGTTTCACTGAGTGAGGAACAAGCAATCACAGGTGCTGGGCATGGCAATTATCTACTGCAAAGCAGGAATTATAGTCTGAGACTGCCACATTTTGTCCTACATCTGAGACAGGTAATTCCAGTTTGATCCTACAGAAAGCACCACAAATGAGGAAATAATTTAATGATACATTGCAAAAATTCCTCTTGCAAAACATAAATAGAAGATATGATGAGTTAACAATGAAGGAAAAGATCAACTTTTGGTAAATAATCTTCCTGCAATTCAGTGAATTACTCAAGATAAAGCCTCTTTTCTTTAAAAAAAACAATGCATGAGATTATTTCCTTACTTTTCAGTAGCTTTCTCTGCAAGGACCACACTGCTTCCTTCCTACATTGCCAACATGATACTCCCAGAATGAACAAGTGTTGGGATCATTATGCCAAAACAGTGGGAATTACTTCCTTTGTTACAATTTATCGCCAAGTGATAAATTAAAAAAAGGTATGGAGTAAAGTCACCCTTTTAAATGTCCACAATTAGTAGATTTTGTTTCTTAGTAGTAAGATACCTTTTCCCACCGTGTTTCCAAATACTGTCAGCAACATGTGAAATCTTTTTGTTAATGATCGAACATGTCCGGATATAGTGTTGAATAACTGGCACTGATGAATGATGATGAAAGTAAACACCAGTTAACCAGCATTCCTGAAAGTGTATTTTAATGCACTTTAGATAATGGCATATAGCTTCATTTGCCACAAATTCAAAGTCTAAATCTGATAGTCCTTTCCAATGAATGATGTCTATTCACAATTTAAGTAGGGGATTGTACCAAAAGAATCTAGGCATAAATCTTGGGAGGCAGTAGCACTGGACTGAGTACCCCAACTCAGGAGACTTGACTTAAAACAAACATTTTTGACACAAATATTCTACAGTGCATTATACTGTCATGTGCTTCCCCGGGGAATCAATCAGCACAGGACATTCCAGTCTGACAATCACAGATAAATATGTCACTACTCAGAAGCCAACTATGGTGGGATAATCTGGACATGAATGCCACACCCAAATCTGGCCCTTTAACAGAACAGAAAATTGCACATTACCGGACTGTTACAGGAATGTGCTTTCTGTCCAGACAAAGGAGTCGGTCTCCTGTGAAATAGCATTGCATGGAACAGCTACACTTTAAGAAACCAAAAAAAGTGTTGTTTTTGTATAACTGTTGAAGTAGAGTTTCCAAGTCCTAACATTTAGTATACTATAGCTTGTAATATTTCTTTACTGTTTCTCACTACAATTTATTTTTCAAATAAAATGTTTCAAATATTTGTTTTTCCAAAGTTAGGAAACCACGGCCAGCAGCCACAAAGTGACAACAACAGGATTAATTGATTTGTGTAAAGGGGAAAATACATATTTTTAAGCTTCTAAAAGTTAAAGTTACTTGAAATCATTTTTTTGAACTTTTAACAGACAACCAATCGAAGCATGAGAGCCAGCAAACCTGAGAAACCTGATATCTCAGGCCACCAGAATTCAAGTACTATCAATTTTAAGCAGAGTGAAACAAATTCTCTGCTAAGGTCAGTGGGCAGAACTCCCTTGAATTCAATTTTGCTGTAGTCACTTAAACCTGCAGAAAATTTGGCTCTATATGTTTGGCGATAGACCATACCCGGCTTGGTTACAGTGCCGTTCACTTCTTGAGCAGAGACATAACCAGGCAGTTTGCCACCAGAGCAGCAGCAGCACCTCCTGTGTGCCAGTGCCAGAGGTGTGCACAGCGAGCAGCAGTAGCAGTTTTTATTTTTCTGTCCCTTCCACCAGGTCAGTGCCTGGGGCTGCTCCCCCAGGCACCCTGCCTTAGTTACTCTACTGTTGCTTCTTTTTCTTTTCATTACTGAAAGCTAATGAAGCCATCCATTAGCTTTCAGCCCTGTAAATCATTGCAGTGACTTATCCCTCTGCCTACTTCCCAGTAGTCCACCTCTTCAACAGGTAAGCAAAGTCAAAAGGAAAATGCTCCAAATCAGTTGCTGGTCTCAGACTCTTGCCAGGCACAGGCCTTCCTATCCTGTTCTCCTTCCTGTTTTCTTCTGTCTCAAGCCTTCCTGGGTTCCATCTGTGGCAGGCCAGTGGGGGGTGCTCCTTCATTGAGCCACCCACCTCACTGCGCTCGATCACCTTCCAGGCTCCGAGTGCCTCCGTGGGGGCACCTCACACCTGGCCAACTCCCTTCCTGGAGCACACCCACTAGCCTGGGGGTAAAACTGCCACCACCCAGGGACAGGCTTGATTCTGGATCTGTGCTCCCTGGGAAACACAGGCCTAGTAGCCCTTGAGGATACTTGATTCACTTCAAGAACTTGGGATGCTTCCCTCAGTCGGAAGCACAAGTAGTGGTCTCCTTTAGTCAGCTAAACAAAGGGGACCCCAAGGCATAATCTAGACCCACTCCCAGTAAGTCTCCCACACTAGGTACAAAGGAGAACTTTTATTGGTTACAAGGGGTAGGGTTGGAATAGGGTACAGGGTAGAGCAATATCAGAGAAATCCCATAGAGCAAACTGGCATAGCTGGGTAGCCTTTGATCACGCATCTGAGTTAGTGCAAGCTATGTACCTAGTTAGATCTCAGGTAGCTTACTCACAGGTATCATCCAGAGGCAGGTGGAGATTCCCTCTGGAAGCAGACAGTTCCTTGATCATAAGTTTTGAGAGAGAGAGCAAGTTTTAGATGGCCCAGCTCTTCTCTCTCTCTGAGTCTTCCTCATGGCTGCTGCTCCCCCCTTCTAGGCAGCCCTTAACTTACATAGCCCTTATAACCTCATTTACTTGGTCCAATGGGGGGCCAGCACCTGTTGGCTGTCAGCCAACCAATTTGAAATGCATCACTAGTTGCTGGGCAGACTGACAGTTCCTAGCTCCCCAGGGAGCCCAAGCCCCTCACCCAGATATGTGATGCCAGTCACGTAGGCACAGGGAGCAGGTTTCTCCCCTCCCTCAGGAATGTATCCAGCTCAGGTTACCTAAAGAGATAGGGTAAGGTGTGTATCCTCTGCTGGGCCCATCCTAACCAAATTGTCACAGAGCAGAGTTTTTGGGGAGAAACAGAGGTGGCCTTCTGCCACGCTGTCTAGGTCCTTCCCTTCATATTGGCAAGAAGTGTTCCCTTTCATTGCTCTTCAAAGAGTAGTGGTATAAGAGGAACCCAAGGTCACTTGCCATTAGAGGTCACTGGACCTGGCTCCCTAATGGCTATATTATCTGTCCATAAGCCAGACAACTCTGACTTCCCAGTACCCCTTCCTCCACACCAGTTTAGGCCAGATCCCTAGCCTTTCCTTACTATTCTCTTGTTCTTTAAAAAAGTGCTTCCATCCTAGCCTATTCATCCCTGGAGCCTCTCCATATGGAAAAGCCCATACTACATTGGTTGAGACACACTGCCAAATGCCCAGAAGCTTCCATTTACATCTCTCAGCAGACCTAGTCTTTAATGATCCCCTTGTCTTGTGATCCATTCAATTCCTTCCCTGGAGGAGGTGAGCTAGCTTGGCACACATGAAGCTTTATGGCCAGGTCACACTATTAATCCTTGGGAAGGAGGCATGAAGTGATCAAGCAAGAGGTTTTGTTATATTCTTCCTCATGCATAATGGAAGTGCATGTGACTGTGATGTTCAGCAGTGAAAGGACTGGATTTTGTGATTATCTGTACCTTGCCTTCTTGATAGGAGGTGACTGGTTTCAGCACCTTACAGTACTAAACTCTGTAGATCATTGCTTTAGAAACTAACCTACCTCCCTAGAGCCCTAGAACAGGGCCAGGGCACATTGGCACACAGTGGGCATATCCAGACAAGCGTGTATGTGCCACCTGCAGTGTCTCAAAACCCTTTGAAATGCTGCAAGATGCACATGCAGGAATGATAAAATGTTCCCCACACTGCAAATTTGCACCCCCACTGGCCCTGCCCCCCCAGCCCACTGAGCCCCTCCCCCGATCATTGCCCCTCCACCCCAGCATCCAGGGGGAAAAACACCCAAACCCTGCACTTACCAGAAGTTCAAGCTACTGTCAGGGTCACTGGGGTGCCCCTGCACATCGTGGGGCAGGGTGACAGCCGTAGCAGCCCCAGCTTAGGCCCTGTTCCCCTGTTGCCCTGTGCTGCCTTGGGGGGACTCTGCCAGGAGGCCCCAGAACCCCCACAACCCCTGCTACAGTGAGTAGAGGCTTTTTTTTTTTTTTTAAGGGGCAGAGGCTGGGAGGCAGCCATGAGCTGGGGAGGGCCAGCCATCAGGAGGGCTGCAGGAGCTGGTGGGGGATGGGTCCAGGCAGGGCAGCAATAAGGGGGCTGGGATGGGGTAAGTGGGCTCTGCAGGGGGGCCATGGCCCCTGTGGGGGACGTGGTCCATGAGGGAGGCCGTAGCCCCTTTTGGTGGGCTGTAACTCCAGTTGGGGGTGGGGCCATGGTCCTTGTGGGGGGCCATAGCCCCTGTGCGGGGGGGGGGCAGAAAAACATTTATTCATGTATTCATGAATTTATGAAACCTGTATTTAAAATTCACTTCATTATTGTGATAGAAAAACTAGTAGTCTTCCAAATTGCTTTAACACTGTAGATATATCAATAAAACATTGCCCAACTGATCACTGTCTCTCTGTCTGTCTGTCTGTCTCTATAGTGGTCTTTTGTTTTAATTGTGGAGGAACATGGATTGTGGGGGTTTTTTTACAGAGTGACTTTGGAAGTTTTTTTATCAGGGATTTTTCAGTTTCTCAACAGGGAACACCAGAATTCCTGCTAGGGAGGCCAGTGGCAGGACCCTGCCTGCTCAGAAGCACCTTGGACCCAGATGGCTGTGGCTGACCTCCTGACCAATTGGGGCCAGGAGGACATGCTTTGACAGTTCAAAGCAGGCCACCACGCCTGGAACATCTTCTGGGCGATAGATGCCCAAATGGCTAGGCATGGGGCACACATGGCAGCAGTGCCAACTCTGCAGCCACAGCCTACTGGCAGCTGGCCCAGCAGATGCCTCATCCAGGACTGGCAGGTGCACAGCAGGTCACAGCCAGGCAGCAACCCCCACTGCCAGACTGCGGCAGTGGGTAAAGGGTGCAGGGATTTCTTCAGGGGTCTAGCTGGCACAAGGGGTAGTGTCCCCAGATACCAATTGGTTGGGCCCCAGAAGCTCCTGAGAGCCCTGAGCTACTTGATAGGGCAGCTCTTTGTACGGTTGGGGCAGGACAGGTGCTGGCTCCAGGCTCTAACTCTGCCTGGCTGCAGATCTGATAGGAGCCAGGCAGGGTTATTTTTCTCCAAGTGGCACAATTTTCTCCACAACACAGTGCCTGTCTGAAGACATGAGCTGAGGCAAAAAGCCCCGGCTCGAATTTGCATCGCTGTTATTTGAGTTGCTGCAAGCGCACATGTCTGCACATGTGGATGTACCCAGTGAGTGCAGGTTTTGCTGTGGGTAAATGGATAATGTCATTCTGGTACTAAAATGAAGAGCCATGTAATTTGCATTTAAAAATAACAAAGGTTCCTTGGGGTCTTATACATTAAAGAATATTTGTTGTTTGTTTGTTTTTAATATGCAGGAGAAAAAAATCATGTTAAAAAGAAGAAAAAATTCATATTAGAATTTCCTCAAGTTCCAAACAACTGGAACCATGTCAGGATCCAAATCTCAGTGGATTAGAGCCACAGGAGCAGCTAATATAACTAAAAGTTTGGAGAAGGCTTAAACAATATAAAGTAATTTTCATTATGCAGCAGTTTGACACGAGGCCAATCATTGCATGGAAACAAGGACTTATTTGCATGGAAAAATGTGAATTTTAAAGACTCTAAACAAACTTAACTATTGCTTTTTATTTTGAGCATGCTTCAAAGTATATAGATAGAATCTGTACAGGAAACACAGATTAAATCAAAAATCTTTTTGAGAGCAAAGGAGGATATTGTGTGTAGTCATGTCTGATGCTGTGGACTAATCTGAAATTAATTAATTTTATACACAGAAAAGGGGAATGCAGGTAAGCCAAAGACTACATCTAAGGGAACTGTCTGGCTTTGAAAGCTTGGACTGGAATGATGTAATTTAGAAAAAATGGTGTGGATGATATATTTTAATTACCTACACTTGCAAGAAACCAGGGTTTATACCTAGAATTCCCCACTCAGATTTATAACCATCACAAGGCTGCAACCCACAGCATGTAATGATTATACATAGGAAACAAGCAATAGGTGCAGATGCATCCTTACTCTCTGCTGGGTAATAAACAACAAAGGGAGAATAGCAAATACCAAATAGGGAGAAATTTGGGGGGAAAAAACTGTACGATAACTATCCAGAACTTAAATAATTCCTTTTGGGAGGAGTGGGGGAACACAGGATCTTCAATAACCAAGGCTGCACTTTATACCATAAAGTAGATAACATTATCTTGTTATTTGGTTTACAGAAGTGTCTGTGACCCCTTGTTAAGGCCTGGAAACTTTATATGATGTATAAACAAAAAACTGTCCTATATCACCTCCAAATGTGGCAGGGGCAGGGGTAAAACATCTACACAAAAAGCCATCTGTCCCTGTACTGTGGTTTTGAAAAAGAGGGTACATTTTCATTTTCTTCCTTTGAACCTTTAAAAGTGAGCTGGAAACAGATCAAGTGCCCAGAAGCATTTTATTCTAACTTTGGTAGACAGAAAATTTACATGCACATTCCTTCTAACATGAGTTACCAGGGTAAGAATGTGCAGGTTCCTCTTCTGCATAAAGCACGTACATTTCCTATGGTCAAACTGATTTGCCCTATTTCACATATTTGTCTTTTGGTGTCTAATAAAATAGAACCAATAATTACTAATATAGCATCAAAAATACAACTAGGTTGATTATGCAAGTCCAGCTCCATTTGCTTCACAGAAGTTACAACTGTTTATACAAGTAGTGAGTTTGGGCTACTTAAGGTTTATTGGTCATGCACAATATGTATTACATTCCCAAAAAGGTTCAGTATTAGAACTTTTGGCACAAGATCTTTCAGTTTAACAGATCTGGTAACAGGGATGGACTTGCACAGTTCATTGAGAGGGAACATGCTTCTCCTGTGTGGAAATGTTTAGTTATTCTCAATAACTACAGTAATACGGGGAGTAATAAATGCTCTAAAATGAATCATATGGGATGCTATCCTTTTTTTTTTTTTAAAGGAACAGCCTGTAGTAGGCAGAATAAGATATTTGGAAATGCAACACAATTCTTCTTCAGCCACAATCTTTCAGGAACACTACCCTAAACAATACAGCCTAAAAAACGCTAACATTGGGTTCATGTTTCTAGGCAAGGTAGACATGCACCTAAATGTAGACTAACTAAATACTCATCTTCTGATAAAAGAGGAATCTCGTAGAAATTGTACAATCTTTCTTTAAAAAGATAAAAGGAGAGACTTTCTCTTTTACACGGAGAAAGTTTTTCTTATCACACTTGTGAATCAATTGGTGAATTCTGCTCGTGTGCTTAATTAAATTATTCAAATTACCACACATAAAACTCCTGTGAACGAACTAGGTTAGGTGGCATCCTCGCTGTTCTGATCATTACGCTCAATGCTGGTGCTCTTCTTCAGTCCTGCACCCCCCTCAGAGGCATCTGGCTAGAAAGTTAATTGTCCAAAGAAACTATGCAAACCTTCTTGGTCATGGTCACTACATAGTACTCATTTCTTCTACATCTAGGGAGATATTCATACATAAGTCCTCAGTTTAGCAGAGCCAGAAATTCACAACTATGCAATCCTTCCCCCCCACACACACATTTTCCAACTTTAACTGTATGTCCACCAGACTGCCTATACTTTGTCTTCAATTCACTTGGCTCTTGATCCAGGTGAAACATGACTTCAAGTATTGGAGATTTGTATAAATTAATTCTTTCCTTATGCCAAAACAATTAAGAAATCCAGAAGTTTATGACTGAAAAATATTTCATGTCTTTTACCTATGAAAGCTCATGTCTCTGAACCAGTTTGTAAGGTGCCACCCTGCCTTACGCCTCCTGCTTGACTTCAGACTAACATGGATAGTTACCTCTCACTGTGATTTTACTGACTGCCCACATCTTCATATCCTGATGTCTTACTATATTCTGCTAGAGACAGGGAGAAGACATCCCAGCGGGCCTGTCCATTCATGAACAGGCTGATGTGTAAAGGCCATCACCCCCAAATAGGTTTTATCTGTGAATAAAATGTAGATGCACCTAGATAAAGCCAGTTCTTTCCAAACTCAGAAGAAATAGATCAGAAGTTAGTTAGAGCCTTAAAAAATACAGAGCATGAAAAAACTCAGAGAAAGGACTCAGAGACAAAGAAAAACTGGACAGAAGAGAGAGGAAGAGAGCAAATGCTTTAACAGCAGGGTTCTTATCAACCTCTGGGACCCAGTAACGTGACTAGGAAGGTGACTGGGGTACCAACTTAGTGGAGGGAGCCAGAATGGTGACCCTCTTGGGGACACCACAGCAGCAGACCCATGCCAATTTTCTGTAGTACTGTTGTTGCTCCTACACTGCACTGCTGCTGTAGGAGCAACAGCTAACGGTGTGCACACAAGTGTAGGCGGCCTGGCAGGGAGGTGCTCCAACCCATGGTGCGTTACACAGAATGGCTGGAGGAAGAGAGCTAATGAACCATTCACCTGTTGGGGTGGGGGGAGAGGAAGGAAGGCTTGAAGCCTATTTTCACTGGGCCAGGCAGGGCACTCCAGCAGCTTCCCAAGAGGCTGCCAGACCGCCCCTCTCCCCAGGCCTATCTCCCTGCCAGCTGACAACAGTAAGCAGTGGTTGGAAGGAGCCTCCCTGCACCACATGCCCCCCCCACCCCCCAGCTACCCCTGCTGGGATGTTGAGGGGAGCCAGACTGGAGCCCTGAGTGAGGGGGGCTCCCTTCTCCCCCATTATCCCCTACATGAGTTTCTTGACAGCAGCAGAGACTGCCATGCTTGGAGCTGGAAGCGGGGGGAGGGACAGAGCCCCCTGCCTGCAAGCCCAAACCAGCTCCCCCCAACACTCCAGCAGGGGTAGGTGGGCCAGACCCATGAGGTGGGTGGGCTACATTTCCCTGCCCCCTGCCCCAGTTCTGAGCATGGCAGCCATGAGGCTGCTGTTGTCAAGAACGTCAGCCGGGGGGGAACGAAGCCCCCACATTGTGCAGGCCTGGCCAGACTACCCTTGTCGGAGTCTTGGGGGGAGCTGGGCCAGACCTGCAAAGTGGAGGGGCTCCATTTCCCACCTACCCTGCCCCAGCCCCAGCTCCAGCTCCAGCTCCAGACATGATGGCGTCTTTCTCTGCCAAGATGCTCGCACAGGGTGAGGGGTGGGGGAAGGGAGCTCTCCCACTGCATGGGCCCAGCCTAGCTCCTCCAACACCCCAGCAGGCGTAGCTGGGAGGAGCACATGTGGCAGGGGGCTTCCTTCCCCATCCCCTACCCCTCACATGAGTGTCTTGACAGTGGCAGAGGCTGCAGTGCCCAGAGCTGGGGGGGGGCAAAACCAGGCCCCCCCACCATACAGTCCCACCCCACTACCCTTGCTGGGATCTTGTGGGGATTTGCTCTTGGGGGGTCCATGAGGCAGGAGGGCTCTGTTCCCACCCAGACCCCAGATCCAGGTGCAGCAACCTCTGCTGCTGTCAAAAAGCTCATGCAGGGGGCAGTGGGGAGGAAGGGAGCCCCCACCACCTCATGGGTCTGGCCCAGCTCCTCACCAGACCCCAGCAAGGGTAGCTGGGAGGGCATGTGTGGCACTGGGGGCACACTTCCTCCATCCCCCACTGCACAGGGAGAAGATACCGTCTCCTCTGTGCCAGCTTTGGGAATGGGGCTGGACTGGTGATTACTGGTGCAAGCAGCAGCTCAGCCCCACAAAACTGCATGGGATGTGGGTGGATTTGCTCCAAATTAACCCTTGCAGGGGATCTGTACACATGTTTCCTAAGGTGCTCTGCCTTACGGCACCTCTGTCTGATACTTCATCAGTGAGGGTTAAATTTTTGCATGACTGGCCATTTTAAAAGTGCTCTGCAGCTGTGAACATTTGTTACATTATGACTGTAGAGTGCTTTTAGGGGGTCTCATTGTGTGAAAAATGTAAATTCTGCAAATGCCCCAAGGCAAGCAGACCACACCCATGGCAGTAGCAGCAGCCATTAAGGACTTTTTTTTTGTGAGTCTCCAGAGCAGGTAAAATTGCCCACCTCTAGTCCTTAATACCACATCTCTTTTCGCTTCCTCCCCTCCCCTCACCCCTTGCCACTTTTCAGCAGAGTCTGCCTAGGCCTCAGACTTTGCTCATTACACCTCTGGTGGGATCCAGAAAAAGAAAGAGGTCGGCTGCCAAAGACTGAGACAGACTTCATAACTTAGAGGAGAAGCCGTGTTCCAGAGGGGGATCCAGGCTCCCATGGAACAGCTGACCGCAGAACGCTCAAGAGTAATGAGGAACCTGAGACAAGAAAATCAGTACAACTGTTTTATTGCTCTCTAGATCTCTATTTTTTGTGCTGTCTAAAATAAAGACTAATCAGGGAGTTTTCTGGAAAGTTTGTATGCCTGCTTCAAGGTAATTTAGAATGCCCATGAGAGGATGGCTGACAAAGATTGTGCATAAGCAAGTGGGGTAGCCATGTAGGGTCAAGTGCTGGTCCGGGAGCTTAGTCCAGCTGGACTGGGAGGTTCCTGACTGCAAAGGGTAAAAAGCAGGCAGCCTGTGCCCAGGAAGTGTCAGAGAGGCCAAGAAAGGAGATGGTACTAGAGCTTACTCAGACTCAGGAGGCTTAGGGCATTTATACACATGCTCCGGAAAGGGGGTGGGGTGCTTTAATTAGAGTGGCTCTGAGAGCTGCTTTAATTAAAGTGACTGGAGCATCACATGTATCAGCATCCTTGTGCTGAAAAATGGCAGTGGGGATGCTTTAACTAAAGCTTGTTGAGCAAACTTTAGTTAAAGCACCCTTGCTGCCATTTGTCAGCCTGGGCACACTGATACATGTGACGCTGCAGTCTGCTGGAGCACGGTAATTATAACACTCCAGCAGACTTGATTAATTGGGTCTGCTTTGACACGTTCTAATTACAGCACATCGGAGCACCCTCGATGCACAGGTATAGGTGCTCTTAGAGACTCAGGAAGCTTAGAAACGCAAACACAGCCACCTGGTGAGTGTTCAACCTGGAGGGGTTTTGCTTCTACAGTTCTGCCTGATGGTCTCCACTTCCTCTTCAGTGTAAAGACTTTATCTATCTGGCTAAAATATAGCCCCTGAATGAATGCTAGCTTAAATCAACATGAAGTCTGACATGTAGAGGCATGACATGAGCCTTAGATACCGTTTATGTCATATTCTAATGCTGTTATTCCAGTTCTATGGGAAGCATGTGTGGTTCTAGCAGTCTTGACTTAACTAAACTCTGCTTCTAAGCTTTGAATTTTGCTCTGCTATGTTTTAACACTTCTTGAAAATATCTTCCTAAAAATATTTCATCATATACAAAGTGAAAAATGCCTTACAGAACTTTTCCCTCTTTTATGCTTCCTGCACATCTGAACATACCTGATGTGCTTGAACACCTCGAGCTGTGCCTGCAGGGGCCCTCATCACACATTGCTACTCGGTTGCAGGTAATCTTCTAAACTATGAACCATGCAACTACTTCCACATGGCACTTTAGTTGGTCTAATTAGCACTGTTCAGTGACAGTGCCAAGTAGCCTTCCCCATGCTAATTAGCTCACCCATGGTGCCATGCAGATAGTGGCTACACTGCTTCTGGTTCAGGACACAGCCTATGCTGAAGTGTGGCATGTTTGAGAGTACTACTACTGCAGGGTCCAATGTGGTTATTGTGTAGACTTGGCTTCACTTCTCTTTTAGAAGACAAAACGCTTTGCAGTTAACAATATTACTCTTGCTCTCTCCCAGTCCTACTTCTCAGCACATAGCTTTCAGGGTTCTTCCTGTGAGGTTACTATGAAATTGCCAATTGTGCTACTGCAGGTACAATGTTCTTTAATTATGTCACCTTAACCTCCTTTTTGGGGTGACTAAAAGGTTGTTATATACTTCTAGATTTTAAAAGGATATTAGCTGTTAGACTGTTAAAGATGTCATTACGGTTTAAAATATAATTTGCTAGTTATCAGTCCATAATAGGGAGAAATTACTATAGAATATGTCATAAAATTGGAAATGAAGGGTACGTTGCAAAAACAGCTGTGAAATAAGTACTTTTCCATATCTTTTTTCCAGATACTATATATTAAAAGACCATTAACAATGGTATTTCATGGCGGGAGGAGGGGGGCTGTGTGTCCTCTTGCTTCTCTTAAGATTTATGTAATAGAACAAAAAAACTGATTTTATTTTTACCCTGGACTGTATCTGTTGTTGAACTAGAAACTTGATTCTATTGAACTCTGTTCTCAGGCTTCTGATTTACACAGTTTTATAGCTGGTACCATCAGTTCCATGGAGATTCATTTGCTGTATATGTTACCACAGCTACAGAGCTGATAATATCCAGGCACCTACTTTTCACTTCTTTAGATGACAGGGCAACTCCATACAGTTAAATTTGACTTTTTTGCATTCTGAAACATGTAAATACAAGCCAGATGCAATAAGAAAGATGAAGGACTGACATTGTATCCAGAACAAGGATTACAGCAAGATCCGCCTTTAAATTTCTATCTACTTTTCTGCTTTCTGCTTCTGGAGATGTTCCTGCAGCAGCTGTAATCCATTGCTCTCACTACTGCCATATAAATATACAACATAATCGGGGACACTTTCATAGTACTCAGGAAGGGCTAATGCAATTCAGCGTGTGCTCTACTCCATTCCCAGTCAAAGCAGCACTTGGGGTATATCTACATTGGAACCACTGCGGTTCATATAGATTGACCAATGGGTAGCAGAAGCCGCACAGCCACAGGAACATAGAGCTCAGCATAGACTACAAAATGCAGCCAAGAAACAGGGTGAATACTTTCTTAGCTCTGTGCTACCATGGCTTTCATACCACATGACTGGGACTAAATCATTTAAGAGCAGTAGAGCAAACTGAGTTCAACGAGACTGAAGAATGGACTAGATGCTGTTCTGAATAGGGTTACTTTCCTGAATCAGAGCTTATACAGAAGGATGGGAAAGATCTGTTACACTAGATGCTGTACAAAGTAATTGAAAGGAAGTCTAATGCATTACTGAAACCGACTAGAGCTACCATTATTTATTTCCCAAATATAGTCGGAAAAATTCATTTGCTTTCATCTTTTGTATCTAAGGCATTCTTTTAACATGCATAGTTTACTGCTCCTTCCTTCTCCATCAAACCGGGCAAATATCCCCAAGATATGATCCAATTAAATGGAGCAGAAAACGGACATAATGCAATTCCAATGAGAGTTGTTTACACTTGTCAGTTATTAAGAGGATATACATTATACTGTGAATATCTAAGGACTCAGTGTGTTGAATCATGACAATGTAGTTACATACGCTTTGATAAGTAGAATTCCACCACCTACTGGGTAACTTTGTGTGATAGCAAACAAACTGCCTGATGGAAAGCTTGGATGCCATCCATCATAAATGTTCAAAAGTTTAACAGTACACTAGTAGTATTTTCTACCAAGACATTCAATGATGTCAATGATCTATATTGGAAGAAGTACCTGTTACGCACCAACAATACAAATTATAAGGACTTCAACTGTACACATTTTGGTAATAGTGTCGTCCACTCTCTGCTAATCTACCCTAGCTATTTATATGGAAGCTGATCACTATTACTTTGAAGAAGTTAACTTCCCTTTCAGGGTATACATTTCAGATTATTTATTTGTACCTTTCCAATTTTGAAGTGCTTATTGAAGTACTTATTTTGGAAATCTATTTCTAGGGCATTCCTTCTCTAGTGCTTTTAATAGATTTTCTATTTTTTAACCTTTTAAATAAAAAACATTTCTACCATTTATCTTCTTCCCTAGATTACAAAAACTTAAGGGATCCCTTTGGGTTGTTAGCTTCCCATTGTAGTGGATGTGTATCTTGCTTTAGAAATTGTATATAAGTTTAGCTTGCCATACATTTGTCATTCATAATGATAAAAGTGTTCTAAACATAGGATTACATCATGCAGAACAAGAACCTCATCATTTATCATTTGTATTAGTTTTCAGACAATTGATCGTAGTACTGAAGGGCAAAGATTCTCTGGAAGTGAATGGATAAACTTACTGCTCTCAATGGGATGGGTTATAATAATTTTTGTTCAGGCTGATTATCGTACTAACATGGACTAGACTTAGTGGTTTGAAAGTGCAAAATAAAAAAGGAAAAAAAAATACATATGTCTTCTTTCATTTGACCTAGTACAATGTACCAGTTTTGAACTCAAAATATACCTATAAATACAACTTGTAGATACAGGGATACAGCACAGAAGATTTGTTTCGATGTACAGATAATGTTCCAGATACAAATAAGCCACTGCTTGTTTATAAATATAATTCAAATTTGAACCTAGAATAATTGTGAACAACATCTAGCAGAATTTGGCTTGTGCTGTCTTCTATCATCAAATAGTTTTCCTTAGCCCACGTCAAATCAAGAACCTGAAGTATATTGCATGCTGTTACCAACAAACCACAGGTACCGAGTGGCCTGTGCAAAACTGTCTGCCAGAATAAGCCGGTCAAATGCATTTCTTTAATATTAATTCGTGGACAGAGGTGATATCTTTTATTAGACCAACAAGATTATTGCAAAAAACATTTTTGCAAAAATCTTGTTGGTCTAATAAAAGATATCACCTCTGTCCACAAGCCCCGATTGCTTTTTCCTCTAGACCAATACGGCTACAACCTGGATACCTTTCTTTAATATTAACCTTCTAAATGAAATAACTCATTTCAGTAAAATAACATATATGCTGGAGTCATCATCAGCCTATACCAAAGTCTTCAGAGCATCTCTAAAAAGGTCAGCCCAAGAGGATGTTTACAATTTAAGAGTTGTTTAGCACTTATAGTATAATTTGTGCCATATGTTCTCCGATTTACAGTTCTCCAAGCAAATCATTTTCTGTTAGGCTCTGAGTACAGCAATATTCCATTACTGCAGTAGCATTTCATTTTCTGAAATAGGTATGCCCTTTTATCAAACATGAGATTTTCTTTTTATTACAGTGTGTCATTGGCTAACAGACTCCTTGAATTAACTATCTAGTCTACAGCAAAAAATAATGATGTGATACCCTGAGTTCCATTCAGGGCCTGATTTGGTGAAATTCAATCTGTGCGAGATGCACACATACTTAGCATACAAAAGGATTCTGGTATTGATTTCTAGAGGAAAATTTTTGGAGACTGCTCCTAATTGGTAGGAGCCTGTAAGGCTCCAAAATTAATCTTTATGAAAACAACAAGGCATTTTTGTTGTTATAAAGTCATACTGAGACTGCAGCTGCAAACAATTCAATAACGAATCCTAGCCATTAAGGGCCAGATCCTGTTTTATTTATTACATGTGCAGAGGGCACTTAGGTATCAAAGGGTAAGTTTAGGCATGTTACCAGGAAATAAACCTCACACACTCGCATACACTCTCTGTGTTTCTGGGCCAACAAATTTGGTGAATAAATGGCTCTGTGTGACCCAGAATGCACAAGTGGACACTATGCTCAGATCCCTAACTCAGGAGATCTGAGTACAGTCAGATCTGCATGCTTGGGGCTGCTCTGAGCCACCTATTCTGCAAATCTGAGGATCCAAGTACGTATAGAGCAGGTATGTGTGTGTGGGGTTTATTTCCTGGTGTCATGCCCAGTCTTACTGAGGAGGTGTATATATACCTTTGGTGCCTCGGCATGATTCTTTGTACCCTGCTCAGGTCTCTGAAAAGCTGTTAATGCATCAGCTTGTGTTTCTTTATGTTGGTCCCATTCCTGTTAAAGGACTGACTTCAAACACTAAAGTGTAAAGGGTTAGAGAGAGAAAGAAAAGGTTACAATGGATTAATGAACACAGGATTTTAAGAGACCTAAAAATATGCTATTGATCATTTTACTGAAGCATAATAGGGTCTCAAATTCCACTTCTGACATTATCATTCTTGTATTCCAGGTTCTGGTTCCCTGCATGTATTCAGAATAGGGCTTCATATACTACTGATGAAAATAAAAAGTTTTGTAAACTCTTTAAAAAAACTGTAGGATCATACAGTCAGCATGGTGTGGAAGCTGGATTCTCTTCTGGTCCACAAACCAGTCAAATGGTTAATAAAGTTCCAATGACAAAAAAGTCTTTATTACTAATGGTAGAGTGACCAAAGAAGAATTTAGCTTGAATTCCAACTCCCAAGACTAAAGCACAGGGCCAGCAGCTAGAAACAATACATCTTGTTTAATTTATACTGAGCAAATTAGAGTTATCAATAAGTATCACTTAAACATGGAACCCCTTGGTGTAATTTTTCTAAAATTGCTTTTCAGACTGCAACTATGCCAACTTGTATTAAGCATAGAGAAAGCTGACTATATAGATTAGATCAACTTTAGGCATTTACACGCGTCTAGTTGCACCTTAACCTCATCTGTTTGTAGTAATTACAGGTAGCAGCTAACTCTAATATTAAGTGATGTCCAACCTAATAGCCCACTAAGCTAGTATGGTTGAAGTACAGCAGTTTCTATAGCCAGTAGCACATATGAAAGAGAGGGCTAGTATCATGCCAAGTTCTACGAATGCTGCATGCCCCTGGAGGCTGGGGTGGACACAGCCAATACCCACAGGCGGTGGTGGCAGTGTTGGTAGCGGGGATGTGGCGGTGGCAAGCAGAGAGCTCCCATAGGGACCCATGGAGGTGTTGGCAGCAGGGGCGGGCCGAGTGGGGAGTGGGTGGCAAGTGCCAACTGGCAGTTGACAGCCACCTGCAGACACTGCCGGCAGCATCAGCGGTGGCCAGCAGCAATCAGGGACTGCCTGCAGATGCCAGTGGTGTTGGTGGCAAGGGGGGAGGTGGCAAGTGGTGACTGCCGCAGGTGCACTGCCAATCTCAAGGGGTGAATATGCACCCCCTACGTGTTGCCAATGCCCAGTTCTATTTGACTCCCCAACAAGATGGCCTAGTACCCATCATAGTGGGGTCAACCTTAGGCAGCTTTCAACATGAATCCAAAGCAGGACTCACGCTCCTAGCAAGGCAACTGCTCTAACATCTTACCCAACCTCAACACACAATCTGTGAAACAAATGCACCCAGAATTCTTCATCAGTACAGGAGGGGACGTGCTCCTGTTTACAGATATGTACCCAAAGGGGGGAAAAGGTCACTCCATAACTTTTCTTTCTTCTGAACTTCCTTTACCCAGTTAGTTGCAAGGCAAAATCCATATGTCATCCTTTCCAGTCCAATGAACAAAACTGACCAAGTTGAACTAAATTGTGAAATCCTTGCTCTGTTCAGACTGGCAAGTGTCTATTCATGGAAACATTCCCATTAATGCCAATGAGATGATTCAGGCTAGAAAAGGTTCTATCATCTGGGGCTATCATGTGTTTCTGGGAATATTGTAGATTTCTCTCTTCCTCTCTCACACCTAAATTGCAGATACCTTGTGACACTTTATATACATAGAAAATTGAGGTAAGAGCCTTCTGTATCATTAACCTTCTTAAATTGACTGCATGAAAGCAATACTTCATGTCTAGTTCATCCCAATCAGGCTAACAGCATCAGTGCTGTGGTGCTCAGATTCATTTGTTAGTATTGCTATCTAAAGGTCTGCCTTTAGATTAGCCTTCCATGAAACAGCACTGGCAACTAAATCATCTTTCTATACGTACCATAATCACAAAGCCCTGGCTGGAATGATTTAGTTGGGGATGGTCTTGCTTTGAGCAAGGGGGTGGACTAGATGACTTCCTGAGGCCCCTTCCAACCCTATGATTCTATGATTCTAAGTGCAGCCAAAAAGTTATTGCTCTTCTACAGTAATTAAGGCATCAGCAGTCTGAGTAGGCACACTTCGTTGTACTGTGCTGATTGTGGGGCATGCCACTAGCACTTGTGCCAGTCAATAATAGAGACAAAAAACTTTCATCTGTGCTACCTGAACCTGGTCCTTTGTAATATATTGAATGTACATACGATTTTCTAGTTTCCTGTTTTATAATGTTAAGTGGTTCTCACTGCATTTAATGCTCACTCCACCATTCTAGCTACTGTTTATTCCTAATCTTCCTAAAATAGACCAGTTCTTTGTATCGTTCTTGCTGTGGAAAGCAGCTGAAGAAAGTTTTGATTGACATTCTTCAGAATGCCTACTGATAGCTTTGTTATACAAAGAGGAATTTATTTTATGCTGATGCTTTCATTAGCAGTGTTGGTGAGTTAATTAAAACAAGATCATGTATTGACTGATTTGTGCCAACATACAAATATATTTTTTAGGATGAAAAGAAACACAATCTTACTTTGAGGCCTTTTATTTATGGCCCAGTAATAAATGTGGGAACAGCTGCTGAAAATAGGATCTTATGGAAAATTACCTCCAGATATTAGCTGTTGTTTATTTCTTTCGTGTTTTCTTTAGCGACAACACTAGCATTATTCATCTCGTGTGAACTTGGTATCCACGACACAATCCAACCTGAAAAAAAAACCTAAAAGAAGTTTGTGTGGCTTCATTTACATTTATTTTGTTTATAGAAGGCTGAGCACTGAATTTAAAGTCTATGGAAATATGAAATTGGATAGTTACAGCTGAAATACTGGAAGACTGAGGAATTATTTTCCCATAGACTCCCACCACTAGAAGAAAACAGAATTGAATGGTGCTGAAACAGCTGGGCTATGTTTTTACTAGGAAATAAAGCAACGTAAGCTATTGGATAGGTCACTGGAGAAGGTGCCAAGAAAACTGCCTTCTAATCCAATCTCTGCTGTTGACCTACCTGCATGACATTGGGTGTGTCACCTTACCTCCATCCTTCTGTTTCTCATCTACCCTTTCCTGTCTTGTCTAGTTTGACTGCAGACTTGTTAGGACTGTCTGGTATTGTATGTCCTAGGCCAGGGGTTTTTAACCTTTTTTTGATCATTGTATCCCTAGGTGGCTGGATGCGGAGCAGTGTATCCCTGGCTGCTCCTGGCACACAGCTGGCCGGGAGGGCCTGGCTGGGGAGGGGCATGGTGGGTGGCCAGACGCAGAGCAATGGCAGCCACTGCGTGCAAGCATCCCCACCCCCCACCTCTGGCCAAGTGCTCCTGTGGGGTGGGGGAAACTCGCATGCAGTGGCTGCCCACATGTACCCCTTACGGCCTGCTTAAGTACCCCTGGGAATACCCCCCAGTTGACAACCCCTGCCCTGGCTTTAGGTTTATTAAAATGCCTTATTATTGGTATTAGCATTACAGGTCAACTGGTGATAAAGAAGAGCAGACTAGGTGCATATTTATAATCTTGCTAATTATGGGAGACAGTGGCCATGTCTACACATGCATTTGCTGTGTGGTGGATACTCTAGAGTAAATAACTCTAGAGTAAACCCACCCCCAGAAGACATCTACACACGTAGGGATGTAAGAGTAGATTTGTTGCTCATGGCACCAGTCTGTGCCCATCCTGGGTGGCCCTGCACTGGCCCCATCACCACCAAGAGGAGCTGGAGGCTCTGGCCACAGCTGCCAGTGGCTGGTGGCCATATTTAAAAGGCAGCTCTTTATGCTGTTCCTGAGCCACCAGCTTTCCTGGCCCAGAGCAGCATGCATAGTGTAATTCAGTATGCGGTGGCTCTGTCACTCTGGCAGCCTCTGCCCACCGCACCATGGCTGTTCCAGCCTCTGGGTCTGGGAGTGACATCCACCACCCCAGGCTCCTGCTGGCCACCATGCTCGCTCTGCTGGCCCACCGCAGGGACTGCTGCCTGGCCCAGGTCAGTCTCAGCCTTGGTCTGGCTCACCTCACCTGGCTCACTGTGCTATCCCAGGCCCCCTGCCACTGTGCTGCTACCACCCAGGCCCCATGCTGCTGTTCTTATCCCAGCTTGGACACTGACACACTCCTGGAAGCCACCACTGGGACCATCCACACACTCCTGGCTGTCCAGCTCTGCTATCTCTATGCCCACTCAGCCAGTCGGGACTGGTGGCTACACATTGTCCAGACCACCTGGGACGATAAGCAGTGGCTTGAGTTGTTCCAGATGACCCAGACCACCTTCCAGGACCCACTTGAGCAGCTCTGGCCAGACCTGGAGCAGCAAGATACCACCATACAGTGGGGCCCATCTCCACAGACACCCAGCTGGCCATTGCCCTGCTCAAGCTGACCTTGCCTGCCAGTCTCCACTATGTTGGCCACCTCTTTGGTATGGGCAAGCAGTATCATAGCAAAGAAGTTTGGCACCCAGGGCAAAGCCTGCAGCAGCAGCCTGCCTTTGCCCTATGCACAGATCTGGGGGGCACCCCCCCACGCTTGCCCAGGAGTGCACGCAGCAGCAGGAACTGCCCTCCCCCTTTCCCATGATCCCTCAAACAAGCTACTTGCAGCTTCATCCTGCACCCCACCCCAGCTGCGCAGTGCCTGTTGGCGTCCCTTTGCTTTGGCACCTGGGGTGGTTGCCCCAGTCACCCTGCCCTGCTATGGTACTCTGGGCAAGGCAAGGACTGGGAATGCATTCTGGAGGTGTGTGGTGCCCTCCAGGATGTGCTGGGGCACACCATGCTTCGTGTGCATGACCCCCTGGTGACTGTGATGGGGTTCCATGTCCTGGGCTTCCCTCAGTGAATTGGGGCCCTGGACATGACCCATGTCCTTGTCACCAGCCCAGCCCACAGCAACTGCCCCTACTACAGCTGGGGGTGCTTCCATTCTGTCATGCTCCTGGCTGTCATAAACCACTGCAGCACCTTCATGAACATGAGTGCTGGCTGGGCAGGAAGTACCCACAACACCCACATCTTCTACAACTCAGCCCTACCAGCCTTTGTGGAGAGTGGGTGCTTTATGCGAGGGGTGCTGGACCTCCAGCTGAGTGCAGTGGTGGTCCCACCCTTCACTGGGGACACCACCTACTCACTCCTTTCCTGGTTCATGTGGCCCTACACCAGCCAACTGGACTCTGACTAGGCACATTTCAACCAGTGCCTGGGCTGGACCCACACACTCATGGAGTGCACCTTCAGCAGCCTCAAAGGACACTGGTGCACCCTCACTGCCTGCCTTGAGGTCACTGAGGCCAACATCCTCCAGATCATTGTCACAGCCTGTGTGCTGCATAACATCGACAAGGCCCAGGGGGAGCTGGAGGAGGCACAGTGGGTAGAGGATACCTGGTACCAGGAGCACCATGTGTGGTGACACGAACCGTGGTGGGCCGCTGCCGCAGAGCCACTCACCTACCAGTGGGAGCCAAAGTACCAGATGTGAGAGGCACTGGATGACCACCTCCTCCTGTACTTCCTGCTGTAGCTTACCTGGGAAGCCACCCACAGACTCATGCCCCATCATGCACTCCCAGCACCACACTCAGTGGACAGTTCTCAGAAAGGCACTTTATTCCCCTCCACAAATACAGACCCCACCCTTCCATCCTTCCCCCCTCTTCCCAGAACCCCTTCTGCTCCCCACTTCCCACAAAGCCTGTTGACCACCTACCTCACCCGCACCAATAAAGCACCTTTTTCACCATGCAGACTATGTACAGTGATGTGTGTGTGCACTCCTGGGGTGGAGGGCAATGGGGCATGGGTACCTATGGGGTGAACCCCTGGGACAGATGCCCAGTATCTTGGCCTCTGGCTGCACCCCTGTGGGTATGCACCCCATGAAAGGCCAGCAGGCAGGGGGGGTTGCCCAGGGGCAACAATAGGTGCTGTTCTACCAGTGCACTCATCTCCCCCACCAGCAGGGCCTGTGCATGGTCCTGGCCTCACTGCAGGTGGGTCCTGCTCCAGGGCAACATGGAGTTGGGGTGAGTGGTAGGGATAGGCCCAGGTGGGGGGGGGAGGGGGTGGCACAGGACATCGATGGGAACTGGGGCGGGGGCTTCTGGACAGTGGAGATGCCACTGCACCTTAGCCTGGGCCACTGGGGAGCCTGCTTCTGGGTGGCAGGTGGCTGCCAGGGGTGTCTGACAGAGCTGTGGCCAGGGACAGGGCAGCGGGCAGCACAAAGACAACTGCCAGGGCCAGGATGATATCTAGCACCCAGCAGTCCTTCTCCATTGCCTCCACTGCCCTAGCCACCAGGACAGCCTGCCACTCCAGGCCCTCCACATGTCTCTCCTCCAGGGCCAGGAGTCTAGCTTGGAGCTCCTGATTTGCCCAGTCCCTTGCCTCCTTGGGACCAATCCTCTGCCTCCTCATGAGCAATGTCCTCCATGTGCCATGCCCATGAGTCTGCCAGGCACTCCTCAGCCATGGTAATCAGCTGGTCTAGCAGCTGGGTCCAGCCCTGGGTCCTTCACTGCCAGAGCCGACACATCAGTAGGGCTCTTGCCGAGGCTGGCAGTGACCCCAATGGTGCATTCTGATTGCCAGTTGCTACTTCTCCACAGCATGCAGCTGCAGGGCTTACAGAGCCAGCAGAAAGCTTGTTTGTGAGAGTTTGTAACATTTCTGTCTGTACAGCCTGTATCCCTCAATGTCCACTGCCCAGTCATGGGTAGGATCCCAACAAGTTTCTGTTAGCCCAACTAGGTCAAATTCTTTATCTGCAAGCAGGAGCGCAAGTTCCTGTCTACACCACCCAGTACAGGGGCATGGTGCAGACGTGGCAGTGGTGTGACGATGTGGTGTCAAGAAGCAGTGTCAGGGTGCAGGAAGGCTGCTGTGGCTGACCAGAGGCTGGCTGGAGGTGGCCCAAAGCCCAAGCATCCTTGCAAGCTTTTAAGAACCAGGGGCTGGGGCAGGCAAACTTCAGGCCCTGGGGCTGGCCTGCAGGTGGGCCCCCTGGCAATGGGGCTGACTGGGAGCAAATTTGCTCCTGGTCAGCATCTACATGTGCATTACTGTGCAATAACTACTCATGAGTAAATTTATACTTGTACTTACAAGTAGCAAATTTACTTACAATTAGAGCAAATTACTGTGCAATAAGTGTCTGCACGTGTAGATGGTGATGCTTACTGCACAGTAATTTGCACTACTCTTGAGTAAAGCATCTTGTGTAGACATGCCCTCTAAGATGAAGAAATATTCTCAAGTGCAGATATAAAAGCTAAAATGCTTCAAACACTTGCAGACATATAGCCAAGTTCTCTTGAGTCACGCTAGCAGAGCTCTATCTGAAGCCAAAGGTTTCTTCTACTCTGGCTGAAGAAGAGTAACTTGAGTCCAACAGTCATAGGTGACTGGTGCCACCTTGGGGGGGGGCACATGCCCCACCCTGCAGCTAATCTCACTGACTGGGGAAGGAGTCCCCTCCGAGACAAAACTTACCATCCAGTGAGTAGCCA
Organism: Crocodylus porosus; assembly: GCF_001723895.1. Lineage (NCBI taxonomy): Eukaryota > Metazoa > Chordata > Crocodylia > Crocodylidae > Crocodylus > Crocodylus porosus. Next base: position 37,447,698 of record NW_017728907.1, on the reverse strand, counting down.
TGCTGCTCCCAGAAGCAGCCACGGCTTTTCGGAAGTGGCCACAGCCTACATCCGGTGCTCCCACTCCCTGGCCAGTGCTTGCAGTGGGGGCACCGGAGTTCCCACCTGCTCCCCTGCCCATCACCTAAGGGGAGGAGGGGAGCACAGCTGGCCAAGGGGTGCACCAGTGCTCTCAGGGGCTGCATGTTCACCCCTGTGCATCCCCTATGGGTAGCCACTACCAAAAATACATCTCTCTCAAAGTACACTGAATTTTGCATTTGTAAATATCAATTAGCAAATGTATAGGCAGGAAACTTTACCTTTGATTTACAAAAACAGAATAATTTGATGCCCTGGTCAAAGTACAGTACTGAAGCATAAAATTCAAAACTGTAATCCAGTATAATTTTACTGTAGTTTAATTTTAACTGCCTACTGCAAATGTGCATATACCTTTTAAATGTGTCTCATTTAAAAATAGATCAAGAACACTAACCTAGTTTTAAACATAATCCAGCTGGCATCTAAGATCTTTGAAGTAAGATCCTTAATGATATTACTGAAATCAACGTCTCTCTCTAACTGTTAATTATGCTTTTTTTTTATCCTATGGTCCACAGACTAGAAAATAAAAGTTTGGATAATAAAATGAAGGGAACATGAAAGGGTTTCCTTTGATCTGGAATTCTTTCCATGAGGATGAGATCACAAATACTTCATTATGTTTTATAGACTGACAGAACTTCAAAGCTGACAACAGACAGAAATTGGTTATAACCCATTGGATTGAATATGTACCATTTTATCAAATATCATTACTTGGTATGATAGTTTTTGGAATAGTACATATTTAGCTATGCAAAATAGCAAGGATGGTAATTGTATAGAAAATATGCCACTGAGTGGTTTGTTAACATGCTTAAGATTGTTCTGTCCTAGTCACCCTTTCCTCAGCTGCAAGCCTGTGGGTGTAACAGTGATTATTTCATTACCTGACTAACAGAAACTAAACAAGAAACAAACAAAAAGCAACAGCCCAGGAACATTTTAAAGCAATAATAGGAAATGTCATCTATTATAAAACTCAGTATAACTGTTACCTACCAGACTGAGGAGGGAGAGAACAGGAAGTGAATGAATGACCTCTCTGGGGGACACAGGAGGAAAGGAGTTAGCTGGTATGACTGACCTGGTTATATTACTTGAAACTAGTGAAGGAGATTCATTCCATACAGTTCCGCATGGTAAGATTCAAATTGACCAAAATCTGAGTTCTCTGGGCAACAGAAAGGAACTGTGAAGAATGATCAGACATAAACGGTGAAACAGACCAGAACAGCAAGGTGCCACCTTTGTGGTTTTCAAGAAGATTGCAAGGGCCACACATCTTGCATTACAAAGCAGAGAGGAAGGGTCATATGAATAAGAGATTCTGATGCCATGCTTCAGTGTTCACCAGAAATCTCTCCCCTTGCTCATACTAGCAACTATCACCTCCTACCTGGAATCCATCCACTGGATGAATTCATACAGCCATGTTGTGGGAAACTGCAGTGGAAAACTCAAAGGCATGGGCTAGTTTTTCTTTGAATTGGAGCATTTATGTACCTTTGGCCAGGTTGTTAAAGCATATTAATAACAAAATCACCCAGGAACCTGCCCAGTGGCGAAGTGTAGCGAAAACAATGGCAGCAGAACACCAGTCAACCATCTCCATTAACTTTGGTCAGATGGGCAATTTTTTGGACACCGGCAAGGTAGTGACTTAGTGAGAGAAGAGAAGATGGCAGCAGAAACCTGTGGTTAGCCCTCCTTTCCTCCTTCTGCAGTGTTTCAGCACTCTGGGTCTCCCTCTCCCTCCCCCTCCCCAGAGCCTGTTGTCTTACCACTGAAGGAAATCAAGTTGGTTAGGCATGACCTGCTTTTGACAAATCTACACTGGCTATTCCTGATCACTTAGCTCTTCTGTAGCTGCTTCAAAATGTCTGGAGTGGCTTTTAGTTTTACTTTTTTTTTAAGTTTAATATATTTGGTAGTAATGTATATGGGATTTTTTTAAAGGCTTAGTGTTGGCTTAACATTTTTGTTGTTTTCCATGGTAATAATTATGGTCGATTTCCACGAGAGGATGTTTGGCCAATGCAAAGTGCTATTAAAAATATAACCTTTTAAGTTGTTAAACATGAAATTGTTAAAATATTTTTTTAAAAATGTTAACAATTACAAATATAATTAATTTTTTAAAAATAAGTGGCACATACTTTATAATGGCATGGCATCACTGCCCCTCTCACAGGCCTCGCAGGACAGGGAGGTGGGTCCCACGTAGCCTGTTATGCCCCTGGGCCATGGGGGCTCAGCAGCACGGGCCGTGGGGCTTCGGAGAAACTGGAAGTACCATGGTGGGCGCTTCTGGTTTCACTTTACCTTACAAGCCGGCATGCTGGTTAACAGAGCATGACGGCTTGTAAGGTGGCAGTTACCGGAGTTTTTACTGTATAGATTTTGTGTATACAGGTTGTTGCTCTATTGGTCTACAGGCAAAGGAATCAGAACTCATGGCAGAGGTGACCTCTTTTATTAGACCAACTAGATATTTACAATTTTTTTGTGTTGGTCTAATAAAAGATATCACCTCTTCCACAAGTTCTTATTCCTTTTGCCTGTAGACCAATATGACTACAACCTGTATACCTGAAACAGGGAAGATAATGAATTTTAGCCATTTTTAAAAATGAAAACTTCATAATTTTACAAGAAGGAAGTAAAATTTACCACCTGGAAATCTGAAAGCTGACACCCTGCTCCTGTCTACTGTTCAAGCTAAATTTGCGTTTTCACAGAGCTTAGAGGCACCTCAACACAAAAGAGATTGCTGCCCAGGACAGCCTTCCATCTCCCTACTCTCCTGTGAAATATGAAACATCGTAATCAGAAGTAAATGTAATTCTACATCCTGCTTGCCACCAGACAACTTCAAGGTAAAAAGACTGTTCCAACTTTTATCTGAGCCTAATTTACACAAAATGAACTAACTATTCCAACCAGGAGATCTTACACCTTCATTCTCCTGTAAAATATGAGTTTTCATTTCCACCTAGGAGAAATTTTATAATCTTTGCATTCTCCTGTGCCTAAAGGGTGAATGTCCCTGAAAGCTTGCAAATAAAAACATTTTTTTTGAAATATCTAGTTGGTCTAATAAGAGACATCACCTCTGCCGTGACTTCTAATTTCTTCACATTTTGTGGATTTTTTAGAGGATTTTTTTGGACCGATACTGGCATTTTGGGCATTTTGATATGTGTTCTGGGGGTGGGAGGAGTGCTCTAATTAAAGTGCCACCACATCACATGTATCAGCATCCCCACACTTAAAAATGGCACAGGGGCACTTGAACTAAAGCTCATTTGATAAGCTTTAATTCAAGGGCCCCTGCCACCATGTTTATGCATGGGGATGCTGATACATGAGATGCAGGAGGTGGTAATTGCTATACTCCAGCAGATTCTATTAATCAAGTCTGCTCTGATGTGCTGGAATTCCAGCATGTCGAAGCCACCTCTGTGCTCATTTATAGGAGGATGGAATTTATGGAAAATGTGTGAATGAGTTTGGAATACTTGCATAGCAGATTATGTAATTGCATGTGATGGCTGTGTGAAGTCTACAAGAATTGCTTGTTGATATTAAATAAATGAGGAATTTCTTTACCAACATCTGGTATACATGAAGAACATATAAACTGCAGCTAGTTGGGATCAGATTCAACTTATTCTATAGAAATGTGTTGCATGTCAGTTTATTTGGAGAATGAAAATATATCAAGCTTCCTCCCATTTGCCCTTCTCTGGGAACTTTCTGTTGATATTATAATTGCCCACCTTTTTGCACTGACAAATACTAGGGGAGCTTATGTTCACCTACACTTATGATAGATCTACCTACCTAATTGTCCGCTTACTGTACTGTCATAAAATAATTAATTCCATTGTATATCATTGTATTTATATACAGCAGCCTGTTGTACTTACAGTTATAAAAAGAGGTATCATGCTACTCATGGGAAGAACTAAATTGTTGGTTTTAAGCATCTGCATATGAGCAGAGTGAACTAGAAATCATAAAAATCTGAGACAAACCAAACTGAGCAGAATATCTGTGCTGAGTAAAAGAAAGAACAAGTAGCTTCTCTTCTGCAATGAGTTTGTCCCACTGTGGCCTGATACACATTTCAGTCCTGTAATGCATGGCAAGTGCTTCAAAGAGTCTTCTTGCACAGTCTGCAGTTTAACAGTATTACCAATGAATGTTGTAAAACAGGGCTGTCCAACTTTTCAGTGGCCTGGGGGCTGCACCTTGCCTGGGCTGCAACAATGCAAGCCAACCCCCCCAACCCCTCCCCCCATGCTGCCTCCACATGTGAAGACCATTCCCCCCCCTGTGTACCCAGCTGAGGCAGCTGCTTTATGGCATGTGTGCGGGTGGCCCCCACAACTCACCAGACTCATGCTTCCCTCCTGTATCATGCCACAGGCTCCCACACACTTTGCTGCTCCCCAGCGCACGTGCAGGAAACCAAAGCTGCTTGTGAAGCCAAAGCAATAGGTAGGTGGGAGCCTGGCATGCTGCATGCAGATTAGCTGTTTGTGGGCTGCCAGTTGGATAGCCCTGTTGTAAAACACATGCACTGTATAAAAAAGGAAGCAAGAAAAGCACACAATCAGCACTTTCCTCAAACTTAAACACAAAGGCTAGGGACAGAAGTTACACATAAACTGGTTTAAGCGATCAAAAACTTGTTTAAACCTGTAATAGAACAGAAGCTCAGTGCACATAAACTAGTTCCAAAAGGGCTGAAACTGGTTTAAGATAAGCCTGGTTGGATGTAGTATCAGACTTAACTGATTTGGGTCAAACTAGTTTATGAAACTTCTGTCCCAGACCCTTTTCTGGTTCAAGCTAAATCACAGTCCCCCAGTATCCCAGCATGCTTTCTGGCCCTGGGCTGAGCTGTCTGCTCTTGAGAGCAGGGGTGACCCCACCCCTCTGCTCCCTAGCTAAAGCAGCAAGGGCTGGCTGACAAGACGGTGTGGGGGGGCAAGCCTGGATGGGGATACAGCCCAGTCTGTAGGCGGGGAGGAGGGGGCTGTCCCCCTCAGGAGACCCTGGCTGGGGCTGGGGCTAGGGCCAGGGCCAGGGCCAGGGAAGGGGGTTAAAGAGCCCTTCCCCTGCTCAAACTTACTGCTGGCTACAACTGTGGACTACAATTCCTAGAGGCACCTGGAAGCAGGAAGAGGAAGTGACGAGCAACCCTGCAGAGTCCTGCTGCTGTAATTCTGGACTGCAAATTCCAGAGACCTTGGGGCAGCAGGAAGAGTAAGCACACACGCAGCCAGAGAGCCATACACTAGTGCCCACCCCACCGGTGTCTGGCCTAAGCCACTGCAAGCATGTGGCTACACTTCCTGAATTAAAGGTAAATGTCTGTTCACTTGTTTCAATTTAATCTGGGCTGCTTAGACTAACCTGCAAAGACTGAGTCATTCAGCTTCAGGCCTTTTGGCTGTCTGTATCTAGCCAAACACCTTTCCCTCTCCCCAGATACACTGATGACACTTACATTGTCTCTGGGGGATTACATGTCAGATTGAATGCATCTTCGGCTTCAAATTATCTTCCAGGATACAGAAGCACATAACACTTTTGGAATAGATTTGACTTGACTCACTGACCTCACCCTACAGACCTTTATTCTAATTCTGTGCATCTTAAGGATATAAATTCTCTTTAGAAGTTGTTTAAGAATGTCTACTGTTCCATCAGCCCACTACAACTAACAGATGGCAAATACAGACAGCTGAGCATGCCTATTTTGCAATTAACTGGCACAGTAGATAGTTTCTAAGTCTTTTTCTTTTGAATGAAAACATCAAAGGCTACTGACAGCTAAACGTCCTTGCTTAATTACAGTCTTTCTAAATCTGCTTGTACTCACCACAGTGTATCATGAAACTTCAAGAGTTTCCTGTTCCTGCATTAGGGAAACCATATACGAAGACAAAATAAGGGATCACTGGCATACTTTAGAGTAAACCTTTCTGCAATTATGCAGCCAAATCAAAGGAAACCCAGAACATGAGAGATCAGTGAAAAGGAAAGATGCCTGGGGTCTTTTTTGCTGAGGAAGGTCCAGTATAGCTTGGAAATGTTCGGGTAACATGCAATACAGTGGGACTTGGGAAACTGTGGTTAGGTTGATTGTTTTTATTACCCATATTATTGATCTGATAACACCACATCTTAAGTGACAGCACACGTTTCTGAAAATGACACAGGATCACTCACTATCACTACCCTGACTTCATTTCTCCAAATACCACTTTTTAAAGGTGGTAACTAGAACAGTGTCCTGGTTCAGCAAATCTGTAATAAATTGGGCACATATGCTCAGAAACTACACCATCAGACTTACGAGTGTGGAGGTTCAATCCTGGTCTACTGTATTTCTATTTAAAACCGGTTAATCAATATAAAAGGCAGCTATAGATCTAAACCAGAATAAGAATATAGATGACCATTGAGATTTGTTCTTCAAATGTCTGATAAATGACTAAGGAGAATTAGCCCCCCTTATTTCACTGGCTTAACTGGAGACGCTTGGTATGAGCCACATGTTTAAACATAGGATTAGTCTGAATTATCACTATTAATGAAGCGCATCAAAATTTTTCCTCTCCAACCCAATGTACTAGTTATCAAGTTCATAGCTGGTATAGTGTTCATGAATAGATACCTCTTTGCAACGTTTGAGGTCAAATGTCAATTTATATGTAAATTTGAGAAATTCTCTTCAACGTTTGGTTGTCATGGATCATACTAATCACCATCTGTTTGGTGTGTGTATCTGCTGTCTAATCTTATACCTAGATCGGGGTGGGGAAATATTTGGACTGAAGGGCCACAGAAAGGGTTTCGGTGAGCTGTTGGGGGTGGGGGGTGACAGGTGCTGGCCTGACCTGGCAGGGTGGGGTGGGAGGAGGGGGCAATGATCCTATCTGGCCCTGGGACTATCTGCTCTGCACCCACCACTGGGTGAGAAGTGGCATCTGGGAGCAGGACAGGCAGATAGAGCTAGGATTGCAAGGTGGTGACAGTGTGGGGCTGGGGCCCAGGGCAGAGCTGCAATCTGCTCCTCCCTCATCCATGTAATGGGCACCAGTTCCACAGGCAAGGACATGCAGGGAACAGATCACAGCTCTGCCTCTGGCCCCAGCCCCACATTGTCACCACCCCATAACCCTGGCCATATCCACCCATCCCACTCCTAGACACTGTTTCCTGCCCACCCACAGCCCCATACCATCTGCCCAGCTGAGCATGCCCTGCCTGTGGCGGTCCTGGGCCAGTCTCCATGGGGACCCTACCTGCCACCTCTGTCTAGCACCCCTGACTCTAGGCACAGGCAGACTGGCAGTGGCAGGCAGGCAGAGTGAGCCATTGCCACAGGGGCTGCTGGGAAGCCAAGTCCAGTCACTACTGATTCCACCCAGGGACTGCAGGACTGGCTGCATGTGCCACAGCTCCTCTGCCACCTGCCCTCTTGTCACTGGGCCAAGAGGGGCTGAGAGACCCACCATGGGTTGGATAGAATTTCTTGGTGGGCCAGATCCAGCCCATGGGCCATATTTTGCCTACCCCTGACCTAGATGTAGGGAGCCATCTCTTTCTATGTGCTTTTATAATGCTCGACATAATGGAGCATCTGGGTGCTGTTGAAAAAAAATAATGATGGTAAAAAGTAAAATACACTCTCCAATACTTTATAGAACTATTTACTATCTTTGTATTTGATACGAAAACTCAAAAAAATCACACTTTTAAACTTCAAAAGTAGTAGCATGTTAGTTCAACACTAACTTTGAGCAAAATCCTGTTTAAAATTACATTATAATCATTCAGAAGCAAGCCTGGGCTGCATAAACTGTTGTTAGTTGTGCACATCTGTGTAGATAGCTAACTGCCAGGCTTCTTGACTACAGGAATTTACAAGCCCAGCTGTAAGGAAGAGAAAGGAAATTGTTTCAGAGGATTAGCCACTTTGGTACAAGTTATAGTGGAGCTTGTAAGTACAAGAAACTGCTTAGTGCCATCCCAAAGAGCTTTGCAATGCCTTTGTAGTTTCATAAACCCATTTGTTCTGGAATCAGCTGCTTACCAGCTCTGTTAAAGAAACTGGCATTCCGTATTGGCAGCAAAAACCCAATAACCGTTATCTAACGTGGTGCACAGTTGAATCTGTAGGGTGGCCCTTGGCTAACCTCAAGTAGCTCAAAAATGACCAAGCTGCATTTATTTAGGATATTGTTTCTTTTTCTTGTTCTTTCAAGTACTTTTGTTTACAATAATCAAATGGCAGAAATGGTCTTGGGTATGACCATAAACTGCATCCAACTGGAGGGCCTGGTGGCAATATGGTGGAGCTACTCATTGTGGGGTAGCTCCTATAAAATACCACAATGTTGAAACCTCCAGAGTAAGGTGAGTACAGTGTGCTTCAAAACCTTGGCCCCCACTACCTTGAGGTACTCCTGGGTTATAGAAAGGCTAAGGGATATCACCCCCAAAGAAACATGCTCTCACTGAGGCACTAGGCAGTCAGCAGCAGTTCTTATATGTTGCTCTCTGGCAAAAGCTGCAACTATCAAAGCTCTGAGTGTTTGGACTCAGTCTGGCCTTTGGATTCTGCCTCAGTGGTCTAAAGGGAGGATGGTAGATCTTGGGCAGCCTCCACTCCTCCATACTCTGGCCTAGGAGTACGGGTTGAAGGTCTGGGTGTGATGGTCATACACCTCTTGCACACACACCATGATCCAGAGGATTGACAGTTGCCTACACAGCAGAAAATACATAGGATAGACCATATATAACACTGAAAGATATGTTAACTTTGGAATTTTCCTGAAACAAAGTTTCATCATTAGTTATCTGTGCTTAATATTAAAATATAGACTTCAGGCAAAAGGAAAAAAGTGATCAAAACTCAATAGTGAACTATTTCTAGTCTATGCAGAACAAAAAACGTATAAATAATTTATATAACTCAATATTTACTGTGGGCTTAACAGGTACTTTTGTTTTTTGAACATGTTAACTAAAAATACAGGTTGATTTCACCCATCTAGGTTGTAATCACCTCTTTTTTATGACATCATATTGTTGCAAAAGAAGAAAGATGTAATTTAAAGAGCACTGCATAAGATTTGCCAGGAACTGAGGCTAACCAGATTGAAAATTCACACTTTTTACCTTCTTTTCTGGAACAGATATAATTTCATCTCAGATAAATTAAAATTATATTACAATCTACAGAAAACCTGCTCATTTATTTAAAGTAATCTAAATATAGTTGCTATGAATGTTCTAATACTTAGAGAATAATGCAGCTGTCAGCAGTATGTTCTTCTGAATGGGAATTGCATGAACGCTATAAGTCTGTTGTTCCTAATTTCAGAAATATGGTCATGGTTGGTCACCACTCAAAGACAGGTGTGTAGTTCAAACATAAATGCCAGCACATATGCATATTGCATAGGGAACTGGTGATGTAGTTGTATAGAGTGAAACCATAAGAGCTCTAAAATTAAAGCCAATACACACATCTGCATTGCAGATGACTACCAGGTGCTCTATTTATCCTGTGACTTTACACCATTGGGGATCATTTAGAAAATCTGATCAGTAATGCAACATGTTACTGACACTGCCAAATTTAAAAGTCTGATTAATTTAGGCAAATTAACTGATCTCACATGAAGGATGAGCCTGTGTGCCCTTGTACATCTAAGATGTACACAGTTGTAGGGCCTGATCTGGAGAGGACATGCAACATCCTCTGACATCAACTGGCTCTATTTATAGCATATGATATCAGTTTTCCCATACCAGCAGAGCTGCTTTATTATGAGCAACAGTTAAAAGTTAATAAAGAGAGAAGGCTCAAGCACTTTAAACAGCAGGGCATAAAAACTTACAGGGAAATAAGGGTGCTTATTATCCAATGAAAACAACTCTTATTATGTTGACATTACATAATAATAAGTTAATGCATTTTAAAATCAAGAAGTGAGCCTTAACTTCATCTAGTCTGACCTTCTTCATGACACAGGCCATACTACTTCACTGCATCAAATTTGTAACTTCCAAACGAGCTAGAATTTGGATAGCTTTTCAATGGAATTACTTACTAGAAGTGCAGAGCTAAATCCTACAGGGACCTGAGAACTTTGACTTTGAACCAACCAAGCATATGAGTAATCCCATTAACTTCACTTTACAGGACTGAGCCTGTGTTAGGTAAAGAAATTAGAAGGGCTGATGAAATGATTTGTTGCAAGACTGTCAACATCTTTCTTATGAGTTTCTTTTGTTATGTAGGTATTTGGCTGTTATGAGCTGTCTTGATTTGTGGAGTTTTCTATTTTTCTGTCCTATCAGTGGTCACCACCTTTGGCTGGGGACCTACATAGATTAATTTCTCCTAATTGATTCCATACTTTATAATCAGCAGTGGGTAGAATATTAATGCTTAGCTTATGCTATATATGTATTTATATGCCCGACAAAGGCTCAGAAAAGCTTATAAAAGAGGGCAAATAACTTAAAAACAAGAAAATAAGAGAACAAAACAGGACAAACAAAATAATGTACAAAAGACAATAAAGTATTAAAATAAACTATATAACAAAAAGCCCCTAAGCAATATCCCAGGTTAGCTTCGTTTGCTAAATGCCTGTTCAAATAGGAAGGTCTTCTGCATCACTGCTGACCTTCAAGGATAGGCTACAAATGTCTCAGTGACTGGGCAAGTCAAAACCTTGACAAGGTGGTGCTGGGGTATTCCTGCCCTGGCTCGGTCTCACCTGCCATGACTTTGATGGAAAAATTAGAGGAGGTGGTGTTCAGCCTGGGAAAAGGTCATGTTCCATGGAGGGAAAAGCAGTAGAGACCACCAGACCTTTATAACACAGTAAGCAGGTCTTAGGGGCCTAAATGGGAGCTCCTCCAAAGCCTACACTCCTGCCTTGAACCTCTGGCAATATAGTTTTTAGGACTCAGACCTTTAGGAGGATCTGCAAGCATTCCATGTCAATATTTAAAGTCTTATTTGCACCCATCCTTGAGGGTCTCACTATCCAGGTGAATCCCAGATGCACCAGAGGTAAGGGAGGGGGTGCAAGTGACCCGTCTCTCCCCTCTTCCCCGTTGGCTCTGCCACACAGTGTTTCTGGAACATGTCCAGGCTTAGGCTCTAGTTACTAGTGGACAACAAGGGGGAAAGAATTCCAGAGCTGATGGACGACTACCAAGGATGACCTTCCACATATTTTCACCAAGTGAACTTGGTGCATTACTGGTACTAAAACATATTCAGCTTAAAAATACCTAGTTCCTTGAAGAAGAATGGGTAATATGGGTATCCTTGTTCTTTGAAAAATATATTCCTAAATTGTCTAACTCAGCTATGCATAGAATCACTGACTAGTAGTATCATACTGACTTATATCCAGGTTGAACTAACCCAAAAAATCCTATCAGAGATCCACATTCTTGGATGAATAGGCATGTTCAATTCATAGTTCCAAGCTTTTACTAAGGACACCTCCACAGGAAGGTCAAGGATAAAATCTTGGCTCTGCTGAAGTCAGTGGCAAGATACCCATTGATTTCAGTGGAACCAGTATTCCACCCATTCACTTCAAATGTCAGTACTACACTAGGTTTGCTTTAAATGTACTGAATAGACAGAGAGGAGGTGGGAGCAGGATGGATTTCATTGAATGAATACTGTGTCCATTAAAATCTTTTCTTTGTTTGTTCTTTATCAATGGAAATAGCACGTCTGTGTCTGAAAGCCATGCATCCTTCAGTTAATTATAAAAATGAAATCCACAGACTGGACATAAAATCATCATTACCACCTCAGACAGACTGAACTAAAGCATTGCTGCAAGTGAGGTTGTTTTTTAATTATGTCACACAAATTCACACTTTCAGTTTACTTGTTTCCAGTGTTTCCATGTGCATGCACACAAAAGATTTCCTGCATGTGCTCATGTGAATTTTCTTATACAAATAGAGGAGTTATATGCATATTCAGAATGCCTTCCCCTAGAAGCAGTGATGTCCATTCACAGCACCTAGAAGCAATTTCAGTTAACCAAATACAGTACACTGCAAATACTCTGATAACTGCAGGGGAAGCAGCAGAAACAGGACAAAACATTTCTAATGTTTTAACTGGCTGAGTGTAAATCCATCTTAAGTAACATATGGATATGGAAACAATCGAGTTCAAAGAATGATTAATCAGTTCCAATATGATACAAGTTAAACCAGGAGGATTAATTCCAGACTTCGGGATCTTAGATCGAAGGCCATAAGCTTTTGTATGGCTAATCAAATACATACAAGACTAGAATAATTGAGGAAGTCCATTCACGTATCACAAGCCTCATCTGCTACAGTAAGATATCATAAGCCTCATCTGTCACAACAGAAATAATTTCGTTTTGAGAGCAACTTGACAGCATAGTCAGACATTGGGCCTAAAACTCTATCCATCAAAGCAAACCATATTGCCTTGGATAACTACATTGAAAGAATCTCTACAATCCAGCTGCTTTCACAAAGACCTTTAAGAATGGCACAAGAGACCTTCATACGATCTGGAAGTGCTCCATCTACCTCCGCCCTCCCCAAAAGAAGTGGTCAATTACTGAAATTTGGAATCAAATATAGGAATATTATATATATCATTGCCCGTGTGCAGTACTCTTGGACCTATCCCTTCTGTAGCTTTGGATGAAGCACCTCAGTGTGCATCTTTAAGAGAAACTCAGGGCTTGGTTTTACCAGTTATCCTATATTCTCTGGCAAGACTTGCCTTTCCAAGTGAATGGCTGACTGCTGGCAACTACATCATCATAAAAATGTGGTTTGACTGTTGTCCAGTCTCATGCTTGCAGCACCTGTTGCCCTGTAATCTGAAAAAGTGAATAAGGAGATATACCAGCAGGAGGAGGGGCAGTTTTACAAAGAGATACAAAAAAGAGATTCAGGCTACAGGGGCCCACAGTTCCAATAGACTGAACCTAAAGGACAGTAGAAGGGGTGCAGCAAAAAACCAAGATTGCTTGTACACATGCCAGGATTGAGTTTGCTGGAGCATGGTAATTACTGCACTTCAGCCAGCCTCCTCATCTTTTATCAGCATCCCTGCACTTCAAAAAAGTGGCAGGAATGCTTTAACTAAAGCTCGTTCAATGATCTTTAGATAAAGTGCCCCTGCCACCATTTTGAAGTAGAGGGACTGATACACGAGACCCTGGGCACTTTAATTAGAGCAGCTCTCAGAGCAACTCTAATTAAAGAGTCCCCCCACCCCCAGAATGCATGTAAAAACACCCCATGTGATTAAATACATTTGCCTGGCCCCCATCTTGTTAGCTTTGCTGTCATTTACATTTGTTTATTTTAAACTGTGCAGGGAAGGCTGGGGTTTATAGGCTTAGAAACCACAGGTGCATTTGTGACCTGCATGGAATCAATGGTAAAACTTCCACTGAATGAGACATGGGTGTTGTGATAGACAACAAAATGAACATGAGCCGCTAATGTGATCCTGTAGCTGGCAGAGCTAATCAAACACTGACATGCATCTACTGACGCATCCCAAAGATCTGTAATGTCCCTTGGGATAAAATACAATGATCATTATTATCAACCAGCCATTATCAAGAGGTACCAGCTACTGCAACTCTTTTCCTACTCCAGGTACAGCAAACTGTGAAAACTGGTGCCCACTATGTAGTAACTTTGACAAGTGCCTTTTTCCAACCCTAACTGTGATCACGCTGAACTCAGGAGGGTCTAGATAGCTCAGGAAACTGGTAGGAAAATATAAAGGAAACATGGAAAGCAATTACTGAAATTTGGTTAGAACAACAGCTGTCAACCAAATTCAGGAGGCAGTTGGGGTCAGGAGCCAGAGTCAAGTAGCCAGAAGAGAAGTCAAGGACCAGAATCAGAAAGCATAGGAGTCCAGATAGAGCCAAGATGAATCTAAGTCTGGAAAGGACAGAGAACAGCAGCCTAAGGCTTCTACATTGACCAGTGAAGGAACTAGTTACTTGGACTGCAGCTCCATCAGTCAGTCCCAAGAAACCACAACGCCTGAGGGTATAATGGCTCAGCTCCAGGGCCTGCTATTTAGAGCTTCTCTTCAGCTGTGGGGTGGCTCTGGGCCAGGCTGGCTGTTATTAACTCTTTTCATACCTGACTAGCTGCCAGTAGCCCTGACACCAAGATTGGCAAACTGGTCTCTGGTGTAACTATACTGGAAGCCTAACCAGAGATGTTGGAAATGTATAACTGCACTCACTGCTCCTGTGTAAAAGTAGGTTTGAAGGAAATTTAACTATTGGAATGAGAAAATACATACATGAAGACTAACCAAAGGGATTGAGGTACCACTTAGAAACTAGAATAATATTGGAGTAAGTAATATGAATTTCTCAGAAGGTATGAGGAAAAAGGATACTACAGGGTTTTTAAAAAATTGGATGCCTGCAGTTAGCTTTTGGGTATTAGGACCATGTAAATAAGATTTCAAATTTTAGGGAGAAAGATGAGTGTGGGAAGAGACCATGGCAAGAACTGTATACAGGAGACCCCTGCCATTCATGGGGGATCCATTCTGGAGATGCCCGCGAATGGTGGAATCTGCAAATACTGACGGGGCTCCCCATCAGACCCCACAGCCGCCCCCTGCTCCCCTCCTGCGAGAAACTGGAAAAGCGGGGCTCCTCTGTAGCACCTGGGGACCGACTGTGGCTGCTTCTGGGGGAGAAGATGCTGCCTTCACTGCCTCCTTCCCTGTCCCCAGAATTTGCTCTCTACCTGCCCGGCTCTGCCCCCCCGCTCCGCTCACCAGGGTCTGGTCTCTGCTCTCCCCTATCCTACACAGTGCTTCATGCTTGCTGACACAGAAGCAGGAGCTCAGTGCAGCACCAGAGGGAGCCATGGGGGTGCTCGCCCTGACCCACCCCCTTGGCGTGGCACGCATGAATATTCGAATCCACAAATAGTGGATTTGCGAATAGCGAGGGTTTCCTGTAGTTTAGTCAGTTAAACTACCTGAGACTCAAAAGTAAGATGTGGATGGAACAAAGTTCCTACTGTTAATGGAAAATTATTAGTTTAATAAATATGGAGAAAAGACCAGAGGAAAAGGGAATTATTGTCAAATGTTTACCATTCAAGGCCTGATCAGATGCCAAGAACAGAGACCATATGATCAGACTGCGAGAAAGAAACAATACTCATTGTACAGAATTCATAAAGTAGTCATTTCCAGATGTTAGGCTGCAGATTGAAGCCAAAAGAAGAGAGCTGAATCTTAGCAAGTGGAATTTTGTAAAAAGGGGAACAGAAGCTTATGTCATAGACCCAGATAAGCTCTGAGTACTGCCAAGGGTATGACTAGGTCTGTGATGCTGTGCAGCAGAAGTGATAGCAGAAAATAACCCCTGGTTAGGCTTTAGACAAAATGACAATTTGGAAGTTGGGTTTTGTGGTGGGGATTTATTTTGTTTGGGTGATCTTACTTTGTTGAAGACCTTGGGATACCGGCTGTAGTAAAAGCATGTCATTCTGCAATAACGATATTTCTTCCAACTGCCCGCCGTCTCATCTGCCATGCCTTGATGTTAATTAATTACTGATCTTAATAAGTGGGAGGCTGCCCATTTCTTGTTCTGATGCCAGGGGGTGCTATCTGCAGCTCTGTACCTCCCCTACACTGCAGCCCATGCCTTGCAGATAGCATCCTCTGTTGTCAACATCACTGGCCCTACTCTGGACCCCAGAATCCTACCATTTGAACCTCACCTGGATCCCTCCATTCATGCAGCCTATTCTGGCTTCATTCTAGGCTGTATAGCTCCCTAAGCTGCTTTCCCCTTTGGGGTGTGGTCCCCCCAGGACCTTTGGCTACACTGGCCCTGGCCCACCTCCAGGCCAGTCAGAACACCAGGCCCTCAGTTCTGGATGTCTCTCACAGTGGGCCCCTGGGCCTTCAATCCTTCCAGGCCTGGCGCCAGCACTGACCAGTCGGGGGATGTCAAGACAGGTTTCTGAGTCTATGGCCCCACTCTCTCGCTGGGGTCAACCTTCCAGACCCTACCAGGGGGTAACCCACCCGGTTGTGGGAGCTGAGGTTAAGGCACCCCAACCCGCCTTTCACTGGGGTGGTAACTGGTCTGGCATTTCCTGGGGGCTCCTGCGCCATTGAGAGCCCCACCAGGCCACCCACTCCCAGCAGGGTGCAGTTTTAGGTCATGCCCTAGACCAGAAGCCTCCAAGCCATCCCCTATAGCTCCTCCCTTACTTCCAGAGTGTTCCATGAAGTCTCACAGCCAGGTGATGCTGCTGCACCTCCAGTCAGCAGCAAAATGCCCTGTTTATATGGGTGGCCAGAGCTCTAAAATGGCTGCTGCAAGTAAGCACCTGCTGGCTGCTTGGCCCCAGGTCTTAAAGTGGCAGGCACAAACAGTGCCCTGCCACAGGCACCAAAACACCATATGTTGAGACATCAGCAGCCAAAGTAAGGGCAATAATGCGGCCATAACTATATGATACAGCACTACTGATAAGTTGTATTTGACAAGTTGCAAGCTTGTTATGGCAACATAGGTATGTTTAGTAGGGGTGTGCAAAGTGGGCCACATTTAATTCAGATTTGGCCCAAACTGGGGACAGTGCTTCAATTAGTTGATTCAGATCACTGTCCTTGATTTGATTCAGCCACATCCAAATCTGAAGATTCAATGCTGATTCAAAGAATCAACGATTCAGCCATAGATACAGCTTTAAGTGTTTTTTCTACATCCCTCAAGGTACCAGTGCAGCTTGTGAATGCTGAAATGCTGGGGCAGAAGGAGCATCTCACAGGAGCCCGGGGCTCCCCTGCATGCTTGGCGGTGAACCTGGAAGTGGAACAGAAGTACTTTCAGTCCACTTCCAGGTCTACTGGCTTGGCAATCAGCACCAGAGGGACTTGGGGTGCCCCCCACAACCCAGGAGGCACCAGTTGCCAAGCCAGAGGGACGCAGGAGGGAGGGGGCACTGGCATGCTCCCCAGCAGACCCCAAGTGCTTTTGGTCCACTTCTGGGTCTGCTGCCAAGTGCGCTGAGGAGCCCCCTGTGCTTCTGTGGGATGCTCCATGTGCCCCATCCCAGCATTCACGAGCCGCCTGGTACCTAGAGGTATGTAGAAAAACCATTTAAAGCTGTGTCTATGTCCTAATCACTGAATCTTTCCAGATCTCTCCGAATCAATTTGGAGGGTTCCGATTTGATTTGGAGAGATTAAAGGGTCCTCTGATTTGATTCAAAATTGGAGATTCAGCCACCGAAACTTTGCACAGCTCTAATGTTTAGTGAAGGTTTTGTAGAAGCCCTCCTTCCCCTATGTTTCTTTTTTCATTTACTGATAGGTTTCCTGAATTATATATATGGTTGTTGCTGCAGATTTTGGAATTCGGATAAACAATCTATGTTCACTCTGGTTAATGGGCACACACTTGATGGGCAGTAGCTTGTTTCTGATGACAAGAGTTTTATATAACTGGTCTGGATAATCAAGGATAAAAGCTGTACTTTTAAAAAGTTGTTTTGCTAGGACCTTTTCTTTAAATATTTAACTACTGTAACTACATTTGGATAATTATATTGACAAACCTACCTTTTGACCTGTTTCATTCAGCTAGCACCCAGTAGCTTAGTTACATTTTCACTGTGGCTGCCTTAAATCATATTCCTTAGAATCTGACCTTTTATTCAGTGGAATTGTAGCACTTGTCTGTGGGGGCTTCACCTAGTGGTATCATGGTAATCCTGAAACATTAAATATTTAGATACTTGCCTATTGAAATAATCTCTTTTGTATGTTAAGTGATTTTCAAACAATTGAAAAGGAAAGAATAAAACAGCTATTCACAATGACACTTCATGGGTTCAAAGCATTTTAGTAAATACTGCACCAGCAAATATTTTCTGTTTTGAAACATCAATCTTGTTTAGCTAGTAAGGTACCTAAAGGACACATTGCTTTTGTGTAAGGTAATTTGCAAGAAAAATACTGGTCTGGACTAGACTGGACTAGCAAGTGAGACTACTTGCGTGCTTCAAATCAGGTACATATACAAAACTGAAGGTCCAAATATGTATTTGAATAAAATACTGCCTCTTCAAACAACTGGCTTTCAAAAAGCTAACTGGCAATATTTAAAGTGTTTAGTAAGTATTTTTCATGCTTTAAGTTATTTTTGCAATACAGTGGGAGTCACTGCATTACAGAGTAAGAGATCTAGAAAGAGAGACTACAAAATAAAACAAAATCCAAGAAAAGAATAACATAGATACGTACACATCTGGAATTCTGTCAAAGGATATATATGAGTTTAATAAATACTAGTTTGGGATCTCTCTTGAGACATTTAACAATTGTTTGCATCCTATGGAAAAGAACTAGATATGAGCAAAACATACTTCTTGCTTTATAATATATTGATTTTCTCAAAAGAAAAGAAATAAAGTCGTATTCCAGGGTAGGTTTTAAGTTCTGGGAATAACCTGAAATGCCAACCTAGCATTTTTGTACTTCAAAAATGTCTTCAATTTTTATAACCTAGCATGACTGTAAAATTGAGACGGTTAAAAATACATGGTTTACTTTAGTAGTTTATAATTCACAACGGCAGTTTAGTGGGTGGGGTTGTAAATTGGCAAGTGGATTGTTGCCACAAGAGTACACTGCCTCTCTGCACAGTAGAGACTATGCTAAGAATAGGCATGTGGTCACAGTGATAATTAAAAAGGGCTTTGGCATAACTGAAATTTTGATGGAAGTTATGGAGGTGGTTGTAGGGTGTATAAAAACTACTCTAAAAATTAGATGGTATAGATGATCTTAAAAGGACTACATTAAGATGAAAAACCTACAAAGTAAAACTGATGAACCATGGTTTCACATTTTAGTAGAGGCACCAAAAGAAATCGATTGTGGGAAAACATCCACCCACAGAGACATGTGTTTTCCTATCACTTTTCAGAACGAGATAGATATATAACCAAATCAGCATGCTATGTTAAAAACTCTGTATAAGATGTAAGGCAGTTTGTCACTGCCCAAAACAAATAATTTAGGGAAAGCCAACCTTAGAAGTCAGAGATGGGAAGCCAGAGAGTGGGAGGTAAGAACATCACTTCCCTCTATGCAGTCAATATAGCAAATGATATCAGATTTCTGTAGGCAGGAATAATTGACTTGGGCCAAAAGAATATTGTTCTACTAAGTGATATTTATAGCTTGAAGACCTTTTAGAATAGATTTCAGACCAGTATCAAAGAACCCAGGGTGAAAGATGGGAACAGATGTGGATGGTACTGTAATCACTGCACCACTTACAGATTTTGAAGTTTCTCCATGGAGAAATCATGCAACCTCATGAGTCTGGAATAAACTATAAACATAAAAGTAAATATTCTGATTACAAGTGCAGATGAGATAGGAGGTGTACGGTAAATCTGCATCTCCTGGACTTCCTGGTCAAGGAAAGGCAATCAGTGATGTTTACTTACTTCTGTGGACTCAGGTAATATAATCCATCTTCTTACACCTATGGGAGATGATCCATCAGCAGCAATACTCTTCCATGCATGAGGCAGCCAGGGTTCCAGAGAAGCCCCAGCAACAAAAGTGGCATGACATTTGAACAAAATCCCATACCATAATCCCCTTCCAAGTTAGTCCTCCTATTTTTGGTTCCATTGTGTTGCTATATGATATTATTCAGAAATCTATTTTAATTTGTATATATTTCTAATAAAGCTTTTGTAGGTTTTAATTAACCAACTGCCACAATACTTTGTCAGTTATGTTACAGGGCTGTAGCATAGTAGTGGCTGAATATCATAGGATCTTTTACTTAGTTATTTTTCTTGAAAAATTGTCTTGTAAGGGACTAGTTCCTCTGAATTGCTTCCTCTTTTAAAATTCTAGGCATTACCAGTAAAAATGGCTTGTATGCCTGGAATTGTGGTATTTGGGGGTATTTCTTTTCTGAGAGAAGCACATGCAAAGGAGCTAAATCTGTAGAATTTGCATGTTGCAAATGAGTAACTATAAAAGGAGGTTATATGAAGTTATGCAGAGTTTGCTCCATAAGGGTAAACTGCAGCCCTCAAAGTCTGGAAACATATACTTTATGTTCTTTTATAATCCAATGATGTAAATAATTGTGCTAAATTATGCTTCCAAACTTTTAATAAATTACCCAGTATTTAACAACTGGCTGGCTGTAGCAGTCCCAGCACAGAAAGAGTTATGGATATGTGCACTGGATTCTGCCAGTGAAGTAGGTCATTTTTGGTTTCCACCACTTTCTCCTCCTCTGCCAAACCTTTTGCCAAGTTCTTCTGGGAGAAAGTAGAGGCCATCTTCTTCCTATACTATCGGTTTCCTCCCCCATCCAAACCACCCTAAGATGCTGTTTCAGCTCCACTGCTGACAATTTTTTGCCTATCTCTGGAAATCATTTTTCCTTGGCTCCTAATTGCCTTATGTTATCTTTCTTCATCCACTTAAAAAGGTAGAAACTGAACAGTGTTGAATACAGGATAGTAGGCATGTTCGAATAGGGAAGTATTCAACTGGGATTTGGAATTAGTTGATTTGGAGGACAGTGATTCGATTCAGTGATTTGAATCACTGTCCCCATTCAATTCGGATGAATCAGAATAGAAGATTTGGTGCTTTCGGACTAGCCAGGGAGAGGCAGGCACAGCTGGGCGGCTGCAGGTTCTCCCATGGCTCCTTTGGCTGTGCCTGCCTCTCTCCGGGCAGGGGAGCCACAGGAGAGGCCCCCATGGCTGCCCTGCCCAGCACTTAAAAAAAAAAAGCCCCTGCACACACCAGCTGCAGCAGTTTCTGGGGGCTCATGGCAGAGCCCCCCCCACACAGCACAGGGCAGTGGGGGGCATCAGTCATCACCCCCCACCTGGCACCTGCATGGCAGCTGCCCCATGGCATGGGTGCAGCATGGCTGGGCAGGGTGTCACGTGCTGTGAGCTGGGGCCATTAGGGCTGAGTGGTACTGGGTGACTGTGACTACAGCGAACTTCCAGCTGGGGTCGCTCCAACAGTCACCCAGAGCCCAGCCCTGCTCAGTCCCAATGGCCCCAGCTCCCAGACAGCATGCAGCACCCTGCCGAGCTGCAGTGAACCCGCACCATGGGGCAGCTGCCACATGGGTGCCAGGTGGGTGGGGTGATCCCTGCTGCCCCACACTACCCTGCACTGTGCAGGAGCTCTGCCACGAACCCTCAGAGGTTCTGATCGCTGCTGCTGCAGCCAGTGAGTGCTGGTTTTTTGGGGTTTTTTTAAGTGCCAGGAGGCTGGGGCTGGTTTGGGGCTGGGCAGGGCAGCCATAGGGGCTTCTTCCATGGTTCCCTTTGCCCTGGCAGAGGCAGGCATAGCTGGGGGAGCCGCAAGAGAACCTGCAGCTGCTCGGCTGTGCCTGCCTCTTCCCCGGCCAGTCCAAATCTCTTTGAATCTTTTGTGAATCAATTTGGAAGCTTTGGATTCAATTTGGACCTTTAAATGGGTCTCTTGATTCCATTTGGATTTTCAGATTCAGTCCCCAAATGAGGCTGAATCTTCTCCGAATTGAATCAGCAACCGAAGCTTCGCACAGCGCTACAGGACAGTACCCCATTACCATTGTGGAACTGACAAGAGGCATTACTGGATGTGATGGAACTCTAAAATATGTAACAGGTATTTCCCAAAACATTCTGCCCTTTTCTCCTGTGAATGTGGAGCTAAGTGCTCTGTTTCCAAAGTCAAGCAAACTGTACAGCTCATCAAGACTGCAAAGTAAGTTGGGGCCCTCTCTCAAAATTAGACTATGGCTATGACATATTATCCCTTTTCTAGATGTCTCATAGATCATGCACAAATTGAACAAGAGAATGTTCGGATCCTTGCCAGTAAGACCAAGTTGCAAGCAAGATGAAAGCTATTAAATTCAAGCCTTTTCTACTGCAACTGTCTACATTCCAAGAAATGTAAAGTGACACCAAATGACTTTTTTGAAAAGGAAATTCTTAGAGACCAAGAGAATTCCCCATAGACTGATAACTCTATGACCAACTTCCAGCATATCAGAAATCAGGAAAATGAAGCAATTTATAGACAGCACTTGATGACAGATGCTTTAACAAAAAATGGCATATGTAGGAGTCAATCTCTCCTTATTCTCCTTGGTGTAAAGTGTAATAGGCCAATCCAGGTGGAAGCTATGATGAGTTACATATTAACTCAAACTTCAAACCCTCTTCAAACTTTACTGCACATCAGATCTTCGGTTCAGTCACTGTTGAATATGTTAATGGACCATCCAAAAGAAACTTGGAGTCTTTAGCTAGCAACCTTTCACACCAAGCTGATGACTCAACTGTGAGGAACTCAGTGATGATCATATGTCTTCTATCAAGAAATACTTTTAGGAGGCAGGTCTACAGAGAAAAAGTATTAAGTTTTTATTATTCCACTGGAATGACTCCATCAATAGATCTTACAACAGAATTTATAGCAGCTTTTTGCTATGGACAGGAAACAGAGATAAAAGTACCTTTGTCAATCCTAAACCACTATAATAGGTTATTTGGCAGACAGGATTAAAGAAGATAGGGCCCCAAGTAACTTTAAAATGTATGCCTCTGCTTTAAATTTTGTTTTCCCAGACATTAACAAATCTAAAGCATATGATATGATGAGCATCTTCTGCTCAAATCCTTGCTTTCTCAAATTCCATGAAAAATGTGGCACTGATATATTACTGTCTTTCTTGCTTGGAAGAGATCAATAATTGTGCGAGCAATGCACTTCTGTTAGCTCTTTTGGCCTCCCAGATTCAACCTTTCACATGATCAGAATTTCACAATGCATATGGAATTTGATTGCCCAGGACAGGTAAAATATACCCTCTCTCCCAGCTTTACCAGAACTAGTTCGAAATAACTATAAATAAAAAAAAATTAATTCAGCATCCAAATGAGCAACTTGGATAGACTACAGGATCTGTGGATCAGATTCCAACAACTGATCAATGAATCTACCAGGAAGGAAAACCTAACTTAAAAACTCACATGCAGTTGCAAGTCTAAATGCAGGGACTAAGGACATGCATGTACCAAGTGTCAAGTATAACAGCTGTTCTTTAATCTGATTCAAGAAACTTGGAAATGAGAACAGTCCCACTGACATCAGTAGTGGGATAGTGACTACTTGTGTGTTCAAGGTTACCATGAAAATATTTTACATAGCCACTATTAAGGAGACTTGTCCCTTGATTGTATTAGCATAAAACTGATAAACCAGAAGTCTCATCAAGAACATAAAACAGGGGTGGGCAAAATATGGCCTGTGGGCCAAATCCGCCCTGCACAGCACTTTCATACGGCCAAGAAATTGTGCTTTGTCCAGTCCTCCTGCCCATGAAGCTGGAAGTGAGGCGCCCACAAGTACACCTGCCCCCCAAACATACCCTATTGTGTCACCCACCTTCACGAGCAAAAGGGCCCTGCCCAGCTAGTATGCACCTCCTGTGTGGGCTACTGCAGCCATTGCAGCCCCCAGAGACCTGCTCACTTCCCTGGTCTCCTGCTGGCTCTGGGTGGCAGGTAGGGAAGCAGCAGGGGCAGGGATGCAGGTGGGAGGGAGCAGGGAGTGTGGGGCTGGGGTTGGCAACAGTGTAGAGCCCACGCTTGGGGCAGTGGCAGCAGCAGTGTGGAGCCCGGGTGGACAGCATGTGGGTGAGAGGGAGGGTGGCAGGTGGTATGGGTACCCTCCCACACTCCCCCATAGTGCACAGCAGCAGCAGCAGGGTTTGTTCAGGGCACAGGTGCCTGTTGGGACACGACTCTGGCCAGCACTGCACATCAGGGTGAGGGGTGCAGCCTCCCCTGGATTGTCTGTATTGCTGGTGCTCCCTGCCACTCATGCGCAGCCCCTGCACTAGCACAGCATGGGGAGGGAAGTCCCACATGCTGAAGCCAGGTGCCTTCAATACACAAAACTAAGAATTCATTTTTGAGTTATTATGCAATCATCTCTATACACACTATGCAAACACAAATCATGACAAAAATATTTTTTATAATAAAATTGAAATATGTTATAGTAGGTGTTTGACTTTCAGTGTATGATTTGGTTTTTTTTCTGGTTCTAAAATGGGAATTTGGGGGGGAGGGGGGGAAGGGGAGGTACTTCCGGTAGCAAAGATCTGGGATTAGGGGTGGGATGTCTGGTCCTAAAATGGTGACAAGGGGGTAGGGCAACTGTCAAGGGGTGGGGCTACCCATATGGCCCTTGATAGCTCACCAAAACCCATTAAGTGGCCCTTCACCCAAAATAATTGCCTGCCCCCAACATAAAGTCTACAGGACACACAATGCAGTTCTAGATTAAAAGTGCCAGTAAATCTACAGAGAATATTTATCCTTTTTTAAAAAAGAGAAGATTGTTAAACAAAATGGTATAGATTGAGCTCATTGCTATTTCAGATTGACTTTTCTCTTCTTGTGTTTATCCATACAGCATATATTGCATTTACCTGTGTTATGTTGTTTAATCTCTTGTTTACTATCTCCTGGAAAAAAACATCTTTGAAAGCATGTTCAAACTGCCACTTACAGCATCTGAATTCCATAACCAAAGTGGCACTGTGGGTTCACAGAAGTGAAAAGGGATGTTTTTTGTTCATCACAGGTCCTAGGAGGGAGAACCACAACAGATGAAAGTATGGGACCATGTAAACAAGTACAGTTCTGATAAGCACTTATGGAATTGGTATTGTCATTTTGGTAGCTTTTGAGTAATCAGCTGGGCAGCCAGCAGGAATTTCATTTAACTGACTTAGCTTTCTTTTGCAAAGATACAATTGCAGAAGGACACTCCTGACAGACATGACCCCGACCCCACCTGACACCCCCCCCCCAACCCCCCCCAGCTCTTTACTGGAAGAGGAAGCATGTCAGTTTGACCCAGCTGTCTAGCATTTATATAGATCGGGCACTTCAGCAGGCCTCTATGGCACTTTTATCTAAAGCTGATTCAATCAGCTATTACATAAGAGCATCAAAAAGATCCGCTGATGTGCCCGTTCTATACAGTCGTGCGAGCCAGGTCAAACTAACATGATGCTTCTTCTGGGGATGCGCTGTGTTTGGCACAAGGGTGCACCAGGCTTAAAGAGCTGTTTTAGGTTTTTTTCTTCACAGCTGTAATCATCTTCCACAATGATTTTTTTTTTTTTGAAAACCCCCCCTGAAGTTTACTTGAAAAAATTAAGGAAATAATCATGTTAAAATCATGGTTAGAAACTACTTCTAGAATTGTGAATCTGTTACTATCATTTTCATCTTTACAAGAAAAAATTCCCTGCTTGACAGATGTAAGATACACATATAATGAATGAAGAGCTCGTCTCTAAGCAGCAGCAGAGTCTGCTGTTATTTTCCTATGCATCTGGGACACTTAAAAAAAACACACACACAAAACTTTTCCCCAATTCAGCATTGCTCTGCTTGGGAAATCTGTACTATAGCACACTGCATTGTAAAATAAGCACAGCAAGAATTAACGTAGCAAAATTAACAATGTTGCTAAAAATATAACATTTACTTCAGATTTCTACTCAAGTGCTTACTTACCCAATTAGAAAATAAAAGAAACAAGCCTTGTGTTTATTAAAAGTTTCTCTCTCCCCACACATATTTCATTGCCTAATACTTAAAGCGCAAATAGCTTAGCTAAAAACTCTCTCTAAATCTAGTTGAAAACTAAATTACTGTATTTATTTGAACAGAAGATAACACCCCCTAATAATTAGATTTTATATATGGAAAATGTATACGTTTGTTATAATTTTCCAGGTATAGAATCTAACTATTGAAGCTTTGCTTTAGATTTGCCCCCTCCCACTACTGCATCAGGGAAAACAAATCTGGGGGGTCAGGTAGCTGCTTTGCTTTCAGCTTGACCCCCAGCTTTTTCCTCCAGTAGCCCCTTCCCCTCCATGTCAGACTCTGCTCTCCGTGACCATATGGAAGTGAGGAGCAAAATTTAAAACAATAACCTTGAAATCAAACATGGTTGTAGCTCTTCACATATAGTACACATAAACTTTGTTCATCCAGAATTGATGCATGGTACTTTTTTTGAAACTGCTGCACAGGAGTTTTAGCACAGAAACTCTAGAAACACACTTTTGAGCAGCACTTTGGCACCTTTTTCCCCCCCGCAAATACACACACACACAAATTAATTAATTAATCTTCACTGGCAACACTCTGCCAATTGGCCCCTGTGGTTCACTTGGCAGATCAAAGCACACTTTGACAGTCAAAACATTAAAAACTGTTTACACAGTTTGCACCGTGTATCCGTGCACCCATCTCCGTATCTGTACCCTAACCCACTGCCCTCCTCAGAGGGACTGCCCTTGAAAAAGTCTGTGCCAGACCCCTTCTACCATATGAAGTTCTGCCATTTCTTTCCCATTATCCTCCTGTATTCCTGTAGTACCTGTACATTTCACTTAGTCCTATTTTAATACAGTGCTTGACTGTGGAGTCTGAGTGTCCATTTATGAGCAGGCTCCTGGCTTTCCACAGTGCAGACCTGAAGCAGAATATGAACTGGTCAAAGCGAGCTGTTGCGGTCCCTTGCTGTCTGGGCAGGTGCCCGTAGAGGACTGCTTCCTGGTCAGGTCTCCACCAGGAGTTCATGGGTATGGTGTATGGGCATTCCCAGAAGAGGTGGTTGATCAGTTCTTCCTGCCAGCAGCAGGTCTGTCTCGAGCAGTTCGATGCACCCCTCTGCCCTGCCCTGTTTTTCCATGTCCACATGGGGAGCACCTGGTGGGCTGCCTGCCTATTCAGGTCTCCAACTTTTCTCTGAGCCTAATCTGCATATAAAACAAGCAGCTCCAAACAGGAGTTTTTATCACATCTTCAACTCTCCTGTGAAATGTGAACTTTCATTTCTACCCAGGGGAACTTTTACAGTCTTTTCTCTGATGCCTGAAGAAGGGTGTTTGTGCCCCAAAGCTTGCAATTAAAGAATTTTTTTTGCAAAAATCTAGTTGGTCTAATCAAAGATATCACCTCTACCACGAGTCCTGATTGTTTTATATAATTGTGTTATTTGAAAGCGACAGTGACAAGTATGCAGGCATGGGGGTGCGTGATAAGGTTTTTATAATAGGAATAAGAATGGTGCAACTGTAAAGGTGCTTTTTGGACCATCAAGTGAACCACAGCAGTCACACAACAGCTTGATAGAGGTTTTTGCCAAAAAGAAAAAAAAAAAAAGCATTTTTGGTACCATGGGAGGGCTAGCTTCAGCTTCTCTGAGTGCTGGCTTTGTATTGCAATACCTATAGTACCTCCAGGCCCAGTGCTTATTCCCTTGTGGGGTAATAACTCCTGGTGATTTTTTTTTTTTTTTTTTTTTTTTTTAAGGGTCACATACAGACACAACCCCACACAGGTTCCCATCAGCATGTTTTCCACATGTGAGCCATGTTGGCTGAATTTAATTTACTTTTTAATTGGCTTCCATTTCTGAACGCATGCTGCTGCTGGCAGCAGTTTAATGACAGACAATGTATTTAGTGAGAGTCCCTTGTATGTAATTATAAGACAACAGGTCTTTTTCCCCGTGCCAATGTGGGGGGGAAAAAACCTCATCTTGTATTTGAGTAAACAGGTTATGCTTGTGGTTAAAGCAGTCCTATTCCAGGACTTAGGAAGTATGACAATGAACAGCCACAACATATCACCATGTTCAGGAAAATACACTTTTCATTTTAAGAGGGACATTAGACTCTGAAAAGGATCAGAGTTCAAATTCAAAAGCTGGGCTGAACATACACTAGAGAAAAACTCCAGATTTGCAAAGATTATAAAATGAATTGAAGCACCCCTCCTACCGCAAACAAAGCAAAACAAAATACCACACATTCACTGAGCTTCGTTAAATCGAAGTTACTGGGCCTAGTTCTGAATATCTTTAGTCCTGAATATCTTTAGATGAAGGAAGTTATGCTGCCTCCGAAGGTGCACACTATACCTGATATTGTGATCAAAACATTAACTTTCTGAAAATAAAACACAACATAAAGGAAATGTTGCGGAAGATACAATGCATATCTCTTAGGTTAAAATGGAAGGGTTATATCAAAACATACTAGGATGGATGTAAAAAAAAATAGCTGGTCAGTCACAATGCACACTGTGAGTTTCCTTAACCTACTTAAAACAAGCAGCAGAAGCCTAGTAAAAGGTTGAAACCCAGGTAACAGAAGTAGTGCAGTAATTAAACTCTTCACTGACACATAGGGAAATCCTCCTACAAGTTACTTATAAAATAAATTGGCTTCCATAGTATATTGATTTTTCCTATCATGAAGTAAAGTGCAGTGTATTACACAAGCATGATATCATTCCAGTGTTATGAATGGTAAAATAAATATGTTGCCACCAACTATTATAGATAAAAGCCAATGAAGAAGACTTATAAATATGAATTTTAAAAAATCATAATATGTAACTTATGCTGAAAATGAGAGGACACAAAACCGGAGTACCTTACCAAATCAGTAGATACAGAAATGTTCTATAAACACACAATCAATATTTCCATAAATAAAAAAAAGTCCATTCTGTGTCATCATCTCTTTGGAAGCAGCAAGTGCATGCAAAGAGCATATAAATGCTTCTGTGACTTACAAGTACAGATCCTACTGGATCTGGCAAATGTGTAAAACATTTGGAGGCAATTAAAAAGCAAAAGGAATCAGTGGTCTGATTTTCGAAAGCGGATATGTTAGGAGCCGTTGTAAAGACTGACGATGCACCATTTAACTCACCATCTCCTCTCTGATCACTCTCCTACTGCCTATATCTTCTAGGAAATAAAATACTCAGACCCAAATGCAGCATTCCAGGCACAACTGTACCCGTCTCATTCAGGCGTTTACCTCCCTCTCCAGATCCACTGTCCTCTATATGTGCAGCTTAAAATTATATTTGCCCTTTTGGCTTTCAGTTAATGTTACCAATTCATGTTTATTTTGCTGTCACCTACGCATTTTTCTTATTCAGTATCTTTACCCAGATATATTAGCTCAGCCTTGCAAAATGTTATTTACTTGCCTAGAATTTTGGGGGTCTTTTTGACAGGCAAGTTTTCATCGCCACCAAGGTAGAACAGACTTTGCCCCTTTGTGCGGTAAAATAAATTCAGAGAGATTTTTCTGGCTTCTGATTCAAAACCCTTGAACATCCCTAAAGCAATTACATTAATTGTCCATGGTACTTTTATTGTGTTTTATCCATCATTTGCATATCCAGCTAGAAATTAGGTGGGGAGGGATGGGATCCAACAGCATGTGACCAACCAGCTCTCTGCAGGCCACCAGCAGTACTCCACATACCATAGCTTAGGAACCTCTGACCTGTGATATACAACTCGTATATGTTCCAGCTGACTTTCATATCTTCACATGTTCAAAGTATTCCCTGGTGGGCTCTGTTCTTTGTGAAGGACTATTTTTATAGTTTTTCTCATTTCTTAGCTGTCTGAACGTATTTATTTCTGTAGTTGAATACAGATTTATAATGAAGTTCAGTAACCCAGTCATGTGACTCCTTATTGGCTTGATTCCTTTGTCCCTTATTAATAATTTGCCAATTTCCTGTTCACACTAATGTGGCTAACTACCCCTCTCTCTGCTTTTTTTTTTGATAGGTTTATAAAAGATGTTATTTCCTTGGATTAGCATCAACTCCCTCCAGTTTTTTCTAAATGACGTCTTGGGAGTCAAGCCTCCCTCCAACACATCAGCTCCCAAATTCATGCCACCTAAAGACAGTCAGTGTTAGCCCACAATTCAGAAGCTTTCAACCAGACAATGAAAAGTTTTGTGTGATTCTTTTTGGACCTTTTTTACTGCAACAGTTGCCTACTGCAAGCACCTTTAAATACACAGGTAACAGGGCATTTGGAGTTTTTTTCCAGAGAATGAAATTATCATTGGAAAAATGTGTTTTTGTTGTCCCAAAATTTAGTTGTGAATAAATTGTAAACAGTTTTAGCTTGAAAAAATGTTTTCAGAACTGGTCTCACCAAACAGTTAAGAATGGCGGGCCTCCTTCTACCAGAGAATCCAATCTTTAGCACAGTCACATGGAGTGTGGAAGACCCAACACTTCAATCCATATCCCCTACTGCTTTAGTCTAAATATAACCTTTACTTTACATAATTAAATATTCACTGGAGCAGGAACTAGATCTAAGGTATCCTAACCACCAGACTTGGATCGTCCTCCAAACTTCTTCAAATCTGCTTCTTTCAGATTCAGGGATTTAAACCAGCATCTTCCACCTCTCAAGAGAATTCTGTAAGTAGTCATCTATAAAATATAGTCTTTCAGGTGTACAGATAGGTCTTTCTTGCTGAAGAGATTGCATGGAATAATTATATATGTCCTGATTGAGAGAGATTTTAAACCTTTATAGTAAAAATATTAAAAACTAAAGGTGAAAGTGCAAAGGGGCTGAGCATGAAACGCTTGTCAGTAACAATATCACCATATCACCAGATTGAAACCTCCTGCCATAGGGTTAAGAATAGTCCTTTGCCTATTTGTTGCGACACAGGCTGCAAACAGACATCACATTTATTCCAGGATATACCATAATATCCCCAAACAAAGTGCAATCACATGGATGTCCATGTCTGCTGTCCCAGGATAAATCCTAAAAAAGTTTCCCGAAGTTTACCTTGGGATATTGCAAAGTATGTCTGTACAATAATCCCAAGATTGCATCATTGAATCAATGGCAGAAAAGAAGCACAGCCACTCACCAGGGCGGCCAACTGTCAAGAATTTCACGGACACTCCATAAATAACTAGGCTGAAAATGCCTGTCAATAAATTCTGTAACAAAAATTATGTCATTTGAAGGAAAAAGAGCTCCGCAAGATCAGTCCTGTAAAAGCACTGAGTTCCTGAAGCTCTATACTCGGAAAACAAGCTGGTTGTATTGTTAAAGCACGGATGGGCACAGCAGTGCCACCTGGTGTCTGAGCAGGGGTCCAGCACCCCAAAAGGTAGGTCTCAGTGCTTTATGGGTGCCCATACACGAGTGCGGAGACTGCTCCAACACCTAATTACCATGCACCGGAGCAGACTCAATTGAGTGGTAATTACCGTGTTCCAGCAGCCTCCTGCATCTTGTATATCAACACCCCCATGCTTAAAAATGGCAGTTGGGGTGCTTGAATTTAAAGCTCATTGAATGGGGACACTGATACATGAGATGCTGCAGTGCTTGAATTAGACCAGCTCTTGGTCAGGAGTACCAGGGTGTGGGGGTGAGTAGGGGACTCCTGCAGTGGGCAGCATGGTGTCCAACCACTGCTACATGAAGTAGTGTTACCAACCCAATATTTTTATTCATTTTTTACCAGTAATCAAACTTTTTTTTAACAATGGTTTGCTTGGTCTGACAGAATAGTTACATTTACATGATTTTACTGACATGTTTTACAAAATATGTCAGTAAAAAAGTCAATCAGTAGAAACTTTGAAATCATCATTAAAAAAAACAAACTGTTGTGAGGTGGCAATGCTGCCACTCACTAAACCTTGATTAAAAGGGCTGACAAGTATACTTGCCTATCCTGGGATATTTCTGTCCCAGGACATAGAAAGGCAGTTTATCCGGAGATAAATGCAATATCTGTTACTAATCTGACTTGGTGTTCAGTCCCTGCTCTAATCTGCTACACTACTAGGAGTTAAGTTTCTAAATAGCTTTTAAAAAAACCTCTTAAATTCAGTCCTATAAGATTTTATGCATATACTTAAATTTACCCTGAAAACCCCCAAACAATCCCACTGGCCCAACCCTGTACATGCTTGACATGAGAATAATTCCATTAACTTCAAGAGATATGAAGTCATATGATGAAATTTACAGGATTAGCACTCCAGGGATGCCATACAAACTTAGAATGTTCAGTGTACTACTACTACTAATAATAATCTGCCAGTCCAGCAACTTTAACCTTACTTCTCAGGGAAGCTTTGCAAGTTTCCTAGCAAGCACCAGTAAGCCTTCAATACTTGAAGCATAATTATATTTATACTATTTTGAGGTAAAGACTCCACATTCCAATATTAATTCTGTTAGCTCAGTCCAATTAAAGATGTATAATACTGATACATCTTATAGATTATTATATTAAGGTAAAGAAAAAAAGATTAAGGGCAAATTATAAAAACAATTTATTAGAACATATTATTTCTTAAATCACTTATAAAACCTTACGTTTGCTACAATGATCTCTACAATGTTTAACTGGTCCTGTAATAGGCCTTCAAAAGCCATTCCTGTGCTGGAATCAGTGCTTTATTTTTGCATTTCTTGATGCTTCTGAATTCGTGATTTTTTTTTAAATGTTACGATTTTTCATAATTGCTAGACATACTCTTGAGGAAAAAGTACTAAACTAATATAAATAAAATTGAATGCACATGTAGACAACCAAAATGTAGCAGAAAACACCGGGTTAATGACATGATGAGAAAAACTAATTAAATACGACTATTTACCTGCATACCACATGCATCTGTCCCCCCACAAAAATAACCTTTTAAATTGGGTGAACATTTTAAACAAGGAAACTGATTTCCTTGCTGGAATGGAGACATAGGGTAGCTGCTAAAATAGCTGTTGGGGGCTCTGCTCTGTTTCCAGCCACATATAGAAGGGGCAGAGCCCATGCCTTAGCACAGGGGTGGGCAAATTAAGATTCAGCTGCCACTTGACGAGTTTTGGTGAGCTGTTAAGGGCCACACACACAAAATCTTTCAGAAGATATAATTTTAACAAATTATAGAGAAAAACTAAAGTATACACTATATTTAAAAAAAATCAAATATCTACTATTTTTTTATTTTATTTGAAAAAATAAGTTTTGTGCTGCAGCTGAAGCTGCCCAGATACTGCTCAGTTCCCTCTTCTGCCAGCAGCTTCTCCTCCTGCCCTTGCTGCACTGCTTTGGGCAGCAGGTAGTGCTGGGAAGTGGCAGCAGTGGCCATGGGGATATGCTCCAGGCAGCACACACCCAGCCAGGTGGGTGGGAGGAGAGCTGCAGCCAGGCAGCTCCTGCCCCAGCTTCAGGTTGCCTTCCAACCACTTGGAAGCTGGAGCTCCGTGCATGCAGGAGCTGCCCAGCTGCACCTTCCACCTCCCTCCACATGGCTGGGAGTGGGCTGCCCTGTGCACATCCCCATGGCCACTGCTACTGCTTCCAGTGCTACCTGCTGGCCAGAGCACTGCAGCAGGGGCAGGAGGAGGAGCTGCTGTGGGTGGTGGGAGCAGAGTAGTACCCAGGCTGCTGTATAGCTTCCCACTGAGAAGCTATGCATGCTGGCTAGGGCTGTCAGCCAGTGCAGTGTGGGCTGGCCTGGGAGGGGCTTCATGCAGAACACTGGGAGGGCAGCTATGGGCCACATGCAATCAACTGGCATCTCATATCCAGCCCCAGGCCATAGTTTGCCCACTCCTGCCTTAGCATCACTCACGCTCTCCTGGCAGTTCCATAACAGCAGGTTTAACTCTGTTACCAGCTGCTGCCAAAGTGCATTAGCTTTTGGCTGAGCTACTACCTAGCCAATGGTGAGCCCAACACCCTATGAAGTGGCCTTTAAGATTCTGGAAAAAAATCTTTTTCTCTATATTCTACCCTCCCAAAACATGTTATGTGTCTTGGTTGCGGGTGTGATGTATGCAAGTAAATATAGTAAGATTTTCCCTGACAATGACAACACAAAGATAAACTTAGAAGGGCACACCAGTAGAATAATACCACATCACATTAGTTTGTTGGGATGAATGCCTTCTTTCAAAGCAAACCCCCCACCCAAACCTGCTGATATACCACAGGGACAGACCATAAAATATTAGTTAGTATTTTGAAATAAGTGAAAAAAGATTATTAAAAAATTTCCCCAAAAAACAAAACTAATTTCAGTTGTATTTCTATCTAAAAAAGACACACAGGATTTAATGTGCAATTTGAATTGTATATTGAGATGTTTAATTACATCTGAATCTATTATTTTCCAAAAACTGTATCACAATTCTGTAATAGTGTTTTATGCAATTGCTATAGCAAACAGCTTCCATATCAGAACCTTTTCTAAATTGGCCCCAATTCAGGTAGGTATTTAAGCATGGAACTACTCTGAAACGTGAATAATTCTACTGACATGAATTATAATATTCATATAGTTAAATTAAGGCACAAACTCAGCCCACTGTAAGGAAGCAAACAGAATATTTAGAGCTTCCATACTATAGATATCTTAAATTTCTTTCATTTATTTTTTTTACTTCTGTAAAATGCTATGACTAGGATTTCTATTACTGTCAGGGTAGTCAGAGTACAAAATTAATCCAGTAAGATGGCTACAGCAATGGAAGTACAGTAAACGGGAAAATGCATCTTTCAATGGCCTTTCAGTTTTCCTTTTCACAATTTTTAAGTAAATATATTAACTCTCTCTTCCTATTACAAATGCCACGGTTTGATGCATGATCATCTAGTGTAGCGCATGAGTGTAAAGTCTGATACTGTATAACCTGGAATGGAAATTCCCTGAGAAAAGCTGTAGGTCATGTCTACACTACACTGTGCAGGACAAAGCTAGGAAACCTGCCATTGTGAAAATGTGCCACTGCCCACTAACTCTCAGTCTGTGTGTGCTATATCCCCAAAAATTAATGTGACCACTTTTTGGCACAGCCTTAATGCATCCAGTATTACTCTAACAACAGTTACAAGATATTTTTTTGATAGGAAGTATGTGCATAGCAGCAATGAGTTGGTAGAACATGTACTCCAGCCCTGTCCAATCCAACGACGATGTGCAATTAATGTCAGTATTCAATCCTGCAAAGTGCCAAGTAGCTTCAATTTCCATTAGCTCTAACTGAAGACAAGGGCTCTCTGCACCATGCAAGATTTGGCCCTATCTAATTGAAATAATTTAACCAAACATTGTTATGTATGAGGATTTCAAAAACTTGATGTAATTCTGGATACTCTGGTTGTGGTTTTCTGATTTCTGGAGTCTGTGCCCTAGCTCTTTCAAGCACACTTCATGATGTTTCTGACTCTAAACAAAGAGAGAGAAATGAAGTTAATTAATAGTACAGTTGAACTAGTTCTTGAAATTTCTAAACCACCTGTCATTTTCTAAAATCTCCATCAGAACTACACAAACAATGAACAGAATGCCAGAACAGCCCCAGAATGTTAGATCTCTGCATTATTTGTCTTATTTCACAAACCAGAATTAATTTGTCAGAATCAAATTATAATCTTAAAGAAACTCAGGAATACTATGATGTCCTACACAGCAGTTTGAATTTTGAAACCATAAAAGATTCCTAGCATCTTAATTCCACTTTAAACTCAAAACTCTGGTGTTCTTTTTTTGGTGAGAACATCTGTTACTAACCTCCAAATAGTATAATTCTGTAGTTTAGTTTACATTTTAATATGAAGTATGATTGAGAACACTATTACAATAAAATCCTTGGTATCCGGCAAAAGCAGGGAATGAAGGGTGCCAGATAGCTAAAAATACCGGTTACCTGAGGAGCGCAGGTTTCCGGATGGATTTGGAGTGGGGAGGGTGGAGAAGGGGAGAGTAGCGGTGGCTGAATGTGGAGCAGGGTGTAGGGGCTAGCAGCAGCAGCACATGGAGCAACAATCTCCCAGGGTGATAGGTGGTGGCAGTGGCCACTGCGTGCGAGCTCCCTCCCCCACCACATGCAGCCGGCCAGCCAGAAATTCCGGTTAGTAGAGTGTTCTGGATAGCAGAATGCCGGATAACATTCATTTTACTGTACTTACTTGATAAAGCCACAGAAGACACATCATAAATCATTTGTTACATATAAAGAATGCAGACATTTTGGGTTGTCTTTTATACTTGTTAGAATATGATTTCAAGTTTGAGTCGGTAAAAAAAAAAATTAATTTTCAAAAAGAGGTTAGATTCAATTATAATCTTTAGATTTAATTCCAGCAGCGGATGAACAGGGATCCAGGTTTTCTGTTTCTCATGGAAAAATTGGGTAAACCATGGATTTTAACTTTTACTGGAGGCATACATGGATTTCTCATTTTACTGGAGAAGCCCACAGATTCTGCACTTTTGCAACGAACCCTCTGTAAGGGGCAGGGAAAGAGAGGAAGAAGGGTGGTCAGGCAGGAGGCACAATGTGCATGAAGATGCACATGACCCCAGGCAGCCTGGAGAGCAGCACCTGTAGGTAAGTATGTATGGGGGAGGGAATGGGAAATTGAGCCCCTGTAGGGAGGGAAGTTGAAGAGAGTTGGGCAGGGATGGTGTGGAACTGGGGCTGCTGCCCAGCTTGGCAGCGTGTGGGGCTTGGGGCCTGAGGCCACAGTGCATGGCTGCAGGGCTCCAGCAGGGAGCAGGACAGGGCCACGGGCAGCTTGCCCGGGGGCAGGGACAGATTTCTGGAGCTGCATACACTCCCAGGGAGCAGGGGGAACCTGTGCAAGATGTGGGGGTGGGTACATACTGCAGGCTCAGGCTCCTGTCCTGTTTCCCTATCCTGGGGCCTCTGCAGCCCAGTGAGCACAATCTGGCATGGCAGGGAATAACTAGGATGCAGAGGCCCCAGGGGAGGGCAGCAGGGTGGGAACCTGAGCCTGTGTCCGCCCCCACCCTTACCCACCCCAGCGGAGAGCCAGCCTCCCTCGCCTGAATCCACAGCAGGCAGGCAGCGGGGGCAGCCAGGCTCTGCTCTGCTGTCGCAGCCACAGCCTCCTTCCCAGAGCATGGTGCTGTGGACCTGGGTCCCTGGCCCTGTAGCCCTGGCAGCTGGAGGCCCACTCTGGCAGGGCTGGGGTGGGGTGAGGGGCACCAGCACGGTCAGGAGCCTGTGGGGGCCAGGGGCATGAGCAGGGCCAGGAGCCTGTGGGGGTGGGGGAACAAGGGGCACTAGCAGGGCTGTGGGGGGCCTTTTGTTTTAATCACAGATTCTGGGGTTTTAATTTTTTAAAAACCCCCCCACAAATTCTCTATCAAGGAAAACCAGGATCCCTGATGAACAACTGAAGATGGTAACCTTTCTGAACCCTATCCTGTTTCCAGCATCATTATACCAGCAAGAAGAAAACAATACAATTCTTGTTTTTCTTTTCATAAGTCAGTCTCAATTTTATTTTATAGATTTCA
>NW_017728907.1:37401978-37408093 GCF_001723895.1 Crocodylus porosus | reverse complement strand
AGCAGGGGTCCAACATTGCCCTTGCTTTTCCTCCAGCTCCCCACATATCTGAAAAAGGACTTTTTATTGTCCTTGATGCTCGAAGTTGGTTGGAGTTCAATTGCAGCCTTGGCTTTCCTGGTTTGCTCCTGCAGGACCAGACCAGTGCAGCATAATCGTCCTTGGAGATTAATTCTGTCCTCCATCCTTTGTAGGCTTTTCTTTTTAGCCTTAGGAGGTCTGCTAGATCCCTGAAGAGCCAGGGGGGCTGCTGTTCCCTCTTGCTGCCTTTCCTTCGAGATGGAATAGACTTAGCTTGTGCATTGAGGATCACTCCCTTGAGGAGCAACCACTCTTCATGAAAATGTGTTATGAAACTGAAGGTGAACAATGTATGTGTTCTGAGTTAGCTCACAATAACTCTTCTCTCAGATGCATGTAATTCTCTTTATTTTCAAACTGTCAGCCTAGAATGGAAACCATTAGAAAAAAAAACTTAGCCTTAGCTTTGAAATGGAGAGATCAGAGAGATTTTGCTGAAACCAAAGACAAATGATTTCTAGTTCTTATTAGCATCTGAAAATAGCAATTCTCTCAGATCCTCTCTTTTTTGTTTCAGCACCAGGTGTGGTATTTGAAATAATTCAGAATGCAATAGGAAGTCTCTAATTATTTGACTGAGGTTTTTCCCCAGAAAGCTAAGCAAGCTCTAATGAAGCCCCACTCTTCAAACCTTTTCCTTTCTCCATTAAACTGAGTTTCAATAGAAGCATGATCAGGCCCAGACAGACCATAAAAATATACATATTTTAAATATGAACAGATATATAGGCTTCTTTCATAATGTGAAAAAAGAATTTAAAAAGTGACAAGAACTTTCTACCCAAAATCAAAATGTTAGGAGGGAGAGAACAGTGAAAAATTGGGAATAAGTTAGTAAACCAGAACTTCCCTAACATCCTATTGGAAGAAGCAGTAAAGATGACTCTTAGCTTTCTTGCATATTCACATCTACAGTCCTCCTCCAATGGCAGATCTTTCTTCTGGGTTGGGAAGCAACAGTTTTGGGGGGTTTTTTGCATTCGTGAGGGTTCCATGAATTTATTCCAGTAAGATGGGGTACTAAGCTATCATTTAGCTTCTAAATAGTACAGGGTCATCTCTGTAGAGAACATGCATCTCCAACACTAGACTTCATGGTCAGCCCTTGCCACTGAGACTGCTGTTTTATAAGGCAGTGAAACAGGGATTGTGTATAGAAAGGGCCAATTGGTAACAAGAAATACTATTTAGATTCCAGAGAACAGTCTCTCCAACTAGGAGATAAATCCTCATATGGTCCAAGAATCTGGCCACTATAGAATATCAGAACAGCTGATGTACAATAAACCTTGTCCTTGTTTCCATCACTATGACGTGTTCTTGTGTTCATTCCTTAGGCCTAAAAACACTGGGGATTATTGAAATTGGAAGGTATGCACATAGGATGTCCACAAAATGAGAAGTGTCTAAAAAGGACCAACTCTAACCTTCTCTGGTATAGCAATTATGATAAATATTTTCTTTTCTTTGGGGCTTATGAAGTTTATGGCGGAGTAACCCAACTTGAGAAATATGTTTTGAGTTCTGCTGTTTATGGGCCACTAAGTCATTAAAAAAAAATTGTCTGCTGAGAATATTTTGCCAGGATATTCTGAAACTCTGGATAATGAGAGACCTTTAGAGTTATGTCATGATGAGGACAAAAAGTTCCAAAGCCTGCTGACATATCACAGTGGATCTTGCTCCCCCTGGCTGTCATAATTCTTAGATGCATAAGAATAAAGCAATACTGTGAAGAATGACTCTTGGCACTGGAACATTTTACAGGAAACTTACCACTTGAACAGTTTGTATGCACGTTTGCAGGTTGTCCAAATGGATCTCTCATCCTATTATTGCTAGCTTCTTTGACGGAATATAATGGAGAGCAGTACTCCTTCACAGACTATCATTGGGTCCATCCCATACCACTTTAATGATGACAAGGGCAGCTATAGGGAAAGGTGTACTAGCTTCTCCAGAAGATGTTTGTTTAGCTGATATACAGACTAGTTGCCCTTGCAAGAAATGAAAATAAAGTCTGGTGCAAGTCCTGTAGGTGCAATAAAGCATGTGGCCTACCAGACAGATGCAAGTAGTCATTGATGTCTTAGAGTGGACTGCAGGTAGGGACAAAAGTCTGGTACACTTTGGAGTCTCTCTGGTGGCAGATAAGAATGTCAAGTCCAAAATCGGTCCTACAGATACTATTTTTCTGTTGAAGTCAGTATTGATTTCTCTGAACAAAGCAGAGTCTGCTACTTGTCTCATTCCCCACAAATGAGCCAAGCATTTAAATCAAGGGATAAGATTATACCGGTGGGGATCACCACATTGAACATAAGCTTGCATATGAATGCTGTAGCTACCTCAAGACAAGAATGACTTTCTTCTTCAGAATCAGGAAAGAATGAAACCAAATCTTTCCCCTTTGTTGATGGCAAACTTCTTTCCACTGCTCCAATAACAAAAAGTGTAGCATACTCCCATAGGACAGGGAGCGTGAGAGTGGTTAGAGCTGATCTGTGAAGCTTAAGCCAGGCTGGGCCTACTCACAAGTTAAAATACAGAATATTGATGACAACCGCATAGTGCAAGAGCATGTAAGTTTGTGGCTGGACCTTCTGAAAAGAAATCATGAGACATCACTTCCAACATATCTTACTATACCTATGATGATTTTAAACAGGCTCCTATGTGCCTGGTATGTTACTGTGTGAAATGTCTATCCCTGATTAATTATTCTAGTAAATATTTCTTTGCAATTAACTCATGTTTATGTGCAGGAAGAGACATTCTCCATATAGATTTTGATAGGTGTTTCCTCCTGATTTACTTTACTTTTGCCTCAGTGGTTCCCTTGATCTTCCAAGAACAACTCAAAACCTTTGTGTTTTCCCAGTTGTTAACCAATTTCTTGGTATGTTCCAACTCATTAGAAATTGATAACCTCCTATGACTGAGAAAGTCCCAATTTTGATTGAATAACTTTTCTGATAACTAGTAATGAACAGTTTGATTAACAGGATTTTCATATTAATCATTGCTTAGGTTTCTCTCTTGACTTACACAACTGTAAGAATGCTTTGAAGATGCTGAGTGCTAAAGGGTATAAAAAAGGAATGAGCGAGGTAATAGAGCATGCTTCAAGAGTGAAAAATGGCTCAACACAAGAACTTCTACTGCGCCCAGCTGATCTTCTGGTGAACAGAACCATGCCTTGAGAAGTAGACAAGACTGAGACCACCTCTTTGCCTGTATTGGTGAGATACTATCATCACTTTTACAGCAAAATATATTGGACTTGGCTTTGCTGTAGGCTCATTTAACAGTGACCAGTTGTAGTAAATAAAGCCTTTCTGTCTTTTATCAAACAGGTTGTCATGTCAATCCTTTGACTAGTCCTGAATCCCATTTCATAACTTAACAGATGGCACAACTAATCTTAACTGTTTCTAGCAACCAGAGATGTGTAATTAAGATGTTACAGAACCCACAAAAATGAAACAAACTGAACGCATGTAGAGGGAGTATGATAAAGTTTAGAGGGATGTGTTCTGCTGTCAAGCAAACTATCACATTTCTTGCTTGGATGCGATGGAGGCTGGTGAACTGACACAGGTGGAATTAGAAGTCTTTATCTAGGTAATATTTGTCTTTTTTATGCATTGTGGACAAAGGGCATTTTTACATGTGCCTTGGGACATGGCATTGAGTGCCTTAATTAGTAAGCTGTGCTAATTAAAAGCACCCACACATCATGTGTATTAGCCCTGCACTGAAAAAATAGATGGTGGGGCACTTTGAACTGAAACTCATCTTTTTTTAGCACAGTAATGCAGTACACTGCCAGAGCGCATCAATTTCCGTGCTCCAACAGACTTGATTAATCTGCTCCAACATGCTGGATTTCCACGTGTGCTGTATTTCCACACATCTGTAGGAGCCCAGTGTCTGCCACCACTCTTGCTGATGTCTAAACTATTTATTCTTAAGTGGAAGAGTACATAACCATGTTCCCTCTAAGGAGTAGTGGTCCGTAAGTGCATTGCTCCGGTCTGTGAATGTGCCACTTCAGTCCTGCCTCCCCCTTTCGGTGTAGTGTGGGACACTTACCAAAGGTAAGCTCCTTGGTCAGGGTAGGCAGTGAACACCTGTACGCTCTGGTTGCTGGTCCTGTGTGCCTGCCACGACTTGATGTTCTTCTTCTTGGGAGACAGATCCTCGCAGGGGGTTTGTGGGACCCCATGTCTTAATTTCTTCGTGGGGCTCCAACCTCCCCTTTACTTCACCCTTATCATATCCATGGCCAAGACGGACCTTGGTATCCTGAGGTCTCACTTATAGATAATAGCTTCGCATCTGTAAAGTCTTGCCACTGTGGGGCAGAGACCTCCCCGGTGTCAGTTCCTTGTAGGTCGTCCTTTGTCTGTGGACTGTGGCCTCTACAAATAAACTCACCTCAGTCTCGAGGTAATAGGAAAACTCAGAAATATATTGACAGAAAACAATC
This sequence comes from Crocodylus porosus, assembly GCF_001723895.1. NCBI lineage: Eukaryota > Metazoa > Chordata > Crocodylia > Crocodylidae > Crocodylus > Crocodylus porosus. The sequence goes on along the minus strand of NW_017728907.1, from coordinate 37,403,520 downwards.
GACATCTGGTGGTAGGCCCCTGGCTCTTGCCTCCCAGGTCCGTAGGCCCATGGACTGGGTGTCTTGTGCCTCTCCCTTTAAGAGCTGTGCCTTGCAGGCTCAGCAGCTCATTGCCATGCCTCTCACAGCTGTCACCCCTTTCCACATTGGCATGAACGACGCATGCCCCCAGAGGCTGGGGGGTGCGGCGGTGGTAAGCTCCCTCAGGCAGCTGAGGGAGAGGGGCTAGCGACCACCCGCAGATGCCGCAGGCAGCAGCAGCAGCCAGCGGGAACTAGGGACCACCCACAGACACCGTCTGTGGTGCTGGCGGTGAGGGGAGGTGGGGTAGCAAATGGTGACCACCTGCAGATGCTTCTGTCAGCACTTCTGTCAGGGGATGCACCACCAATCTCAGGGGGTGCATGTGTTCCCACATGCACCCCTATGGGTTGCCAATGCATATTGCCCCTGTCTGACCTGAGGCTGGGTCTGTCTGTGCTGCTCCAGCCACTTGCCTCGGTGACCTCGCTCAGCTCATTGTCTTGCTCAGGCCCCAGGTACCATAGCCCCATAGGCCTCACGCCACCAAACCCTCCACCCCCATCTCAGTCCCAGGCTTCTGCCCCTCCTCAGGGGCTCACCACCAATTTGGTGCCTCTGCCATACATGGCCTACTCCCCATGCCCTCAGTGTCGCATGCATCTTCCTTATCACACTTGGTGGTGCTGCCCTGTCCTTCTCTCGGGGTTTCTCTGGGGCATGCCACTGCCTCTTCCTTGCCATGCTCAGTGGCTTTTCCAGATCCTTCTCCTGGGGTTGCAGTGGGTATGCCGCTCCCTTTTCTTTGCCATGCTTGGCAGTTTTTCCCAGTTCTCCTCCTGGGGTTACATGAGGGTGTGCCACTCCCTTGGCACATGGCACACTCTCCCCAGCAGCATCCTGCAGCATTCCCCCGCCTCACTCTCCTCTGCGCACCCCCCAGCTGCTATCCCGGCCTTCTTTTCACAGGCCCGTTCCTCTCTCAGGCCCCGCCCTTGCTCCCCATTGATTCACAGGCTCAGGCTGCTCTGAAAATATCATGCTTGAGCCTGCCAACCCAGCGTCCAGCCACAGCTGCCCCTCATCTGTTCTCCTGTTGTAAGTGATGGGGAGAGTCAGGGTGGGCTGTCTCTTCCCCTTTCACACTATGGGCACCTAATTTTAGGCACCCAAGATGAAAAGTTTCTGTATAAATTCCTGGTAGAATAGGATCCTTTTTAACAACTCAGAAAAATATTTATCCATATGACCAAGTGATTATGGACTTTTATTGTCAGAAAAAAGAAGAGCCTGCTAATAAATACCTTTTTCAGCTCCAATTTAAGTTCAGTATTTAAGCCCAGTAGAATAGGCTGCACCATTACAGAATAATGCACTAGGCGTTCTGGAGGTCTTTCCTCAAAGCTTTTTGTAATTCTGTACACAAATTATGTTCTCTTTCTAATAGATTCATAGATGTTAGGGTCTGAAGGGACCTCAGTAGATCATCAAGTCCAATCCCATGCCCTGGGAAGGAAAGAG
>NW_017728907.1:37353655-37401878 GCF_001723895.1 Crocodylus porosus | reverse complement strand
CCCTGTCCTTCTCTCGGGGTTTCTCTGGGGCATGCCACTGCCTCTTCCTTGCCATGCTCAGTGGCTTTTCCAGATCCTTCTCCTGGGGTTGCAGTGGGTATGCCGCTCCCTTTTCTTTGCCATGCTTGGCAGTTTTTCCCAGTTCTCCTCCTGGGGTTACATGAGGGTGTGCCACTCCCTTGGCACATGGCACACTCTCCCCAGCAGCATCCTGCAGCATTCCCCCGCCTCACTCTCCTCTGCGCACCCCCCAGCTGCTATCCCGGCCTTCTTTTCACAGGCCCGTTCCTCTCTCAGGCCCCGCCCTTGCTCCCCATTGATTCACAGGCTCAGGCTGCTCTGAAAATATCATGCTTGAGCCTGCCAACCCAGCGTCCAGCCACAGCTGCCCCTCATCTGTTCTCCTGTTGTAAGTGATGGGGAGAGTCAGGGTGGGCTGTCTCTTCCCCTTTCACACTATGGGCACCTAATTTTAGGCACCCAAGATGAAAAGTTTCTGTATAAATTCCTGGTAGAATAGGATCCTTTTTAACAACTCAGAAAAATATTTATCCATATGACCAAGTGATTATGGACTTTTATTGTCAGAAAAAAGAAGAGCCTGCTAATAAATACCTTTTTCAGCTCCAATTTAAGTTCAGTATTTAAGCCCAGTAGAATAGGCTGCACCATTACAGAATAATGCACTAGGCGTTCTGGAGGTCTTTCCTCAAAGCTTTTTGTAATTCTGTACACAAATTATGTTCTCTTTCTAATAGATTCATAGATGTTAGGGTCTGAAGGGACCTCAGTAGATCATCAAGTCCAATCCCATGCCCTGGGAAGGAAAGAGCGCTGGGGTCAGATGACCCCAGCTAGGTGCTTTTCCAGTCTCCTCTTGAAGCCCTCCAAGGTAGGGGAGAGCACCACCTCCCTTGGAACCCATTCCAGATTCTGGCCATGCTTACTGTGAAGAAGTTCTTTGTAATGTCCAAACTAAATCTGCTCTCCATCAATTTGTGGCCATTGTTCCTAATTACTCCAGGGGGGAGGGCTAGTAACTAGAGCATCTCCTATTCCCTGCTGCCCTCCCCTGATGAATTTATAGGCATCCACAAGATGACCTCTCAGCCTTCTCTTGCGAAGGCTGAAGAGATCTAGGTTCCTCAGTCTCTCCTCATAGTTTAATTTATGTTAACTAAATCATTTGGATGCTTATCTTGCTGGTATTCTATGACCCCAGCTGACTTCCTGCCCCTCAGGCAGGGGGCTGGACTTGTTCTTTTGAGGTCCCTTCCAGCCTTAATGTCTATGAAATCTATGAAATTATGATTTAGTATGTTCTCTCAAAGTACATGGCAATTCAATAAGAAATATTAATTAGGAATGTACTACTTTGCTTAAAATGTTTCAGTGTCCATAAGCAATGAAAATAGTTAAATAATTTATGATAACCAAAGGTAGTTAACCAAAGACTGAGGCACTGGTGTCATCAGGAAGGCTTTGGCTTCCATGACCACAGCCCACTCTTTGGTGAGAGAGGCAGTGAGCTTCTGGGAAGGGACAGCTTCCACCTCTCTCCTCTGGGGAGGAGGCTCTTCTCAGCTAGACTGGCTGACCTGCTCCACCAGGCTTTAAACTAAGCCCACTGGGGGAAGGGCCACTGCTGGCCTGCTAAGCAACACTTGCAAAGCCAGCAGGTCAAGGCACTTAAGGGAGCCCACCCCTGCCCCAGCCCTGGAATGAACTGTAGGCAAGGTAAGGGCCCCCAAGGGGACACTTGCATACCTATACACAAATGCCAGGAGCTTGAGGAACAAACAGGAGAAACTTGTCCTGCTACTAAATGCAAATAACTATGATGCCACAGGGATAATGGAAACCTGGTGAGACTCCACCCATGACTGGGCCACAGGTATAGATGGCTACACCCTGTACAGGAGGGATCGAGTGGACAAAAGGGGCAGGGGCGTAGCTCTCTATGTCAAGGAAAGCTACGCGTCCCTGAAAGCCAACATTGGCACCCATGGTGGGCTTCCGTGTGGAACATGGCACAGGGGATCCTATGGTAGGAGTCTACTACAGACCCCCTATCCAGGGTCAAGACCTTGACAGGGAGTTTGCCAGGGAATTGGCTGAGGCCATGCGCTCCCAGTGTATAGTTGTCATGGGAGACTAACTACCCAGACATCTTGTGGGACGAACGCTCAGCCAAATCTGAGTGGTTGCAAAGATTTCCCTTGTGCGTGGATGACCTCTATCTGACGAAGGAAGTCTATGGGCTGACAAGAGGTAAAGGGCTGCTTGACCTGGTACTAGCAACCGGGGATGATCTAATCAGCAACCTAATGATTGGAGGAAAGCTGGGTGACAGTGACCACGAGCTGATCACCTTCACCATCCACTGTAAAGCTGGCAAGTCAGTCAGTAATACAGAAGTCCTCAGCTTCAGGAAAGCTGACTTTGACAAGCTCAGGAGGCTTGTCAGTGAGGCCCTAAAGGGCCACAACCCAAAGAGGAGGGGAGTTTAGGACAAGTGGTTGCTCCTCAAGGAAGCGATCCTGGATGTGCAAGCAAAGTCTATCCCGTCTCAGAGGAAAGGCAGCAAAAGGGCACAGCAGGCCCCTTGGCTCTCCATGGAACTAGTGGATCTCCTACATCTTAAAAGGAAGACCTACAAAAGTATGGAGCCTTCAATGTGATGCTGCAGCTGGTAAAGCAAGCAAAATGCTGGCTTCTCAAGCAAATCCCGGGATGCCATTCTCCCCTTTTCTTCGGCCTTGGTGAGGCCGCAGCTGGAGTACTGCGTCCAGTTTTGGGCTCCACAATTCAAAAAGGATGTGGAGAAGCTTGAGAGAGTTCAGAGGAGAGCCACGTGCATGATCAGAGGTCAGGATAACAGACCTTATGACGAGAGGCTGAGAGCCCCTTTCAGCCCGAATGTCTATGAAAACATAAGTGTCCATAAAGGGTTATATACTCACATGGTTTACTTTGCAGACCAGTTGCTTATGCTCCTCCTGCCTCTCTCTCAATTCAGTTTCAAGATCTAGTATTTTTGTCTGAAGAGTTTGTTCCTTGGATGACATTTTTTCCATTTCTTCAGACACCTGTAATTATAAAGACAGAAGCTATACTGCTATATCTAGGCCTCCAATTAAATCCCTCAATAAACAAACTTTTAGAAAACTAGATCATCATTGCTAGATCTCTTTAATATTTATAATCTGTTAATAAATTTATAATTTGTAATCCTGTTATAATCTTTTGTCTAGCCCCTGCCAATTAGTACTTTATTGTACCTGAGTACACCTGGGAAACATTCTGTTGGAAAATGAAGTTGCAGTATATGGAAATAAAGTAGGGTCAATAGAAAGAAAAAAAGTAAATGTGATCTGAAATAAACTTTTTTTTTTTTTTGAGAAAAAAAAATCAGTGTGTCACTATTATTAGAATGCAGAGGACAAAAAATAACAAACTTGCACAGATATTTTATTATTGGCAAAAGCTATCCCTATTCTGCCCAGCTGTATATGAGTCTGGTTATTCAGTCTGGGAAGTCAAAGGCTGCCAGACGTGATAGTTACATCACTTCCTATGTTCTGTTGGCTATAAAACCTGTTACGTCTTCATCATGCCAACTCAAAAGGCTGGTAAACTTAAGAACAATTTTGACCTTTCCAGTTATATTTTCAGATGTATTTTCTGATTGTTACAAAATAAAATTTCTTGTGACATAAGTTCCTACACCTCTTAGGCTTTTTGGTTTACTGCTTGTAGTGTATCCTTTCTGCATATGATTATGCAAGGAGTTATAAATCTGGAGCGTAGAAATCAGTAAAGCTTCAGCATCAAAGTCCTTGTGGCCTGCCTATTCTAAAATGAAAAGAAAATGAAAATTGGCAAGATGAAGTTTTTGATCAGAATCTCTCACTTCTGCAGATTTAAACACTGGATGGCTGAAGCCCTTTATGTGGTTTGAAGAAAAGCATTCCTTTGCATAAAGATAAATTCCCAGTTTCAATAAAGTCGGCAAAGTTCTGCCATTGACTTCAATAGCACCAGAATTTCACCCAAGGAGCTGAATTCTGAAATTCATATTTACTTGGGCAAAAATCTGTCTCACTAAAGTTCTCTCACATTAGCCCTTATATAAATAATATTCTGCTCATCTCTGGTCTAGTTTTCACACGTACTTGAATCCCTTAGCTTTTGGGGGGTTTTTTGTTTTTAATTTCAAACTGGGGAAATGGCAATCAAATTTAGAAATACATTACAGTGTTTTTACCATTTTTCTCCCTTCTTCCAAAGCAGCCTCCAGCTGTCTTGTTAAAGCACCATATTCTGTAAATTTCTCTTTAAGCTGCAATTCATTATGCTGAAGACTCTTTTCTTGGTTTGCTAGCTGATGTGCAAGCACTTCATTCTGTAATTCCATTTTTTCTAATTGTCTTTATGCAAGAGAAATACATATATGAGATTACGACAAGAAAAATGTAAAAATGAGAAGTAGTCAGTTACCAGATTTTACCTTTTAAGATCTTCATATTTCTTCTGAATATTCAAATTTTCCTCTTGTAAAGAATGACCTCTCAAGGAACTGTTACTGTCTTCCATCTGTGAAGATGATAATTCCACCCTATGAAATGGAGCTGGAGTCTGGACATTGTAAGCCAAATAAATTTACTGTTAAAATCAAATGAAACTATTCCACCAAAGCAAGAGCTGGCTTACATTTTAAAGAAGTATAATACAACTAAAGCAGCAGACTAAAACTGTAAGTGAAGATTTATTATGGCATTATTGTGCAGCAGCACTAGTAGCATAACTACAGGTGGGCAAGTAGGTCACTAGCCCAAGGTACAGACTTACAAGAGGCACAAGAATGGCAGCTGCTGAGGCCACCACTGCTGCCCAGGACAAAAAACATCCTGGTTACATCTCCAAGGAACACTTCAGAAGAGCTGGCTGACAGATTTCAGAAAAGCAGTGAAGCACTGATATAAAAAATAATTAATTTTGCAGAAAGATATGCTAGAGGGAAAAAAAAGGAAGAAAGTCAAACTGTTGCCCACTGAACCCTGAGCCTCATTAGGCAGTCAGTACTAAAACAAAATAAACTGGCCATACATCTGTGCAGATAGCCTCCAGTGTATTCCAGAGACTGATGCAGAACAGCCCTAGCATCTGCGTAGCTGGGAACATGCTTAGCCACAATGGAAGAATTCTCTTTTCTGGGAGGGTAACCTAGGTCATTGCTATTTTAAAGCAAGAAAAGGAAGAAGAGTCACTTCTGAACACTCTTTGATGGGTTGTCAAATTCTAATGTGCACCCACTCCCCTGGCCACTGGCCTGGGAACAACTCATTTGCACTTGAAAAATATGCTTGTGAAGACCACAGCAATTACATACATATAAGTTGTTAGAAAAGTATTTAACACATTTTGGTGTCTTTTGGTGCAATTTTTTACTTACAAAACAAGAAGGGAAAAAAGGCAACATACTGCAACTCCTAGCAAGTGATACATAATCCTATTTTGCAGAATACTGTGAAAAAGTGACAAACTATTTATCATAAACAGAATACTTACCTTATCTATTTGTAAATATTTTGCTTCTGTTATTTTGTTTTCATTTAAAGCTGTTTTGTATCTAGTTTTCAGGCCTTCTGCTTCCATTTGTAGTTTTTGTACCTATGATACAACATATTTTACATATATATGCAAGTAGTATTTCATCCACTCCCTTAAAACTGGAAGCATGCATGTCTGGCAGCAAAAAAAAACCCCTTTAATTTCTAAATTGGATCTTTGTTTTTCTATCACACTTCGTTACTACCTGCATTCACTCAGCGTATGAACAGACATCACATTTGTCCTGGGATCACACAGACCTACAAGTGTTCTCTCCCACTTCAAGTCCCTCTGAAGGATGCCAGATGAAATGTACTAGGGCTGTGTGAAACAGCACTGTTCTGCTTTGACTTCTGTTCTGATGGGACAGTGTTTTGTTTTGAGTTTTGTTTAGTTTTGAAAGCACTGTTCTGTTTTGTTGCATCAAAACTGTTTTACTGTTTCAATGTTTTGCCCATAGGCTATAATGGGAAAGCACAAAACTGCCTATTAACTTTGTTACTTCTTGCCTGATTTGGATGAAACTTGCAAGGATGGTAGCCCATTCTAAGGGCATGAAGCCTGCCAAGTTTCAAAGAGATAGATACAGAGGTTTCTGCAAAACTGCACCTCAAGTTGTTGACAAACAAACCTGTCATTTGCTAGCAGTGGCAGCCTCCTGTCATCCAGGAGGCAGATCCGGGGTCTGTACCCCTGGGAGGGCTGCGGGGCTCTGCTGGACTCCTCCCGGGGTGTGAGCCCCCAATCTGCCTGCCAGATCGTAGGACGCTGCTGCTGCCGCCTGGGACCTGTGGTGGGTGCAGCCTGCACCCAGTGCCGGGAAGATTGGTGCTGCCACTGGCCTCAGCTGGGTGTGTGGGTGGGCCCCTGATCTGCCTGATGGATCACAGTAGGCTTCTGCTGCCAGCTGGGACCAGTGCCAGTACCAGGAAGATTGGTGCTGCTGCTGGCCCCAGCCGGCAGCGACAGCAACCTGTCATTCGACACGCAGATCTGGGGGCCCATACCCCCGGGAAGGCTGGGGGATGTGTCAGAATCCTCTTGGGGGAGGGGAGGGGCGTGGCCCCGGGATCTGTGCTGGATGGCAGGAAGCTGCTGCTGCCGGCTGGGACCAGTGCTGAAGCCAAGTAAGTTTGGCTTTGAAACTCAAAATGTTTCAAAACTTTTGAAATGTTTCAAGTGCCCTTGTTTTGTTTTGAAGCTGTTTTGAAGGCTTTTGTTTCATTCTGATTTTACTGTTTCAAGCTCGAAATGCTTCAGAACAGCTTCAAAACAAAACACCCAGCGAAATTTTGCACTGCCCTAAAATGCATTTTTCCCTGGGCACCCTGTTGTTGTCTGTGCAGTTATTGCAGTTCATTCCAGGGACAAGCCTGTTAAGCTGTGTGCTCTTGCTGGCCACCTCCTGGTGAATTAGCAGCAATGCAGCTTAAAAGGGCTATGCTTGTAAATGACTGTGCCACTCCTGTTTTGATACAGGCCAAACCCCAAGACAGTCCCAGGACAGCTGAAGCATCTGTTCAGCCTTACTCATTCTTCTCCCTTGCTCACTGCAAAACACATAACTGGGAATGCCTGGGCAGAAATCAGTACTACAGAAAAAGGACTGGGGAGCAGGGGAGGACAGAGGTATATAGTAGACCACAAACTGAATGAGTCCTTTGGAGATTGCTCCCTATTGCAAGCAATGCACTTTGCTCTTCTACAGATTTAAGCATCCAATACTGACTAGGTGGCCAACAAAATTTATTTATTTTTGAAGGCAAACAAACTATGACTTCACAACAATGCTCATATGGCCCCAAGACTTCCATGCACCATCTAGTAACCACAACGTGTGCACTCTTTATCTTCTGTACCAGACCACTCTGTCTTCTGAAGAGATTAGGTCAGTTAGGTGTAAGGGCCCCTCTATGCATGCATGTAAAGGCGCCATGGGATCTAATGTGCAATCCACATAATTCTGTGGATTGGCATGCATGCATGGCAGGAGGTACAACTGTGGTGCTGCACATTAGACCCCATCCCCGGTGCAGGGGGAGCCCAGGATCGTGATCCTAGGCTCTCCCTGCATTGGCTCCCATGGCTCCAAGCCCTGCAGCTGACAGGGTTCACAGTGTCAGCAGTGTTCTCCTCGCTGCCCCTGCTGTGAGCCCTGCAGCTGATGAGGCTCGCAGCAGTGGTTGCCTTCTTCCTGCTGCAAGACCCGAAGATGATGAGGCTCACAGTAGGGGCAGCATAGGGAATGCTAATGCCTTTGCAAGCCTTGTGAGCTGCAGGGTTGGCAGCAGGTGGTGCACCCCTGTGGTTGGGAGCCCCTCAGCTGATGGGACTCCCAGCCCCAGGGGAGCACTTGGCCACATGTTCAATTAATTGCGTGATTAGAATACGCTACAAAGTTATTAGACACTTTTTGTGGAATAACTTTGTAGCTTATTGATTGTTTTATCTTGCCATTAATGGATTGACTGTGTAGCCGGGTCACAACTTATGGTGTGATTGGCTGGTTAATCACACCTTATGTGTAATGCGTAGAGGGGGCCTAAGTGCTAGATATATTCTTTAAGATAAACACACAAAACAAGGCCCTGAGTTTTCAGATGAAGACCCTGAGTATTAAGTGAAACACTTCACTTACTTTACAGAGACTGTTCTATCATAAAATCTCATCTAACAAGGCCGAAAGTCTATGTAGCATTAACATATTCATTTAAAGACACAGACAGACTAAACAAAGTTCTCTGTGCTTATCATGAAAAACCCATACACTGTGAAACAACTCACATGAATCCATGCAGGCATTCTGGAGATAACTGCAGTTTAACCTGCAATTTACCTTATTTCAACTAGTAAATATAACCTGGAAAAGGTTATCTTCAAGCAACTCAGGTGTCTGAGACAATTGGCACTGATCCTGCAGTTCTAGGACAGATGGGCTACAAGAGTTTATAATTCAGGAAAGTATAACAGACACAGAAGCTATGCAGTATGTCAGAGAGGCCGATGAGAGACAGAAGACATGAGAGAGAGAGAGAGAGAGAGAGTGCGCACATGCCTACTGACTTAGAAAGCTCTGGGAAGCTGCAAGTACATGGGAGTGGCATGGTGGGACCCAGATATAGCAGCCTAGAGAGGATCCAGTTGGGGAAGTTAGGCAAAAAACAAAACCAAACCTCTCATGTGTAATTTCAAAGGATAAATTGGGTCTACAATGTTTAAAAATCTATAATAATAATAATAGGCTCATTCTGTCTGTCCGGAGCAACCAGAGTGCTCCGGACAGGTGGCAGGCTCTGCCCTAGGGAAAAAAAAAAAGCGGTGAGGGCCCCGGTGCTTCCCTCTGTGGTGGTGACACCCCTTGGGACTGCTGAGGCAGGATGGTGGTGGGTGCTATCTGGGGTGGTCCCCCTCAGCTCAGGGCCCACCAGCAGCTCACTCCCCATGATGAGGCCCCTTGCTGCTCCCCTGCCTCGGTAGAGCCTGCCTGTGTGAGCTCCTCCTGGGTCACGCAGCCCCTGAGCTGTGAGCGGGCCTGGTGCTTCCCTCCAGGCGGGGTGTTAGTTGCACATATGCAGCTTTAGCTCTCAGGCAGCACCTGCTGGATCTAACAGTGCATGGGGAACTGGAAGCCCAGGTGTGTCCAAGCTTTGCAGGCTTCCAGCACCCTGTGCACCATCCTTGCCACCTTCGCACTGTCAGAGATCACCCAGGCTGCCCTGGGAAGTTGGCAGGAGGGACAGTGCCTGTCAAGGGTGAAAATTTTTTATTCCGTTACAGTATTCGGTCAAAGGATAACTAAAAATCCTATATTTAAAGAAATACTTTTGCAATAAAAATTTATATCACAAATATTTGGTGGGTTTCAGCTAATGTAAAAAAATTTCTTCTTCTTTTGGGACACCATGGTTTCATGTATTCCAGTTTCAAAGATATTCACCACCCTAAACACACAGGACAAATTCATCCGTGGCATAACAAATTTATTATTCATCAAGGACAAAATTAAACTTCCTTTAACATCAAGGGAAAGTTTGTCTCAGACATGTTGGAACAAGTCCCAAAAGCCAAGACTTTAAGAAACTGAGGTATGCAAATTTAAAGTCCCTAAATCTATAATCTGGCATCCACATATGTGGCATGATTTTCAAAGGGGCAGAGTACCAGAAGTTCCAGTTGAAATCTGTGACCACAGTTTTAAAGTTACGCAGCTGTACCCTCTTGTTCAGACAGTAGTAACTGAATTTCCATTTCTTATGTATGTAAATTATTTATAATTTAAGTTTAGATTTGGTTAGAGGAGATCTTATTGCAGAATGGGAAATTCTGTCTACAAAGATAACTGTGCTATGCATTTAAAAGACAGATTAATATTCAGTTAAAGTGTTTTTACAGTGAAACAATTAAGTATAACCCATCCAGGTTATTCCCATCCAACCTATTTCATGAAAATTATAGCAACAGGGTGCAGGGGGGCATGTGCAGGAATTTCATCCCAGCCTCATGTGGCAACCAGCAAAGCCCAGAGGCCTGGGAAATACCAGTACCCACGGTTCTGCTTTGTAGCCTGGAGGACAGCAAGCATAACTCTATACATCTCACCTTTTACTGGACCTTACTGAAGTATCAACCAGGAACAGAACCTGGGCAGAGAAAATGTTCTCGTTTTGGAATAAAAATAACCAACAAGAAGCAGAGGCAGATCTAGGAGAATTCAGAAACAGCAACTTGGACTGCAGGCGGTAGCTGAACCTCCTGCTCCCAGCTTCCCCTGCTCCTTACATCAGGGTGGGAAGACCATGCCACAGGAAGTCCATGAATCAGATAAGAATCCCCTTTGCATACCCTGCCTTCCCCTCTGTGCTCAGTAGCACATCCCTTGTCCACCCTCACCCACCAGTGCTTCTGCACCCAGATGCCCAGGGGTGCTCTGGAGCCACTCCTAACTTGCTCCAGCTGGGCTGTATGAGGAGCCAGACTCAGCTAGTCCCCAGCCACTGTTCCTGCAGCATGGTCTGAAAGTGAAGTGTGATCATGCTACTGCACTGTCTCTATAGCTGCCCCTAAGCAGAAGCAATTATAAGGAATGAAATCATAAAATTATATTAGTTATTTTCTTTTTTCTTCTCACTGTCTTCTCAATTTGCTCCAGTGAGAAAGGCCCTCTTTACAGGAAATATTTTGAAAGGAAAACTCTGACTATAAAACCAAAATGAAATTCTAATATAATGGCTTATTATCAACAATGGAGAATGAACTGCAGCTGTGTTGTGGGGGCAGTAAGCATGACTCATCTCTTCCCTCCCCAGATGAAGGATGTCAGCCAATGGCAGTTTCCATCTGGAGTCAGCCTAGCCACTGGCTTGAACTTGACCCTAGTAACTACTGAAGGCTGACTGCTAAGGAACCCGCTGCTTTCTATCTTAGAGCTGGCTAGGAGTTTTATTATGGCTCTCTGCTCCAAAGACTAGGCCTGCTGGTTATGTTTAGAGTTTGCAATAAAATTGTTCTCTGGCCAATAATCTAAAAATAAAAAACAGGATTAGTCAGGTTTGTCAATCTAATGCATCCTTACACAACAGAGCTATATAAAAAATCTCTGAATAACTGAAGACTTTTCTTCTCTGTCAGCAAAGTCACATACTACAAAGGGACTGTTAAGGAACATAAAAACAGATTTATTTACAAAGTATGCCCTCATGGATTTTTAGCTGGTGTTTTCCCAGCACATATAAACATATGTGCTGATATAAACATATGCCTGAAAATGGGACTGTTAAAACACTACTCGTTCCAAAAACCCCAAGGCTGTTGAAGCAGAGGTACTTACCTTTCCAATGCAAAACAACATTGGCAAATTATCTCACAATTTTATATTGGAGCCATACTTTTCACTAGAGCCTACTTAGCCCTAATCTCACCTATGCTTACTGAATAAACTCTATGAACATAAAAATGCTATTAGTTCTACTGAATGCAGTGAGAACTCAATTCAGTAAAAAACATAAGGAGGCAAGTTTGCAGGATTACTTTTAAAAACCAATTTCTGTTTCCAGCTGTAACTCTTTTGGTTACAACTGACCTATGCATTAAAAATAAGATTTACATCACTATCTCTAACTTGCTTACAGACAGAAAATGATTAAGTAGCACCCTAGGTCCATTAGTCACCTGAGTTCCATACTGCTCAACCAGGTTCTCCTGCTGCTTTGCTTTTTCTTGCAAAACTAATAGCTCAGCCTCAGCAGAAACAGTGTTGTTTTCCAGAACAGCAAGGGAAGCCTATATTAAAATACATAAAGAAAATAAGATTTATATTCTTATATTGTAGAAAATTATCAAACCAAAATACATTTATAAATCACTAGTGATTACACTGCTGATATTTAATTGTAAAGTTATCACACTTTTATATTTGGCATGGTAAGTAAGTACATTTGAAATCAATAACTCAAAGTGCGCTCTCTGTTACCATGCTTGGAATTTTAGTAAAAATTGTTTCAAATTAAAAAAGGTCATTTGGACATAAGTAATTGTATAGATAATTCTGGTAAGAAGAACATTTGGCAGTCTTGTTCAGGAGTTATAGCTGAGCGATCCTATTTCTAGCTCTGCCTGCCTGACTTCCTGCATCAATCTATTGATATTCCTTTTTCACCAAATGTAGACATGGATTATAATATCTAATTCACAGAGGTCTTGTGATGTCTGGGATCATTTGATGGAAGGGCCTACCATCAAATGCATAGGATTACTAAAGGAGACCTTAAGATAATAAAAAACCTCTGATTAGCAAAAACTAAATTAGACCTAATTACCCTTTATTACTATCTCAGAAATTAAGGGGTTTTCAAAAGTGTAATAACAACACTCTACCTTTAATCTTGCATTTTCAAGATGAATATTTTCAGTTTCAGAGTTGACAGAATTAAGCTTTCCAAGAATTTCTTTGTTTGAAATTCTTCTGCGATCCTCTATGTTTTCCAGTTCCTCCGAAAGATTTGTGATCTGCCTTTATTAAACAGGCAAAAAACTTCTGTAAAACTTATACATGTTTTCTATTAACTTAATTTATTCAAATTTAAATTGTGCTCAATGTGTATTCCTTTTGCTTTTGTGCATTTTTTTAAAGGAACTTCTTATTTTTTTCATTCTCAATGTTTAGAGAAGCAATAGAGAGCAATATTTAGAGAAGTGGGAACTCATTTACCCTTTCCAGTAAATAGTAAGATAGAGTTAGTGGTTCCCAGACTTTTTAGACCAATTGACCACTGTTAACTTTCAAAATTTCTCATGGCTCACCATGCTCCTCTTACTATCAAATTTTCAATGAAGAAGAGATAGTGTTGGGTAGTGTAATCTTCAGACCACTTCCCATCACCTCATGGACCATGGCCTGGAAAGGATGTGAAACAAATGGGGCTCATGCAATTCTAAATAAGATGATTAGATGGAATGCACAGTCAGACTTCCAGGCAACTACAGGACTGAATATAGTCATACTATGTATGACACGGTGATACAGAACTTTAAGGGGATGATGAATCAATTAATAAAAAAGCCACCTTTAACTATTAAAGATAATAACAGGTTCTACTTAACTCTTCCCTATTTATATAATCTATTTTTTGTAATACAGTTAGATTGGACAATGAAAATTATTTTGATTTCTGGTTGTTACACGCTGGCATAATGCTACTGTTATCCTCTAACCCCCCACCCCAAGTTAAATTCCAAACATAGAAAAGTTTTAATTGAAAGTTTATTTTTACCCATTAAATATTTGAATGCACCTTTTTAAACAGACGTTTTATAAAACAAACAGTCTGTATGAGCCCTAGCTTAAATGGATGGGCAGTCATTAGTCTACTTTGCAAATTTATGGAAACCTTGTTTAAACTACCATTCATATTTCTACCCATAAATATGTATAAGGGTATCTCTTTCCTTCTGTTTTATTACAGGGAATACTTGGGTAAATGTACACATCTGAGGGTAAATCTTCATAGAGAGCCCAGCCTGTAGGGGAACTGGCACAGTTCCTACATAGCAAGATTGAGATAAAATACCAGGAACCTAGGTTGAGAACTTTTTCTATGCTGCTGTTGAGGAAAGCATTGACATTGGGGCTTGCAGCAGAGCATCACTGTGTTATCAGTGCTTACACAGGTCCCCATTAGCTATCCCCCACTGTAGCAGAACACCAAGATGTGTTTGCTCCTGTAAGGCAGAAGCAGCCTGGCCTGGGAGCTGTGTAGGCCAAGCAGACCTCTACAGTGGCCTGTGCGAAGCAGCTACTATTTACTTCAAATTCATATTCAGCTGATTCAGAGGACAGTAATTCAATTTGTTGATTCCAATCACTGTCCTGAATCAATTCGGCTGAATCTGATTCAGACATTTGGCTACTGCCGAATGAGCTGAATCTCTGAATCAAACAAGGCCCATCCACTGCCCGCTCTCCCAGCCCCGTCAATGACTGCCCTGCCTGGCCCCAGTGTCCCAGCCCTTTGGGGTGGGGGGGAAGCCCTGCACTCACTGGCTACTGCAGCATCCAGTAAGCGCAGGGCTTTTTTGGCTTTTTTTTAAAGCGCCAGGATGCTGAGGCCAGGTGAGGCAGCTATTGACAAGGCTAGGAGAGCAGGTGGGGGTCAGGGGTTAATCAGGGTGGCTCATTAGTGCCTGGAGAAAGGGGCACACAATTTAGGTAAAACCCATAGTGCTTGAAGGGCACAGCTACCAGAGAGCAGAGAGCCCACAGCGCAGACTGCAGACTCTCTATATGTCTGAACAAGGGTGTTTGTGCCCAAAAGCTTGCCAAGAACAATTTTTCCAGCTATTCATGGCTATCTGCCCCTCAGGCACTATGGGCTCTACCTAAATTGTACACCTCTTTCTCCAGACACTAATGGGGCCTTCAAACCTTCCCTTACAGCCTCATCTTGTTCCTCTGGTATAAACAGTAACACAAAGTATAAGCCACTATGCTATACCTTAAACCTTAGCAATGCCAACAGCACCATGCCCCTTTATGGGGACAGACTTCCACCCTAGCAATGTGCCCCTAACCCAGTGTACTCCCTAGGTACCTGGGAGGCTTCTGGAGTCTTGCAGCACTTGGGTAGTATAGCAGGCAGCACCAGGTCTCAAGTAACTTCATCATGCAGGAGCTCCCCTGGCAGTTGCCAGAGAATGAATGGCCCTGCAAGCTCTGGACCTGGGTTTATATGTCCCAAACCTGTCTCCTTCCAATCATGTGATGCCAGCAGGTGCTGCCCAATTACCCCCTTAGGCTGTTACCCCAGCAACCTGCAGCTGTAGAGTAAATTTGTGCAAAGCTTCAGTTACTGATTTGATTTGGAGGAGATTTGGCAGGATCTGGCAGACCACAGACTCTATATATGCCTGAAGAAGGGTGTTTGTGCCCGAAAGCTTGCCAAGAACAATTTTTCCAGCTGTTTAGTTGGTCTAATGAAAAATGCCACCTAAAGAAGTCTGTCTGCCTATGTCCTTACACCAACATGGCTGCAAACCACAAAACTGATAGCCATGAATAGCATTTGGGACAGAAAGTGCTGTTTACAAATGTGGATTACTCAGTTACACAGGAAGTTGTTAAATCCATGTGAAAAAAAGGCCACTGTGTTTACATATCTTTCTGTTTCTTAAGATCTAAATTCTGCCTAGATGTTAAAAAAAGTGAGAATATGCATATGAAAGAAATAGAATTGTTCATATTTTTCACCAGTTCCAGTAGTATTCCCTGGAAGCATTACAATGATAGAAATTATTGTGATATATTATTTCATGGTAATTTGCAAAAAACACTTTTAGTAGTTTAACTTACTTCTTCAAGGTTTCAGTTTTAATCTCTAACACCATCTTTTCTTCTACAGCCTTCTCATGATAATTTTTCCAGACACTGGATGCTGAGAGTATCTCAGACAATTTGACTTCCTGGAACACGCACAAAATACAGATCATGTAACATAAGAACTCCTTTTAATTTTCACAATTTCCTAAATGCAAGAGATGCTTTAATATAAAGCCTTTTAAAACTGAGTCTCTGTAGTATAAAGCCATGTAAACTTTTGCCTGCAGTTATAAGATAAATTAAACAAAACAAAGCTTCCCATAAAATTTAAAAATACAAAATTCCAAAGACAGAATGAAGAGCCCACAGAATGTAGTCAGAATTATGAATTTATAGTGTTTACTAACTGCAGACTACAGCAAGATTTCAAAGGATGAGGCAGAAATGCTTTCTTAGAACAAAGATCTTTGACTGCTTTATCTCTGACCTCTCCTAGACATGCAGGTAAAGGCACAATGGGATCTGGTGTGCAGTCTACACAATTGTGCTTTCTGCCATGCCACATATAGTATGGCAGGGGGTGTGCTTGTGGGATCATGCATCAGATTCTATCACACATTGTTGCTGTGCAGGGGGAGCCAGGAATCACAGTCCCAGGCTCTTCCTGCACCAACAAGTAGCAAGCTTCCATGGCTGGAAGCCCCCTCAGTTGATGGGGCTCCCAGCTGCAGAGGCACACCATATGCTCCCAGAGCTGGGAGTCCCATCAGCTGATCCAGGCTCCCAGCCATGCAAGTGCATCTGACCACATGTTCAGTTAATGGTGCCATAGAAACGAGCCACAAAGTCATTACACATTTTTTGTGGAATAACTTTGTGGCTTATTCCTTGTTTTATGATGCTATTGATTGCTTTAACGTGTGGCTGGGTTACAATTTAAGATATGATTAACTGATTAATCATGCCCAAAGTATAACATGTGGCAAGAGCCTCTCTAACAT
This sequence comes from Crocodylus porosus, assembly GCF_001723895.1. Classification (NCBI taxonomy): domain Eukaryota; kingdom Metazoa; phylum Chordata; order Crocodylia; family Crocodylidae; genus Crocodylus; species Crocodylus porosus. The sequence goes on along the minus strand of NW_017728907.1, from coordinate 37,385,453 downwards.
GGTCAAATAATATTTGTTAAAAAGATTAAACAACAGTCAAAATAATTCTGGGTCAGCATATTCAAACAACGCAAATAATAAAAATGAGGGAGGCCTTTCAAATTTAGAACATGGAAGCTTAGCTGATGTCTCCTGGGTCTGGGGGTGCTCCCCAGTAGATCTGGAAGTGCTTCTGGTCCACTTCTGGGTCTGCTGCTGAGTGCACTGGGGAGCCCTTGCGCTCCTGTGGGATGCTCCACCTGCCCCAGCTTCGCAGCGTTCACAAGCCATGCCTGGTACCTCCAGGTATGTAAAAAAACATTTAAAGCTGTGTCTATGACCGAATCACTAATTCTCCGGATCAGCATCGAATCTTCAAATTTGGATTCGGCCAAATAGAATAGGGATAGTGATCTGAATCAATTAACTGAATCACCATCCCCGATTTGGGCTGAATTTGAATCAAAATCAAATATGGCCCATTTCACACACCCCTAATACAGCCCATTAAAATGAACTGCTTTGGAAGCTCCATCTCAAATGTTACAACAGGAACCCTCAAACTTGAGGATATAGACAAATCACATGCCTCACACACAATAAATGCAATGAAAGGATGCAATACATGTTTGAAAATAAATCAAGCCAACAAAGAAGACAATAAAAAAGCTAATTAGATCATGATACATTAATTGGCAAACATACTATAGCAGAGTGGAGGCTACCTTTTTGGCAGGCAGGCTGTAAACTTACCCTAAACCTAAACCCAAACCCTTCTCAAGTGCCATTTCAATCCCCTTCCCTTGTCCAATTTGCTGCTTGTCTTCTGCTTCCTATCATACCTGCCACTGTACTGCCTGTCCCCTCCCTGATCTACCGCATGTCACATGCAGAGACTGCACATGCCCCTTGTGGCATGTATGCCGTAGCTTGGCCACCATTGCTACAGCATTATAACATCATTTTAGACCCATCAATTCTATGAGATTCTGTGGTCAAAACATATTCCTATCTGTTGGGAAGAGCGATGGAAGGTATTGACCAGGCATTATATGCAGCAAAATGGCTATTTATGGCATTTGGAGTTATAATCCACCAACTCCAAAAGGATTTTTTGGCAAAGCCCTGATTCTCTAGGCCTTTTGAAGTGTCTAAACTGGGAGGAAGGGGGGTGGGCATGGGCAGGGAAGCAAACAACTCTCAGCTAGATCCCAGAGACATTCTAAGAGAATTCTACTTATGCCTTCAAAGTGTTATCAAGCTCAGGGGAAACAGCTTGCAAATAGACATTTGAGCACCTACAAAACCTACTACCTGCTAGATATATATTAGAAAAATATGATGTTTGAGAAATAGAGAACTAAAACATCAGAACCCCAAATCAGCAATTTAATCTGCATGGGTAAACCTCTCTGTTTAGGCTGAGCTCCAGTAACTTCATAGCCTGTTCACTCAGATCAGGATCAGGACCCAACTACAAGAAAAGAAGCTTTTCCCTCAGGTCTCAGGAATTAAAGGCATCAAACCCAGCAGCATTAACCGGACCTGTCTTGAGGAAAGATCAGATCTCCTACCACACAATTACAAAGTGCACAAGCACGTGGTTCTAGTTATTCACTAAATTAACTCTAAATATTTTAGGTAAAAGACAGACAGTGAATCTAGCCATAGTTTGTCTGTCACCAATTTTAATGACCTTTTCTAAACTGGGAAAAAAATTAAAAGGTAGAAGTGCAGCATGCAGTCACTTATTATTATTCTCCAAAGATGAGGTAATCATACTGGTGGATTGTACTGATTACTTAAAACCAGTGTTCAGTTATACCAACACAGCACTTACTCGCTCTTTAATTTTGGAAGCTACATTTTCAACAGCTGCTTCAGAACGTTCAGCTCTTTGTTTCTGGACTCTGGTTGCTTTTTTCAGGGCGTTCTTCTTCTGTTCACTTGTCTTCTTTAAAGCTAAGATCTGGTGTTTGTGTTCTCCAATTTGAAACTTCCACTCAGTTATTTTCTTTTCAAGGCTCTGCAGTATAATTAAGCAACAACTCATTTCATATTATGAATGTTATACGATAGATTTTGATTTGTGTATCATAATTATACGTAGGGGAAAGACTCAGGAGTTCCCAGTATCTCAGATCCTTGTACAAGTATTACAGCAGGGACTGCAAAGAAAGGGACAGCAGGAACAGAGTAGTAACAGAGGTGTGAGTGGATCGATCTATTACTAAAACATGCTCCTGGAATTGAACACGAGAATCTCCACATTTCCCCTCTTTTGCCAAAAAACAACTGAAATCCATTAGAGAAAAAAAGCATCATCAGCTACTCCACCTTTCAGGGCTAGTTCACACAGAAAATAGCAGCTTAATATCAATACTGATTTCTCCAGTAGTTCAACTGGTAGAGGTCTGTGCATTGATGACAAGCTGGAGATCCATATGGTTTCACAGGAAATCCTGGTTGATTTTCAGTTTGTTTTGGTAAAAAATAGAAAATTACTATTTTTAAATGTTTAAAAGAACACAGTCTAGCACTCAAAAGTTAGGGAAGACCAGGATCCCCTTGAATACCTGCATTATTATACTAATCTTTACTTAGATGGTCACATACTATTCTGTCACAGGACTGCTGCCATTCGGTAAATGAAATGGTCCTGGTCAGGACTGGGTAGGGAAGAAGGCTGCCTGTACAACCTTCCTTTGTATTACAAAAGTTAGGAGCAGTTTACTAACTGAGGCAGAGAATGGTCTCATGCGTTCAATCCTGTTCTGGCTGTTGGGAAAACAGCATTTGATCATATAATTAATCAAGACTGTATCATTATGTCTAAACACATGAGAAACAAATTAACATTACAAAGATAAACTTAATTCTGGCATTTCCTAACTTCTGAATGTCTTTCTTTAACAGTACGGTGATTTCTGTGATAGTCTTGGAGACCCCTGCTACATACTGAAATCCTATTTAATTACGTATATTAGAAGAACATTAAAGTCACAAATATGATCATTACAAAATCATTTTATTGCTAAATATTTCCATCTATTTGGATTTTTAAACCAAACTGTTCAGCATAGCATCTCACCGCCTACCCCAGTCCTGCAGTTTACATTTGTTTGCCTCCATATCATCTCTACAGATGGCAAAGGAAGATGACATTATATATTAAAGCAAAGTACAGTGACATTCAGGAAAGACAGCAATCACATGCATGCTTTCAGTCAGCTTTAAAAAGGACCTCACACACAATTCTGTTTAGTATACTGCAAATCCCTGATGTTACCAATAACTATAAGCATACAACTATTTCCATATGAACAATCTTAAATCTCTGCTAATGTTATTCAGTTTTTCCACCACCCAGTGAAACAAACATATCAGTTACACATAACATATAAAATACTTTTGGGGCCCTGTTAGTTTAATACATAGAAATAATTAAGGTCTACAGGAATATAAACTAGGCATTGAGCCCTCTCATGCAAGCTTAGGCTGACAATCCTTGTAATGTGTGTTCTTGATATGACGGGCCAGAGGCCAACAATCCATAGAGAGGTTTTTTTGTTCACAATAAGAGTTGTGTTGTACCCATACAATAAGAGTCATAAAATGCCCATATTCTGCATGTGGGGTAGATGCCTGTCAGTTCAGATATACCAGAGACAATGTGTGGCTCCCAAAACTTATCTTTGATCAATATAATGGTCTGTGAAGTCACCATGAGTCAGATGGTTTTGCATATGGAAGACAGCTCCAGCTTGTTGGGGTGGAGCACACCCCACACTAGTGGAACACACTATTTACTGAAACAGATGGATCAAAATAATTCAAAAGTGTGTGTGAAATGAAGCATTCTGCACTTACTTTTCTTTACTGTTTAAAAATGTGACAGATGTGATAATACCTTCAGTGAATGAAGGAAATTTTGGAGAAGACAAAAAGTTCAGATGTAGTCAGTTTGCTGCTTATAACAGCAGAGAAATCCATATGGAATATAATGGTTACTCACTTGTATCCCCACAGGAGGTCACTATCACACTATGAAACTCAGCTTTTGGTAGCATTCAGTTATGTAATTTTCAAAGACTTAGGTAAATTGAAACTTAAAAAACTGATTTCCTAACATGCAGAAAATAGCCAAGCCCTCCCAAGATATGAACAGTGAATTTTTAAATTAGTTTGAAAATCCATCTTAGATGACTACTCTCACAGAATCTTTATATAAGGTTAAGATTACTGCTTTAAATAGATCATTTAATAATATTTGTTTAGAGATTAATAATTTTGCTGCATGGCTTCACAAGAAAGTTCCCTTCAGGAAAAACAAAGCATCAATAGCTTTGTTTTTTTAGATGAAAAATAACAGGAGAAAACATATTGTTTGAAAACTCCAAATAAAAAGGAAAGATTCTATCCTACTTCTAATTTCTAAATGTTGACTTCTTAATGGTAGACATCACATATAAATGGCAGTAGCCATCATTGTTCATAAACACTGATCTTGATTTTTTTTTAAATCCCTTCCATTCCTAAAGCATAAATCCATTATTACTAAAGTGTAAGAGCTACTAGAACAACTTGTCCAAGAAACAAAAATAACAGCTGTAAATCAATGAATCTTTAAAACTATGTCAACTGGATTTATCTTTGTATTTCAATAAGTCTGCACAGTATTTATATAATCATTAAATCTCAAACATCAGATTCCTCAGTCAAATCAAAGCCCTTGCAAGAGACTCATTGAGCCCCCACCCCTGTATGCCAGATCCAGTAATTGCACTGCACGCAGTGCCTGCCCCAGACCAGGAAGAGTGGTCGCTGCATGTGGCTGCATCCTGGACTGGTCACACTGGGCACTGGGTGTGGCACAACCCCAGACTGGGCAAAGCGGGAGCTGCAGCTGCTGAATCTGGAATGTGGTGGGGAGGGAGGGGGTCCTAGACTGGTCCCACATAGGGCCAGAACCAGGAGCTGCATGATGTGGATCTCTGGGCCATATCCACCCCATTGGCTGCATCTTTGACACCCCTGGTCTAGAAGCTTACTGTGCCCATTTATCCAAAAGGCCCAAACTATATAAATAAGATTTCCATTAATTTTTCTGAACTGTTTACCTAGTATACCGTTGATACAGTCTCCAACTGCAAAGCCCTGGTTTCTCAGATTATATAAACCTTCTCTTCCATTAAAATACAAGGAAAGTTGTATTTTTCCCCCCAGTTGCTCTAATTTTACATAAAATGGCAAAATTAATCCCAGGTGCTTGAAAGTTCAGGTAAATGACATGTTATATCACTGTGCGGTAAGTTTTCAGACATTTTAGGTATCTATGCATAAAAAATTAGCACACCTCCTTGCTGGTAGCTTAAAATGGCAGAGCAGCTATGAAAACTGGTGTTCCCCTGCCAGTAGAATACGATTCCACTCCCACTAGGTTTGCAAAGAAACTTGCACAATTTCTATTTCCCTCAGATTTTATGCAGGGAGAGAAATCATGGCCCATTAAACCATGATTCTGTAGGTTAGAAAGTAGCACTGAATTAAATCAACATCAAAATAATTAATCTTACTTATGCTGTCCAGGCTGTAGAATGCTTTGAATTAATGGTGAATCAAACTGGCATGGCAACCAGTCCTACAAGCAAAACAAAGTATAAAAACACCCAAATAAATCTGGTTTATTTTTAATGGGAGTATGGTAACACATAGTTTTACTCACTGTTGTTGCCATTACTTAATATACAAGCAAGAATGAGTTTCACTGAAGAGATTTGACGTTATCAGAAGTTCTATGTCTTGGAGTTTGACCAGGAGAGAAGTGTATGCAGCACTGATAACTTTAACAGCATTGATCAGTAAAAGTGAACAACTGATTTTTTTCTCTACTCTAAGGCAGAGGATCAGGATCCAGATAAGCAAATGACTGACCATGTAAAGGTAACTGTGACAGACACATTTGAGATTATATAAATTAACAGGGGTAGTCTACTTTTAAGTAAGTCTTAAATTTCACATTTTTTGCAAATCTCAAATACTTGAAACAAAAAAAAAAAACCCACCAAAACAAAACAAACTGTGGCTACATTCAGTTCCTGCCTCCTTGCCTCATGATCTTCTCTCTTGTGATTTTCTAGCACTGAGAACTACTACAATAGCTGTATTCCCTCTCTGCTTGTTAGTGCCAAATGTATGTTCCTTTCTTTGACCCTGAAACTGTAAACACTTTTAGACATATTTAGGCATCTAGGTAGTTCCACTGTCTTCGATGGTAATATTCATGTGCTTAAGTTTAAGCATATGATTAAATGTTTGCCAGGACCAGGGTATTACTTTGGATACTTTCTACATTGTTTCATGAATGTCTCTAACAATATAAAACTCATTGTCATTAGATAAATGTGTTGCAATATAGCTCAAGAAATACAAATGTCATGATTTTTCATTTCATAGATTTCATAGACATTAGGGCTGGAAGGGACCTCAGAAGATCACCGAGTCCAGCCCCCCCGCCCCGCCCAAAAGGGCAGGAAGTCAGCTGGGGTCATAGGATCCCATTTTTAAAGTGTTGAGTTTTTTTATTCTACAGGTCTAAACCAAGGATTTATATTAACTATAATACAATTTTTTGAGTTCTGCCCTCTACCCCCAGCATACTTTCATTAATTTACCAGTTAACTGAATCTGAATCTAAAGGAAAAATATTTGTAACCTGTATTTTTGTTTGCAACTGACTGTTTTCCATCTCTTTTCTTTTAATCTGGTATTGTAGATGGCCTTGTACTGCTTCAACTGACTTGGACAGGTGGTCTGCTTTCCGTGCATTTGCCTAGGGAAGACATACAAACACAAATCTTTTAGTCATGCAATTTCTTTCTTTCAAGTACTTCCACTGCATCATTGATTATGAACCAATCAACATTGTATGGGTCATATATGTGCACTACCATAAAACACATTGTTCACCTGCACCCAGATACAGTACATTTGGAAGAGCTGTACCACTTTATTGAATACCCCATGATACAATTTACACTGAATCACCTCCCTTTGCTGGTTCGGAGTGAATGGGCCTTCCATCACCTTTTGGAGATAACAGATCTCCCATCAGGACTAGCTCAAGCAACTGTTGATTTAAAGGGCAAGGATGGTGACTGTGACCAGCGATTCACAATACAAAACTAAACCTGGATCCAGCTCTTACAACTGGGGTCCTCCTGTCTTAGAACCAGTGACCTAGAGGAAGATATTTTTATATAATTTTTATATAATGTTTCTGAAATGAAATATTACCTATACCATATTTTGAAAAAACCTGTTTTAGTGATAGGCATCTAGTACATTGAGATAAGCACACACATTGTGAGGAAAACAATAACTAACTTTTTCAAGTTGAAGCTGAGAAGAAAGTTCCTGAATATGTCTCTCTCTTTCCAGCATTTCTTTTTTGAGAGCCTTCAAGGAAGATAAATTAAAACAAAATAAAAAGGTTAGACAATACACATATTAGGCTGCATTTTTACAATCTTGGACCAGGATTCCACACTTAGGGGAATCATTTCTTAGGGTAACTGAGTTCTCATTTACAGAGAGACAACCCTAGCATTTTCAAATAAAGGATGCTTAAGAACAAAGCAACTGTGACCCTGAATATTGCACAATTGTGTCTGAAGAGGCAGGAACACATTTAAGTGTACATATGCAGTTAACATAACTTATTACCCAAATTTAGCAAATGTACAATGCTGGTTTATACTATATTACTAAAATATTTTGGGATACTGCCTGTTATATTTACCTCTAATTGCTGATGGATATGATATATTTACAAGTTGAAAAACAATTTTTGTTTGTTTAAAATTACCTTCTGAAGGGCCACAAGAGGGAGACTGGGCAGAGAGAAGGAAGACAGAAGAAGGAACAAAACACAGAATCATAAAGAAGTAGGGCTGGAAGGTCATTTAGTCCATAGATCATCTACTCCAACCCCCTGCCTGATGCAGGATCATCCTTATCCTAGCTATCTTATACAAATCGGTTGCCTAACCCAGAGGTGGGCAAAATACGGCCTGACAACAATTGGATCCAGCCCGTGGGCAGGCACTTGCCAGTTGATTGCATCCAGCTCACAGCTGCCCCCACAGCGCTCTGGGGCCAAGCCCCACCCAATCCCACCCAAGATAGCTCATGCCACGCTGCTGCCTGCACCTGCCCTGTGCCCCCATGCCTGCCTGCCAGATAGCACCTGGTTCCAGCCCCATCCAGCATGCACAGCTTCCCAGTGGGGCTGCTGCTGATGCTGCCCAGGTACTGTTCAGCTCTCCCTGCCTGCAGCAGCTCCTCCTCCTCCTACCCCTGTTGCACCATTCTGGGAAGCAGGTAATGCAGGGAAGCCATGGGGACATGCGTCAGGCAGCAGGTACCCAGCCCAACAGGGGGGAAGTTGCAGCTGGGCAGCTCCTCCCCTAGCACATGGGGCTTCAGCTTTAGCTCCCAGATGCCTTCTACCTACTCCACCTGCCTGTCATGATGAGCAGCCACCTGTGGGCAGCTAAGTGGCCACACACACACAGACACCCACCCCACACCATCACACACACATACACACACCCATCACACTTCCCCCAGCAACACATAGAAGTAAGATTTTATTATGAGCTACTATGCAATTGCCTCTATAGACACTACTCAAAAAATAAATCAGAAGAAAAATTATTTTTGAAATCAATTTAAAATATGTTATAGTAGATGTTTGATTTTTAGTACAGGTTTCCCTCGCTTTATGCTGTACATGCATTCCTGGAAACCAGTGCATAACTTGATTTTGCATAAAGGGAACCCACTTTACAATGTAACAAATAGGGATATATTCCAAGAGACCCCCAGACCCATTTCTACCACTTTTACAAGACAATTTTGGTACTCACCAACAGCAGACAGTTCACACAAGGTGGTAGTGAATGTTACCATAATGGGAACTGCAACTACAGAAACACATGTAGCAGACAACGAGCGAGGAGCAAAGATCCACATAGGAGACTATATTTTGGTGCACATCACTCCCATAATGCACTGCACAAAGCAGCTGACTGCAGGCTTCCACCACACTGATTACCTAAGAGTGAATTTACCTTGCATATAATGAATTTTTGGTATAAAAAGGGTCATCGAATAAGAAAAAATTTGCACATACAGAACTCATATAAAGCAAAGGAAACCTGTATATCATTTGTTTGTTATCTATAATTTATTAAAATTATATATTTTGAAAGACTGTATGTGTGTGGCCCTCAATGGCTCACCAAAACTTGTTAAGTGGCCCTCCAGTCAAAATAAATGCCCCTGCCACAAAGGAAGGCAAAAAACCCCATGGTCCATACCAACCTGACCCTGAAGTAAAATTCCTTTCTGACCCCAGATATGGCAGTTGGTTTGACCCTGATAAGAGAGGCGAGACGCTCTACCAGGAACCTCTAGGTTTAAGTCCCAGCAGGAACAGTGGCAAACCCCACTCAAAATCCCCAAACCTAGTTACAGCCACCACCCAGTGCCTCTAAGAAGGCTTAAAAAAACCCAACCCTGGCATACACAGCAGCAGCAATTGGACGGAAATTACCTCTCAGCCCCACTACAGCAACCAGTTAAGTCCAGAGGTACAGGATATACCCATAGTAGAACATAGGCACAGCTACACCTACATCATTCCTGAACAATGGCTGTCCAGTAGGACCGTGTGAAGCTTTGGTCCCTGATTCAATTCGGTGCAGATTTGGCCCGAATCACCGGCTGAATTTCCGAATCCAAATCGAATGAGGAGACCCTTTAATCTCTCCCAGTTGAACTGGAACCCTCCGAATTGATTCGAAGAGATTCGAAAAGATTGGCGATTCGGATATAGACGCAGCTTTCAATGTTTTTCCTACATATCTCAAGGTACCAGGCGGCTTGTGAATGCTGCGATGGTGGGGTGGATGGAGCATCCCACAGGACTGCGGGGGGCTCCCCAACGTGCTCAGCAGCAGCCCCAGAAGTGGAGCAGAAGCACTTCCAGTCCACTTCCAGGTCCACCAGGGAGCGTGCCGGGCCCCGCCCCTCCCCGGCTTGGCGACTGGTGCTTCCTGGGCTTGGTGGGGCATCTGGGGTCTCCCTGTGGCTAGTCACCGAGCTGAGGGGGTGTGGGGAGCCCCCTCCAGTACACTCCCTGGCAGATCCAAAAGTGGATCAGAAGTACTTCTGGTCCACTTCTGGGTTCACTGCTGACCACGTGGGGAGCTCCCCTGCGCTTCTGTGGGATGCTCCATTTGCCCCAGCATCGCAGCATTCACAAGCTGTGCCTGGTACCTTGAGGTATATAGAAAAAACATTTAAAGTTGTATCTATGAGCAAATCACAAATACTCTGAATCAGCATCAAATCTTCAGATCTGGCCAAACTGAGTCGGGGACAGTGATTAGAATCAACGAACTGAATACGGCCCATTTCGCACACCCCCTATTGTCCAGCCTCTTCTTGAGCTCTCTTGAAGAGTCCACAACTTCCACAGGCAATCTATTCCACAGCCTCCCTGATCTAATGTGAAATATGTCTTTCTTAATATCTCTACTTCGCTGCAAATTCAAGCCACTGGTCTGTATCCTATTCTCTGCAGCAAGAGAAAAACGGTATTTTCCCTCTTCTTTATGGCAGCACTTCAAGTATTTTAAGACTGCTATCATGGCCCCTCTTAAGCACCTTTTCCACAAGCTGAACTTGCCAAGGGAAATGGTATATTGATTAAAGAACTAAAAACAAAGAAAAATGAATGAAAATTAATTTTCTGGAAGCAAAACTAAAAACCTTAAAGACAGATCCAATAACATTTATTACCAAACTATTAGTAATCTTTTTTGTGAGGAAACACCTCCTAACTGTAAAGAGTATTGGCTGGAAGGTTTTCAGATACATGTATATTCTACCCCTCATTCCAGACTGATCCTGCTTTATAAACTGCCTCAAAAGTGTCATCTGTTCTTAGGGTTGCCTAATATTGCCATGTATCAGGAGATTGCCTGGGTGCTTAGATTTCATTCAATTTCCAATGCAGTCACTTTTTCCCAGGACTGGAAATCAGGTGACTTGGGTTAGATTTCTGGCTGTCCCTTGCTGTTTTGTTACAGACAAGCCATAAGACCACTCTGCACTCCAGTTTTTCCCCACCTGTGAAATGAAGCTAGTACTTAATTCTAATCTGTGTACAACAACATGAGATTTTTCACTGAAAAGCACTGTGTAAAGTGCATTGTTGCTCCTCTTGAGTATTCTGGTAAATACTCTGGTAAACCAACTTCAATTTCCAATACCTTAACATTAAAAAATGCTACTGAAAGAATGATGTGTTTTGTTGTAATATTCATATGACACAAAAAATATTGTGGTAGTGTTAGAATGATGTTGTAATTATGATGATCTGGGAAAAATATGAGGGGCAAGGATTTTTGTGAGTAATATCTGTTATTGGACCAACCACATAGTTGGGAAGGACACAGACAAACTTCTGGGTACAACAGTACCCTTCCTCAGGGTGAGACTTCCTTGAGAATTTAAATAAAGACCTGAGGAATGATAACTTTGGTAGAAAAAACTTCTTATGTCCCTCCCAGGAATACATTTGGTCAGATAAAAGATAACACTCACAAAATTCCTTGCCTCTTACAAAAATTATTAACATTTCACATCTCACAAAATAACCATCTGGACTCATCTTTCATTCTAAGGCTCTCATTACTTATATGGTTTTGCCCTTTTCTCATATGTGACTGATGGCATAACTGAGGGGCTAATTCACCGAGTTTTAATGCTTCCTATTTCCATATTCTTTTTCAAAACTGTGCAGCCTGCTTACAAGTGCTGCTGTCTGGGTAGGAATGTGATCCCATAGTGGGATGAAATATTTTATGAATTACAACAAAAATGGTAAATCATTGGGAACAATTAATCCATGTTTTTCTTCCTACCTTATATCACCTGTTCACTTATATCAAAATAAAAAGATTATGGCATGTTTGAATAAACATAACACTAATGTAAAAACACCTTGACTTAGAAAAATAAGACTAAACTTTCATCAGTGCAAAATCAACTGTTGTTCCATTAAAGTGTCTCTGGATTTACATTGACCAATATCTGGTCCATATTGTTTACAAGATAATGTACAGAACATTCAGGTCTGAGTAACACATTTTAGTTATAGTCTTGCAAAGTATCACTACAATGTATAACTCACTTCCATAATCAAGATGAGATCATACTCCTGCAAAATATAATTTGTGAAATAAGTAATAAAAAACAAAGTGAGAGCTAGGCAAGTATCCCTAACATCTTCATAAATGAGTGTGCAAGACAAGCATCAAAGAGCCCTTCACCTCCAGTGTCTGAAAACTGCCTGGTGAATTGTAGGAGATTGTGATCTTTTTGTTTTGATATGCCTGGATATCATAAAGGGCTAGACATTGCAGTTTACTTACATCAATTTCAGTTTCAGTTTCAACTAACTTCTGCATCAAAATATCAATACGTTCGCTGCTTACCTGCAAGAGAGAAAGACGCACATTAAATTAATTTAAATGAACAACTTCCATAGCATATTACTATACTTCCAATGAAATTTTACACATATGAAACACTAATCTAAAAAGAAGAGCAAAAATGAAAAAACCGTTTACTTAGATATGCATGAGCAATTGGTCAGAAATATCTTAAGTATTCCATTTACTTTGAGAACAGAATCTTTTAATAGGGGAAGCACATCAAGGTTAGTTCCAGGTCAAACCAAAGTTAAACACACACTTAAATCCATAATTATTTAATTTCCCTCTACAAACAGTCACTTAAACACAAGTACATATTTCATGCATCATATTTTGAAGACTATACAAAGCATTTGCATCAGAGTGTCTGAAGTAGTCCGATGCTACAAATGCTGGTTTTGTGAACCAACATGAAACAGCACCAAAAAGCTGCTAGATCCCAAAATCCCAAGTTACTTTATGCCACAAAAGCAAATGAATTTGGAACAGCAAAACAAATGTACATAAACATAACCACTATATAATTGTCAATTATATGATTCGGCAATTAAATTGCCCTTATTTATTAGTTTTTTTCATTACAACTGAAATTTTAAAAATTACAATGTAATCAACCCACAAATCAGGTTGATGGAACTTCCGGCTAGTAAATCCCAACTATTTTAACTTCAGCATGCTGAGAACGAACCTATTTAGGTAACTCAGCACCTCACAGAACCAGGCCCAGAATGAATAATAAGTAACAAGAGAGAGACAAGCAGCAAAATAGGGTGTCTTGAACCACAGATGGATCAGAAATAAAGTAAAAAGACAGAGAAAGTTAGAAAAGGGAACAAAAGAGAATTAGCAAATTAGACTGTACTCTAGGCCTAACATGCCTGCTCTACTGCCATGATGATGGATTTTAGGGAAAACATTGCTTTTTGGGGTCATGACTTGAGATGAAACATACATGCATGAACAGACAGAGCATATTTATGTATTCCCTTTATGAATTCACTCTATACCTGCATGAGTAAGAACATTTATGAACTGGACTTTTTCAAATACAAATGAAATAAATGACGCCCATACTTCTAATATAATGAACTTTATATATTTTTCATTTTTGTTTTAGTGACAAATAATAGAAAGCAGACATGTTTTTTCTCCTTTCTTTTCTTTTTGTTCTTTCCTTAACATTCTCTCCTTCCCTGAATATTTTATGCATACAAGCTGTAGAAAAGAAGAAATATATCCTTCCTCCTCTGTTTTTATTAAAAGCTATTTAAAATCTTCTTTGGAAGTTAAGCTATTTGAATTCTTGTTTTAAACCTAACAGTTATCTGAACTAAAGATTAACAGACATTATAGTGAATTAAGATATTCTACAGTTTTACACTAGCACAGCACAGATTTTCCTAAAAAGCTAACTCTTTCCAGAGTAAAAATGTGTTTTAAATAACCTGAAAAGGGATTGTTTTTTAACTTGAACAGTAAAAGATATTTGAAACAATATTTTGTATTTTTTATATAACAATTTTGTCTTTGAAAACACAGCTAGAAAAGAACAAGGATCATTTAAAATGTGTTTCAGTTTACTCTTAAATTAAGTCAAGATTGCTTTGGATCATCTTACTTCTTTATGGTCTGTTGTTTGTAGTAGGTGCAGTAACAATTCCTTTGCGTATCTGAATGCTTCTAGTTCTTTAAGCAATAAATCCTCTTGTTTAGAAATCTTTATCACATCAGATGTCGAAAGATTACATGCCTAATAAAATATTGAGCCACAAATGTATTAGACTTTTACTGAAGTAGTCAAAATAATAAATCATTTGTTGCCGTTACACTACAAAATAACAACAGGAATGTTCAAAATATTGCTTAATTAGGTTTATACATTGTAGCATGAAATACTGAAATGCACTATGCACTCTTCAGTCTGTGAAAGAGAAAGCAAGCATATACTACACTTCAATTTAAACTCTTGCTGACAAAAATGAAATTCTCTTCTTGTAGTCACATTAGTTATACTGCTCTAATGAGACAGAATTGGTCACTAGATCTTTTAATAAGAAGTCCTACCATAAAAGTTAATTTCATTTTGGTTTATATATTACTTTTTCAGGAGACCCTTTATTTCTTTACAGCTGGAGATAGATGGGAACACTGTTGGAAACAGAAAAGTGGGAAATCCCAAGAACAAGTCTTAAACTGATTACTTATAAGGAAATGCAAAAATATAGATGTCTCAATCTTAAATGTAAAACAAGAAAAAACAAAAAATGTTAAGGGAACATCTTCAACTAAAGGTTTAGTTCTATTTACTCCTGCATTGTTACTATCTACCATACAACATCATTTGTAAATATTGGCACAAACAAGCTTGCTCACAAACCCACAATATGCAATAAGTTTCTGCTCAGGTAGCTTAAAATAGCTTAAAAAATGCTGACTTTTAAATACACAGATGGCACTTGGGTTCAAAGTTAGTGTTGATTTTGAGATGAAAACAAATCATCTCAGCTTTCAAAGCTACTTCAAGATACTTGGCTACAGTATCAGATTGCATCAGTCAACATCTGGCAAGTTTCCTATTCAAGCAGAAATTTCACTTCTGTAGAAACGAGGGGAGATAATTGTGCCCGCCTATGCTCAAGCAACTGCTCCCAAATGGCACAGGGCCAGGTGATCCAGGCTCAGACTTGGTCTTTCTCTGGCACTTGTGCTCGCTGTGCACCACATCCTCAGGGAAACCCCAATGCTTGCCATGTCTTACTCTTAAATTTAGTTGCAAGAGTAAACCTAACCACCTGTCTTGGACTTGCTTGGAGGTGTTGCATACGGACACCCTTGGTGCTCCATACGGACGTCCTTGGTGCTCCACCTCCTTACACCCCTTCCATACCCAACCTGGTGATCTTGGCTGTTTAGCCGATACCTTCAGCCCACTTGGACACTGCTGAGTGCGTCATCATGCCAACTGGTCCTCCGATGCATTTTAGTAAATACAGTGTCTGGTTGCATGCTGGTCACAGGTCAGCCAATCTTCCTGCCATGCTTGGCCTGTAAAATGCCCAGCAGACACAGAAGAACAATCTTCCTCCTTGCGACCATATTTCTGGGATCAGCCGAGCAAGCTGGTCTGACCGAACTGGCCTTCAGCCTCAGCATCCCTGAGGGTTTCTTGTCCATCACTCCAGTCTCTTGCCCAGGAGTAATGCAAAAATCACAACAGCAACAAAAAAGAATCAGGAGGGTAGAGTCTTTCCTCCCTACTCACACGTCCCTGTGTGTTGCTGCGGCGTTAGTCCCTTGGCAACCTTCTATTGTCCAGCACTGGGCGTTGCTCATCAGGGTAGCAAGCTCCTCTTCAGAACTCTACGTGGCATCCCTGGCTTGCGGTATGGCTGGGCGTGCTAGCCAGAAGCATACAGCTGCCTCCAGGCTGTTGCTCTCTGGCTTCTTCCCGGCAGACGGCTTTTGAAGATGGCTGCTGGTGCTGACTGATGACATCATCCTCCTGTGCTGCCCCCAGCCACACTAATAAGCAGCTGATGAACCATGAGGGTGGCTCCACTTGCAGTTCCCCACTCCTTGCCACTGTGCCTGCCAGGTAGGTTTTTCAGGGTCATGGGCTTTCAGGGCCATTTCCCCAGGACTATGGGGTTTTCCTGCTACCATTCTGGCCTGGGAAAGGGGTCTCCACCCCTTCACTCTTATCACTCTGTGGCAGTAATAAAAATGCTAGCAGAAGATGTCCTAGGACATTAATTCATTTTCAGTTCTAAGGATGGATACCTAAACAAATGATTATACAGAATTAAAATATAGAAAAACAAAACACGTGTGCTTACATTTGTAATTCCCAAAACAGTTTCTTTAAAAGTTGGCAAAAACATTTCTGTTGAGCTGACTGCCATCTCTGCTTCAAGGAGTTTTTCCTGTAATGTAGCCTTTTGCATAAGGGCTTCTTCTGTCAATCTGATTACAAGAAAAACTTCATAAGGATATCTAAACATACTAGCTATACATGTTTACTAAATAAATATAACTTTTAAGCAATAAAAATATGTGATCCGGAAAACACAAATATTCTCAAATCTGATCAATGAAACTTGACTCCAGCTTTTTTTTTAAATCAGTGCAAATGTTACTTAAGTATGATCCTCAGATTTTGGCTTTCACACAGGCCTCAATCCCTTTAAATGGTGCATTACAAAGAATAATTACTTTCTGCTGCAGAACTCCATATCACCATAACCCAATACAGATGCAAACATCGTGATTTAGCCCATAGTACTAAAAACTTAAGGTTTTTCTTTTTCAAAGTTCTCTTTGAAGTATTAATTTTTGTAAGACCATAACATGAATTGAAACAAAATTAAATACATTTTCACTTATGCAATGGTTTGCTTTTTCATTCCACCTAACTTGGGGACTGAAAACACTCAGTGTCACTTGGTAATTCTCATTCACCAGCGTAATGGAGCCACACATTAAGGGCAGAGTAAGGGCAGTTGCTGACATTCCCAATGTCAGCAACTACAGAGGAAACAAATCGTTCTTCAGACAGCCTCCAGAATACCACACAGACCTGAACCTTTCTGTTTCTAAAATATCTAAGTGGTATTTACATGGCTTTTAGGTATCTACCTATCGTATTTTCTTACATACCACACATCCCTGAATAAGACATCCACCTTGTTTTTGGGAAGGGAGAATGAAGAAAAAAAGGAAGAAAAGTGGAAAAAACAGTTTAAATTGGGGAAAAATCAGTGGTGAGGCAGGGAGGGAGTAAGGCTGGGACTAGGGAAGGGATGGTGGGAGGGGTGCTGTGCAGCCCGATGGCTGTTCCCGGGGCTGCAGCAGGGAGCAAAGTGGGGGCACCTGTCAGTGGGTGCGGGGTGTGGGAAGAGGGGGCACAGCACTTGCTGCTACATGCCCCTGGGAATGGGCAACAGTCTGTGCAGCACCCCTCCCACCATCCCTTCCCTAGTCCCAGGCTGGGGGGTTTCGCTGGGCTCTTCCCAGGGGACACATGAGAAGTGTGTATTCAAACCCCTTTGGGTTGAGTGAGTCTAGAAGCCCAAACTTCCATTTCTTGAACTAGTGTCTTAACCCCTAAGCTACAGGGCAAAAGGTGGGTGGGCTTTCATCCTCCTCCTCACACTGTGCTTTACACTGAAGCCCATGCTGGGATCAGGTAGGCCCTCTTTGAATAAGTTGGATCCCAATATGACAGAAGTGCCTTCTCATAGCCCTGACTCAGATGCCTAAGCTCCAGGGCATTCAGATCCCCTTCTTCCCAGCATTTTCAATTGGTTGTTTTAGGTGCCTCCTTGATAAGTGCTTAGGTGCTCTGGAGGCACACAGACTACCCATTGAGAGCATGGAACTCATACACCTCCTGGGAAAGAACACATTTGCTCTTCTGGAATGAGACAGAACTGGGCCAAACCTTATGATAGTCCTTGACCCAGGTATGAATGGCATTTGTAATAGGTAAATAGTTTTGTATTGAATACAATGCAATTTTCCAGAATTGAATGAGGACATATAAATGCTGTTAAGAATAAAAAAACTTTTACAATGAAATTTTCTAATCATATTTTCCTTGACTAAAGCGTACCGTCTCATATCATGTTCACTCAGATTTTGTGGTAAGCAATTTTCCTGTGATCTGCTTTCAAGTTGTAGCGATAGTTCTTTCAGAATCATCTGGTGCTTGTCCATAAATCTGGCATGTGGACTCAAATTCTGCCTCAAGGGTTCCTCTTCCAAGCACACTGAAAACTTAGACATTTAATTTTGTTTAATTTTTATCCTCTTCCAATTATGAAAAGCATAGATCCTCCAGCAGTAACAAGATGCAGTCAAAAAGTTAAAAAAAAAAAAAGCTTAGGCACTTGCTGAAGATCTCCATGCATCATCTTTTAATTTTATTCTTTCCATGCATCATCTTTTAATATTATTTTGAGAAATAATATTCTCTCCAATAGCCACTTTCTCCACAAACCTACTCTCTCTCTCTCATCTATAGGTGAGAAGTCTTGTCTGCTGTTTCAAAACATCTAAGAGAGATTTTTATACCTTGAAAATCACTATTTCATAATGAGAAAAACAGAAGTCCAGAATCATGATTCATCTCTATTTCCTTTGATGAAAAGGCATAAACAATATTATGCATCACAAGAGTCAACGCAGTAGCATTTTTATAATTATGTCCATAGATAGTTTAATTAACTCTTTAAAAAGACTAGAAAACTATACAGCTATGATTTAAATTGAAGACTAAGATCATGGGCAGATGTAACTTCAAATTGTTTTTAAAGTGGGGACTTGCTGGGCAGAAGCATGTATCAACTGTTCTGATTTAACTGTTACATCTGTCTTTAGGGATTAAGTATAGATATTTGGGAGGTTAAACTGGTTTGAAGTGGCCGCCTGATTTAAACTTAGCTCATCCCAGTGCTAAATCAGTCTAAAACTGTAACTGTACAGAAGCTTCATGAACACAAACTGGTTTAAAAATTGCAGACCCTGGTTTAAGATAAACCTGGATATATGCAGTATCAAACTTATTTGATTTAGATCAAACCAGTGAACAGAACTTCTGTGGGCTTGCCCTTCACAGTAGGGCTGTACAAAATTATGCCACCAGTTTTGTTTCGACACTGTTTCGACTTGTTTAGAGATTGAAACAGCAAAATCAAAACAAAACAGATATTGTCGAAACAGCCCCAAAACAAAACAAGGCAAGCAGAAACATTTTTCCGTTTCGCCCATAGGCTATAATGGGGAAGCTCGAAACAGCCTATAACTTTATTTCTGGTCTGATTTGGATGAAACTTGCAGGAACAGTAGCCTCTTCTGAGGGCATGAAGCCTGCCATGATTCAAGGAGATAGATGCAGGAGGTTCAGGGAAACTGCACCCCAAATTCTTGAAAGTAAAACTCATGTCACATGTATGTGTTAAGCCACAGCAAGGTCAAAACTGCAGGCCTGCTAGGCCCTGCCGTGGCCACAAAGCCTGACAGCTGTTAAGCAGACAGGTTAAGGGGGGTTCCAGCAGGCAAGCAAAACTCATAGCAGGGCTGCAGTTTTCACCTCGCACTGCCCCAAGATAGTCAGTTGCACAAGGACCCATGACACAAGTTTTGCCTGTCAGCAGCTAGACATGCAGGGCCCCAGAACCCCCCTGCACCTACCTCCTTAGCAGCTGGCAGGCTTTGTGGCCTCAGCAGGGGCTAGCAGGCCTGCAGCTTTCACCCTGCTCCACCTTAACACACATACAGTGTTACCCATGTTACGAGTTTTACTCGTCTGCAGCTTGAGGTAGTTTCCCCCAACCCCCTGCACCTATCTCCTTAAAACATGGCAGCCTTTGTGGCCTCCACAGGGGCTAGCATGCCTGCAGTTTTGACCCTGCTGTGGCTTAACACGTACACGTGACATGAGTGTTGCATTCACGATTTTGGCGTGCAGTTTCCCCAACCCCCCTGCACCTATCTCCCTGAAACTTGGCAGACTTCATGCCCTTAGAAGGGGCTGCCATTCCTGCAAGTTTCATCCAAATCAGGCCAGAAATGGCCAGGTTATAGGCTGTTTTGAGCTTCCCCATTATAGCCTATGGGCGAAACAGCACTGAAACGGTGAAACTGTTTCAATGAGACAGAACAAACCAGCTGTTTCAAATCGAAACCAAATTTGAAACAGAATGCTGTTCCGTTGAAACGCTGGTCAAAACAGCCATTTCACATAGCCCCAGGGCTGGAAAAACCCAGCCACTGGCCCCAACACTGCTCTTTTCATCAGCCCCATGCTGGGCTACATTTTGCACTCTCTGGCCCAGCTATGCCTCTCCACTGCCATCCTACAAAGCCGCTCTACATACAGCTACCTTTACCAGCATTTGCTGCTGAAGCTGAGCAAGGAAGTCCTGCTGTGGGGAGGGGTGGGAGGAATGCAGGTGTAGGCTTGCCAGCAGGGGGCGCTAAAAGTAGCCCCTGATTCTACCCCCCTCCAAGAACCCCCATGGATCATGTTAGGCACTCCCAGACCCCAGAAAAACCCTGTGGGTTATGCCAGCCCCCTACCCCACCCACAGGTCACAGCTGCTCCCCTAATCCTCACAGGTCATGCTTGCCCCCAACTTACCTGCAGGTCGTGCCTGCCCACCCACGTGTAGGCAGACACCTCATCCCCTCCAGACTACTGGATCCCCAATTCCTTGCTAGCCCTCACAATCCTGACTTACCTAATAGTGGGCAGCCATTTTGAGCTGATTTAACTTCCCTCCTAATGCCCCCAAATGTCTGTATTTAGCCTGCAAGTGGAAGCAAACTGAATGAAACATGGTTTAGTTCTACTACAGTGGTTTAGTTCTACTTACATGACAATATGAAAGGACAGACATAACAGTTCCATCAGAACATCTTATACTGTGACAATTTAGTGCTGGTATAACTGTTACACCTGTTCACACCCTATTTATCTTATGTTTATATCTACCCCGATTCCTTACTTGGTTCCCTGAACTGTCAGTTTCTTCACTTAAGTCAGAGAAATATTGTTCGTGTTGGTTGACTCCTTTTGTTCTAAAATCTCTCTCATAGGATTGTATCATGGAATAGAGTTTTGCTTCCTCTACAGGTGAAATAGCTTGTATATGTTTTGTTCCCTGAAATAAAGATATTGATAATTATGTAATAGTTAGATTAAACTAGAATCATTGCTAAGTTGGCATTATAGACAAGCTGTCTTAAAAGTATCAAGATAAAACAAGTTACTATGCCAATAAGTAGAACTGTTTGGTCCCAACTGTGGCAGGTCACTATTAGTGCCTGCCACTTTGAGGGGGAAGATGTGTGGCAGGGTACTGTTGGTGCCTGCCACTTTAGGACCTGAGCTGAACAGCCAGCAGGTGCTTGACTGCAGCAGCCATTTTAGATCTCTGGCCACCTATATAATCAGAGCAGTTCCCTGCTGGCAGGCCAGGCAGTAACATTGCTTGGCTGCAAGGCTCTATGCAACATTCTGGAGGTAAAGGTAAAAGGTCTAGGGGATGGCTTGGAGGATCCTGGTCCAGGGCATGACCTAAAACTGCACCCTGCTGGGAGTGGGTGGCCTGGTAGGGCTCTCAGTGGTATGGAAGCCCCCAGGAAATGCCAGGCCAGTTATCACCCCTGTGAAAAGCGGGTTGGGGTGCCTTAACCCCAGCCCTCACCTTTGGCTGGGTCATTTATCATCAGCAGTAGTTGGGGCCAGGGCTGTGGCCACCTGAGCCCTGTGGGGTGCAAGACCCCGAGAAGAGAGAGTGGGGACCAGTTACGGTTATGGCCACCTGAGCCCTGCGGGTGCAAGACCCCAAGGCGAGAGAGTAGGGGCCAGGCACAGCTGTGGCTACCTGAGCCTTGGGGGGTGCAAGGCCCCGAGGAGAGGTAGTTGGGACCAGGCATAGTTTTGACCACCTGAGCCCACCAGGGAGGGAAGCCCCATGGCCCCAGTGAGGGGGTGGAGATGTGGAGCCCCTGTCAAATTGTATTGAATTGATCAACCTCTATGATTGTATGAACAACTAAAACTCCATTTTGTGCTTGTTCCCTGCTTGACATGAGTAGATGGACTTTGTATGCCCTGTGTGTATGAGTCTGTGTGAGAGGGTGAATGGTGAAAGAATAGTAACTATTTTCATGAAAGAAGAAGATTTAATTGATTGTGTAAGCAACAATCCGCCAATATAAATTACCAGACAGTAAACAAATTAAGCTAATTAATGGATGGCTGAAGAACTCATCTGTGATCAGGTGCAAAGAAGAAGGAATTTTGCATATCCTGCCATTTGAACTACACAATACTTCAAGGGAAAGACACCAACTACAATGCTTCAAAGACCCAATGCTTCAAGGCAGAAATCAAGACTGAAATACCAACTCTGAGATAACCAACTTTACTGGAATGACCTCATCAAAGAAACCAACTTTACTGGAATGACCAGAAGCAACCTCTAATTAAAAAAACTGAGCATGGAAAACCCCAACGCTGAATAAAGACTTGAAATCCCTATAAAAGTGAGATGCAGACATTCCAAAATGGAGAATCCACTCTCTGCAACCTCACTGAGCACAGGCATGCATGCCTGTATATCCCCGCTTGTATTGTTTCACAAATTGCCAATTGCTTAAATCACAAGCGAGACTTTATAAAGGGGGCTAAGGCAAAATGCCGCATTTATTGATTACATGAATTAGACAGAGGTTCTGACACACCATTCATACAAACACACAGCGATTATCATACACATCATGCATAAACATACACTGATGCATTGGAGTACTGCATCCAGTTCTGGCCACTGCACTTCAGGAGGGATGTGGATAGCATTGAGAGGGTCCAGAGGAGGGCCACTCGCATGATCAGGGGGCAGCAGGGAGACGCTGTGAAGAGAGGCTATAGGACCTGAACCTGTTCAGCCTCCACAAAAGAAGGTTGAGAGGAGTTCTGGTGGCCACCTATAAACTTGCCAAAGGGGACCAGCAGGCAGTGGGAGAGTCACTGTTCTACTAGGGGTAACGAGGGACAAGGGACAATGGCCATAAGTTGACAGAGTAGATTCAAGCTAGATATCAGGAGGTACTACTTCCCAGTCAAGGCGGCTAGGATCTGGAACCAACTTCCAAGAGAAGTGGCGCTCACCCCTACCCTGGGGGTCTTCAAAAGGAGGCTAGACGGCCACCTAGCCAGGGTCATTTGACCCAAGCATCCCTTCTTGCCCATGGCAGGGGGTCAGACTTGATGATCTGCTTAGGTCCCTTCTGACCCTACCAATTATGAAACTATGAGGTTATCCTGGTTGTAAAAATGGGTCTCAGCCTTGAAGTGTTCTTGTTGCCCATATGGCAGCATTCCTTCCTCTGTTATCTCCTTCATGCTCCCGGGGCTTCAAAGGGATTCTTCAGCCTTTTGTTATTTAGTTACTGGCTGGTAATTTACACATCTGGTACCTTATTGCTAACATAAACAGCTACATCCTTTTCCTTGCTCTCATGTAAAAACTCCCATTCACTTTTCACTCACCCCTTCACCCATACTTCTCTCATGCCCAGGGCATACAAAGTTAATTCACTTGTGTCAAGCCAGGAGCACTATAAAATAGAGTCAAGCAGCTGCTTCATAGAAGACAGAGATCAAATCACTAAATTCATATTGAAATATTCTAAATTAGATTCAATTATTAAAGTCCCAACCACGTGCCACAATATCCTCAATAAGCTTGGATCCGGGCATCCAGTGCTAATATTGAGAAACATTTGCTGGTAACTATAACATCTTACTGGAGTGGTTTGTATGTCTGTGTGAAAAAGACTTACCAGATAAAGCATAGAGGCAGTGGGACGCTGCACCGGGAGACAAGCACAGCAAAAGTGAAACCGCAGCAGGTAGAGCGAAGATCAAAGAGGAAAAAAACAGACAAGCAGAGAGGAGCCAGGAACAACTCCCATGTCAGCCTGGGCATGTTTTATAAGAGCGTGCTGGGGCCAATTAGCCAGTTAGATTGGCTGGGATAAAAGATCCAGCAGAAGACCAGCAGCGGGGACCAGAAGTAGAGTCCCCAGCTGGCCTAGAGGGGCTAGAGCGCACAAGCAGTCACAGCAAGGGGACTTGGTGGGTACCCCAGGAGGGGGTCCCTCCAAGAACGCAGGGCCAGAGAGGGCCCAAGGATTTACCTATGGGGTCAGCATGGGCAGAGGAAGTCTACAGTGAAGACTGGAGTCCGGTAGGACCCAGCAGTACCAGGATCCAGACGCAGCTGGATGGTAGATATCAAACCCAGGGAAGAGGTAATGTGCCGGGGGACAGAACAGTGCTGAGGCCAGACATTGTAAAGGCAGAGAGAAGGGGGCCGTAGGAGGTGCTCGGGATAGAAACATCACCACTAGCCTGCAGCCATAAGATCCCAAGAGCCCGAGCGCTGAGAAGGTTTGGGACATCAACCTCAATGACACAGGTGACAACATCGTGGTTGGCGTTATGCGCGGTGGAACAGCGGGAACGACCAAGGGAAGGCGCCGGAGAGGTGGGACCAACCATCATTCTCTTGATCCGAACAAAATCATCATCAAAGATGTAGCAGGAAAGGCCCCTGGGGGACCCGACCCAAAGTCACTCAGTAACCAAACTGTTCATTCCGAAGAGCTACGAGGTTTGAAAAAAACCAGGGGAGAGACACGGAAGGTTACAGTCTGTCTATGTCTGTTTGTATGACTGATTATGTATGTCTGTTTGTACGACTGGTGTGTCCAAGTTTATGTAGCGGTTTCATGTAATCAATAAACATGGCATTTTGCCTTATCCCACTTTTTAAGGTCTCCCTCTTAATTTAAGCTATTGGCAATTTTAAGTGGCGTTAGCTGTTTATAATCCAATCTTGCAAGTTGTTAAATTTTCCAGTGCAGGCGTTCAGCACTCTCAGCTTCTATAACAAGATTGGTCCCTTATTAACGATAGAATATATAACAATGAGAATTATTTAGGAAGAATGTTAGTGTGGCAAAGTGGGGGTCCCAGACCAGCCATAGTGCTAGTTTCCTCACGTGCCTTTGGACATGCCACTCACCTGTCTTGCCTGCCACACCTTGTTGTTAATTAAGGCAGGAGGCTGCCCATTCTTGCCCTGATGCCAGGGGGCGCTATCTGCAGCTCCTTTTCTCCCCTGCATTGCAGCCCAAGCCTTGCAGATGGCATCTAGATGACAACACTTTCGGCTTACAGCCAGGCCAATCTTAGGCCTTGTTGTAAGGCTTCAGTTGCACACACATTCATACTGCCCTCCTCTCACTAGGGCCTCACACACTTCACCCCCTCTCACAGGGTCTCTTTCATACATCGACAACTTATACTGCCTTGCTCCGTCTTGGAGCAGGCCCCTTAGGCCATAGGCTTTAGCTAGTTTGTACCTTGGGTGGCAGATGTACCTT
This sequence comes from Crocodylus porosus, assembly GCF_001723895.1. NCBI lineage: Eukaryota > Metazoa > Chordata > Crocodylia > Crocodylidae > Crocodylus > Crocodylus porosus. Next base: position 37,359,945 of record NW_017728907.1, on the reverse strand, counting down.
CTTTTGGGCCTCTCCTATGACCCTCAGTCGGGTAGTGGCCAGCCAATTACCTGACCGAGTCTAAGCTTGCCCTGGCTCGTTCTGGGGCAACTCTATACATTCAAACATACTGGGCTCCCTGCCCTCTGGTTTTCCCCCTCACTGGGGCTCCACACCACCCCCTCACCGGATCTCCATATCTCACACTGTCCCCATGCTGAGGCCATGGTGAACTGCATAACATGGTACTTTGCAAGGGCCAGGTTCACAAATCAAGCATTATGGTTACAGGTTAGGGGCTGACCCTCTCGGCAGCACTGAGGCAGAGAGGGATCTTGGAGTCAGGATTGACTCTAGGATGAATATGAGTCACCAACGCGACAAAGCAATAGGCAGAGCCAACTGCACCCTGTCATACATCAACAGGGGCAACACTAACAGGTCCAGAGAGGTTTTGCTCCCCCTCTATGCGGTGCTGGTCAGGCTGCAGCTGGAGTACTGTGTCGAGTTCTGGACGCTGCACTTCAAGAGGGACGTGAAGAACCTGGAGAGGGTCCAGAGGAGGGCCACTCGTATGGTTGGGGGCCTCCGTGGCCAGCCCTATGAGAAGAGGGCTGAATCTCTTCAGTCTCTGCAAGAGGAGACTGAGGGGGACCTTGTGGCTGCCTACAACCTTATCACGGACCACCAGCAGGGACTTGGGGAAAGTCTGTTCACCAGGGCCCCCCTTGGAGTCACCAGGAACAATGGCCACAAGCTGAGGGAGGATAGATTTAGGTTAGATATTAGGAAGAACTACTTCACTGTAAGGGTGGCCAGAGCCTGGAATAGACTCCCCAGAGAGGTGGTGCGCTCACCTTCCCCGGAAATCTTCAAGAGGAGACTGGATAGGCACCTGGCTGGGGTCTTATGACCCCTGCCACCCCCAGTGCTCATTCCTGCCCATGGCAGGGGGTCGGACTCGATGATCTGTTTAGGTCCCTACCGACTCATTGAGTCTATGATTGAAACCTGAAAACATTTATGAAATCAGATGGAAAAAGAAAGCTTAAATCAGGGGGAGGCAACATTTTTGGGCAGAGTACCAGAAAACCTGCAATGTCTACCTTGTAAGGTGCCGGAGTGCCAGCATGCCAGAAAAACAAAATCAGGGAAGGGGGTACATGACAGGACACACTGCATATTAATTTAGTTAATAATCATAAATGTTGCTTTATTATGGTAAATACCAGGCTTTCTAAAAATTCTAAACTTGGTAGCAATAAATAAAACTATGTATACTACCTTTTTTTCTTGTGTATTTTTTTGTTAAGCATGTTGTGATGACAGAGAGAAAAAAGAGAATATGAGAAAGAAGAAAAAAAGGAGAAAGGAAAGGGAGAGAAGAGGGAGAGCGAAAAAAAGAGGTAAAGGGAAAAAAAGACAGACAAAAAAGGGGACAGGAAAAGAAAGAGAAAAGGGAGAGAGAAAAGAGAAGAGATAGAAAAAAGAGAAAAAGGAGAGAGAGAAAAAAGAAAGAGGGGGAAAGAAAAGAGAAGAGAGAGAAAAAGAAAAGAGGGAAAAAAGGAGAGAAAAAGAAGGGAGAGAAGAAAAGAAAGAAAAAGAAGAGAGAAGAAAGGAAAAAGAGAAAGAGGGTATGTCTCTCACTCCCCACATCTCCCACCGCTATCAGCTGTGGCTTGGGCTCACTGGTCCAAGACAGTGTCCAGCGGAAGGAGAAAGTGACATCCCAACAGGAGCTGCCAGGGCTGGAGCACTCAGGCTTCCCCCATGGTCCCAAAGCAGGAGAATCTTTTACCCGGGGCTAGGAGGGTGTGCCCGGCCAGGGCACAGGCAGATGGGCACTCCATCCGACCCAGGTGGGGACAATACCGGGACTCTGAGCACCAGGTGCTCAGGGCAGGGTCCAGGCTGCACGGGAAGAAGCAGGGATAGGGGGAGGCACCACAGGCAAGCCAGCCCCTTCAGAAGGCAGTGGCCAGACAGGAAGTGGAGCTACCACAAGACTTGGCAGACCTGGGCTGCAGTGGGTGGGCAGGTGGGTATGCCCAGCTGCACCCAAGGTGGGGCCAGGCCTGGCCCAGCCTAGCCTAGCCCAGCTCACCCCACCCCACCCCACCCCACGCAGCTCCACAGGGATGTGGCGCAGCCACCCTGACCATGAGTGGACGCTGTCAGCCAGGGTAGGACCTCGAGCTTGGTGGGGTTCTGCCCAGCATACAGGAAGGCTGATCCCAGAACATAAGCCAGTGTGGGGGCTGGGCCATGGGTTCCCGCCAGGCCCTAGGAACGGCCACCAGGTGGCACTCAGGGCCAAACTGGCCAGAAACCTGCAGCACAGCCTACCCTAGCCCTGTCCCCTGGAGGAGAGCTGCAGGTGGGCAAGACTGTGGCCTGAACAGCCAGGGTGGCAGTTCCTAGGGCCCCTGGGGGGTTCCACAGCCAGGCCCTGGCACCAGGGACAGCTCCACCTTGCTCGCACGTGGGAACACATGCACCCCCTGAGTTTGGCAGTGCACCCCTGACAGAAGTGCTTCCAGCAGCATCTGCAGGTGGTCGCCACTTGCCACCCCACCTCCCCTCACTGCTGACACCACAGACAGTGTCTGCGGGCACTCCCTGATTCCCACTGGCTTCTGATGCCAGCGGCGTCTGTGGGTGGTCACTACCCCCTCCCACAGCTGCCTGAGGGAACTTGCCACCACCACACGCCCCAGCCTCTGGGGGCATGCGTCGTTCATGCCAACGTGGAAAGGGGTGACAGCTGTGAGATGCATGGCAGTGAGCTGCTGAGCCTCCAAGGCACAGCTCTTAAAGGGAGGGGCACAAGACACCCAGTCCATGGGCCTACGGACCTAGGAGGCAAGAGCCAGGGGCCTACCAGCAGATGCTGATTGATTTCTGTTAGTATATATTTCTGAGTTTTCCTATTACCTCAAGACCGAGGCGAGTTTCTCTATAGAGGCCACAGTCCACAGACAAAGGACGATCTACAAGGAGCTGATACCCAGGAGGTCTCCACCCCACAGCTGAACCTCCTGAGATTTCTTTTAGCCCAGGACTCCAATTTGTCTAGGTCACTCTGAATCCTAGCCCTACCCTCCAGCGTATCTACTACTCCCCTTATCTTGGTGTCATCTGCAGACTTGATGAGGGTGCACTCTATGCCATCTTCCAGGTCTTTGATGAAGATATTAAACAAAACCTGCCCCAGGACTGACCCCTGGGGCCATGGGCAACTGGTGCCACCTTAGTCAGGAGGGGAACATGCCCCCCAAGTGACCAGTCAGTGAACAGGTGGGGGTCCTACAGCCAATTGCACTTACTGGGACAACCATGGTGCTCCCACTCCCCAGCCAGCGCTTGCAGGGGGGACACCGGTGCTCCCGCCTGCCCCTCACCCATCACCTAACCGGGGCGCGTTATCTGTCAGGGGGTGTACCAGCGCTCTCAGGGCACCCTCATGCACCCCCTACACATCGCCACTGCTTGGGGCACTCCACTTCATACCAGCTGCCAACTAGACATTGAGCCATTGATTATTACTCTCTGAGCCCAAGGCTCCAGCCAGTTTTCTGCCCTTTTCCAATCATCCAGGACTTCCCTTATGAGGAAGATAATGGCCATCTTCGAAGATAATGGCCATCAGCTCTGCAATCACATCAGCCAACTCCCTCAGCACCCACCAATGCATACAACCCAGCCCCATGGACTTGTATATGTCCAGCTTTTCTAAATAGTCCCTACCCTGTTCTTTTGCCATTGTTGGCTTCTCACCTCCTCCCCAAACTTTTTTTTACAGTAGTCTGGGAGCTGACCTTGCCTGTGAGGACTAAGGTGAAAAAGGCAGCAAGTCTTTTCTGCATCCCCTGTCACTAGGTTGCCTCCCTCATTCATCAGTTATAAAGACCTGTAAAACTATTTAATACCATCTGAACCACAGTCACTGCTTTTAGTGGAGGATCTTTTTCCTGGGGTATTTCTATGTGACTGACCCGAGATTACGTTCTTTCACTTCATAGACTTTGGAGAAGCATCTGCAGGAGTGGCAGAATCTTCATTGCTGGCTGGATTCTTATGAGAATGACAATTGTACTTAGGAGGCAGGATCTTCCCATGCATTTATTTAAAAATCATTTAGATTTGAGCATCCTGCCTTCTTGAAAGAGATTGAGGATTTCCTATGTATAGACTGGCCTGTCATTGTTTTATAATAAAAAGTATAATATCAGAATCAGGATTATGGGTTGAATCTGTTCACCCCAGCCAGCGACAGTGGTTTTTATAACATAATCACTGTTAATATAACTGTATAATTCTCTATCAGTTTTTAGGTAATCTTGTCCTTCCCACCCTATTATCCATGTTTGAAACCCCAATACATGACTAGGGAAAATATAGTCCAAGTTTACAAGCCTTATATTATTAGTATATTATTATACAGTACTGTATGACACTGAAGAGACTCAGGACAGGACCATCATGGCTGCAAAAACATTCCAACCCTATTATTATTATGCAGCACTTACACATTACCAAAGAGTGTGGTAGGTGCCTCACTGACAGATTAAACAACACTAAGGGCCCACCTATATTATCTCCATACTGAAGACAGGGACTGCTGCCAGGAAGCTGGTTCTGACTACCCATTCCCACTCAGCATACACCAAGTCTTTGGATGGGAGCCACGTAACCCAGGAAGCTTTCCCAGGGCAGCCAGCTATAGGAAGTAACTCCTGCATAACAGCTGTAGACAGACTGTGAAGCGGTGAAGAGTCACGTTAATGCACTCAGTCTTTGGTAACGGTCCTTATATTCTGGCAGTCCCAGTAAAGTTGACTACTTGTATTCTGGGAGTCCCAGCTGATGAATTGCTTTGTGCATAGTAGATGTTTTGTAGTCAATAAAACTTCTGACTGTTAGTCGGACAAGTCATAGAGTTCTCCTTGCCCACTTAGAAGTAGGGCTTGAATGAGTTTCAGCCCAATAAGAAGCGTTTAAGTTCCTGAAGCAAGTAAGAATTTCCTCTCCTTCCCCCTTCCCCTCCATGCTCATTCCCCCTCCCACAGCCACTACTGCTGGTGTCTCCAGCTGCCACAAGGATAGGGGTAGCAGGAGGCTCCAGAGCCATGCTTCAGCCAAGCTCCAAGTGGAGCTGCGCTCAGCCAGGAACAGCAGCAGCAGCAGGCAGATCTCTCCTCCCTGCCTGGTCTCCATGGTATTCCTTGCTACCCTGGGACCTGGCACAGGGGAAGGGAACCCCACCTCCTGCCGTGTCTGTCTCCAGCTGATCCTGGCTTCACATGCAGCTCAGCTGAAGTGGGACAGGAGCAGCTCTGGGGTCTCCCCTGACCTGCCCCAGGTCAGCTGAGGACAGAAGGTAGAGGAGGATGGAAATGGGAAAGGAGGGAATGTGGTATTGAACAGGGAAGGGCAGGGAAGGGGTGGGAAAGGAGATTCTTACCTGCTTGAAGGACTTAAAAGTCCCCCATGGCTGCTCCTGTCACGCAGTCTTCCTGCTCCGGTTGGGCAGGGATGGTGCAGCATGGTAGCTGGCCCATCCCTGCCCGCCTTTTTCTGAAGGCCTGGATCTGCCCTTGAAGACAGCTGACCAAATACTAATTTACACTGGCTAGTTTCATTTGCATCTCTCAAGGTTTTTTTTTTCCATTTGTTCTACAAATTAAGGTTTTCAAATTTACATTTCATTTTTAGTTTTATATTCTGAAGACTATCTTTTTAGTGACTCCATATATAAAACATACCATGTTTTATATACGGAATATATATATTATACTGAATGCAAATATTTCTCATGTCTTTTGAAATAAGCTATTCTTGCTAATAATCCTCCATCCCAGACTCTTTAGCTCAGGACTTCAGATACAAAGCAAGTGCTCATCTCCTCACACAGGGCTAGGGGATTCTCCAGGCAGGGTCAAGCCAGAGCCTGGATAGTCTGCTGATCTCCTCACAGCTCCTGGCACCCTTCAAAGCCTGCGGCAGCCCCCACGGGGCCCTGATTAAGAAACACCCCTACCTCCCGCTGGCGTTCAAGGGGGGCTGAGCACCAGAACCCCGCAGGCAGTTGCAAAGTCAGGCCAGGGAGACTGCCTCCCATCTCCTGTCTAAAGGCACGAGTCAGGGCAGGTCGTGGGGCTAGGCCCGGGAAGGGTTTACCTGAGCCACGCTCGCCTGAGGCCGAGGCGGAGGCGGAGGCGGAGGCGGCGGCGCCGCCCCGCGCCCGCCCGCTGCCGACATCCCGCGGAGCCAGAGCCGATCGCCGGGGCTCCGCGCACGGGAGCAGCGCG
>NW_017728907.1:37344038-37352930 GCF_001723895.1 Crocodylus porosus | reverse complement strand
CATCAGGAAGGAGCAGCATGGACGACAGAGGGGGGGTGAGGCCCTCCTATATTCGCCACCTGCAGGGAGCAGCGGGGAGAGGGGCTAAGCCAGAGCTGCCCCACCCCCCACATGGCATCCCGACCCCATTTCCCCCCATGCCGATGCAGTCACGTCCAAGCAAAGGGGGAGGCTGGCCTCGCCCCACCCTCGTTCGGTCCACTCTGTTGCTGCTGCCTCCAGGGAGCAGGGAGCTGTGCTGGCCTTGCCCCACTCCGTGTCCCCACTATCATGCTGGTGCTCCACTGTGCCACCACCTCCTGTCCGAACTCTATTCGCACTCTGATTGGTTGTTTCCATCAGGCATCAGAGTGTGAATGAAGTGTTATGCATAGTCAGACTACAGCTTTTATAATATTAGAATACAACTGAAATGGACCACCTGCATCACCACATGCAGTCCTTCAATATAGGTCTTATACTCGTATAAGACTGTACTAGCTATACAAGGCTATATGCATTTAAGGCCTAGTTTTAGCATGCCATATCAAGGAGAGTTTGTTGGAAGGATGATGGAAAAAATATATAATTCCATATACTGAAGTTCCAAATACAATGGAGGATAAATCCTGCCTTCTTTTATACTAAGGGAAATCTCAAATTGCTTTGTTTTTCTTTACTTGTTGTTATATTTGTTAGACACCGACTCCATGCGGTGCCCAATGACTAGGGACATGATCCAATTGCTCATAGATCCTTTTACTCATTAGCCAGAGCAAGCAGAGAGCAAACACCAGCACACATTGCTTGCAACAGCATTATTCAGAATGGAGACAGCTTCGGACTCGCTCCCAAAAAACCACAAACCAGGGAGCCGCCCTGAACAATAGTTTTCCCACATTTTAAGCACATTGGTTCGTGCTTGTTACCATTTATTCCACCCTCACTTCTCCTTTGTTCCACCCATTTCTCCTCCCATCTCAAGCTCTGCCTCTGTTTACTGTTTGCTTCTTTAACATGGACTTGCCTATGCATTTCCTTCATTTACATGCCTCTCTGCTAAGAGTGCCTGCATAGGGCCATGAACTTGGCTTCTCTCAGTCACTTACTGGTTCTTTTTGGTTTCTTGCTGACTTCAGCAGCCTCTCCAAGGTCTTGCTTCTACTTTATCTCCTAACGATAGCTGTTGATCTGCATGCTGTTTCCTTTTACCTAATGATTTATTCATCCTGTATACTATTGCTTTGTTAAGAAACTTACTTGCCTAGCATTTGCAAGGTTATTTTAATACATCATTCTGCCTTGTGGTCAGCAGCTTTTGCTGAGACACAGATTAAAGCCTAGCTTCAGCTGAAAATCAAGTGTTCCCCAAAATCCAAATATTGTCACTCTAACAATATTCATAGCTATTGAACTATGAACAGAACCTGCATCATATGTCCAAAGGTACTTGCAAAGGTACATTTGGTGCTTTTAGGAACCATAGCTTTGAGCAACCTGAATTCTGGATTGAAAATCTCAAAACCTGACTTCCCATTGATATATGTCAAAGATCAAAGTCTTTGATTTCGGATGCCGATGGCAAAAGGTCAGAGGCTAACACAACAAACTCTGCAATTGTAGTCTATCTCTCTGTATTAACAGTGCTGCATATCCATACCCCTGTCTGTGCCTCATTTCAAATCACTTGAGCTCCCATATGAGAGAGATAAACTGACCTTGACAGGCCAGCACGAAAGATAAAGTACCTATAGTAACGAGATTAGCTGACTTTAATGAAACTGTAAGATCAGAATAATGTGTCGTGCTTACCCTCTTGTGACCAAACAGGCTCAGTACCACCTAAACTAAAAGAAAGCCCCCCCCCCCCCTTTCTTGAGGGATGGGCTGCCAGCATGAAACCTGAGCAAAAAGAGAGCACAAGTGCCAACTCGTTAATTATTCATGCCTGGCATGTAGTAATTGGTCACCTGGCCAAGTATAACTTTGAAAGAACTTCCGCCCAAAGCAGAGAACTGCGTATACACTCAAGAAGAACAGTTTGTGCACAAATATTATCTCTCCGCCTTCGTATCTTTCTGGCATACCCCCCCGTCCTTGCCGGCCCGTCTATCTCTGTCGTTATCTTTCTTATCAAGAGCTCTCAGTAATCTCAAACTGCAATGGCTTATGTGAATTGCTCGGAATCTGTAACAAGCAACTTTCTTACCCACCCTGTAAATGCTGGGTAACATGATATCTGCATGCTGTAACTGAATAAATCAACTCCTCTGCCTACGCTGCATCACATCAGTAGCGTAAGTAAAATAAACTTTCTGTGTAACCAATGCGCTTTAAATCATCTGACTCCTGCTCCCCGTTAACACCCACCTGTCCGGTCATAAATCCCCCCTCACACCAAGCCGGTCGTGCTGACCCAGGCTCGCAGGTCAAGGGTGCACCGGTCATCGAGGCGCGACAATATAGAGAATGTATTTCCTTATATGTTACCCATCATATCTCTAATGTCATTGGAGTCATTTCAGAGACAATTCAAAATGTTATTTTCTCAGATGGTGATACACCGAACACTTGATCTTTAAAATAATTAGACCTGATTTTCCAATAGAAGGAGAAAATTGTTGCAGTAAATGATAATGAAGGTGCCTGAATACTTCTTATGTGATAAAATATAGGCTCAAACGCAGCATACTTTCATACATGAGCAGTCTTGATGAAATCTCTGAGATTGATAATGTAAATTGAGCAGGATTTGGCACTGACTACAGTAGAATACAGATTATACAGTAAGTAGGAATAATAAAATGAAAGTGTTACACACCCATGGTGCTAAAGGATTGCCAAAGTGTAATAAACCCAGAGTTTAATGGGGAATACACCTCATACAGTTCAACTTAACTAAAATCTAACTTTTATTAATACATTAAATGTTATCTTAATAGAGACAGAGAAAAAGAAATTTAGTCCATTGATCTTACCAAATGCCTCCCCCTCCCCCCGTCTTTTATGTTTTTTCTTTAACTTTACTCCTCTGATGACTCTCCATTTCTGGGTACCACTGATTGGGTTCCCTGTGATCTGTTCATGTTTTATCCTGTCAGCATATTCCTTTGTTCCAACAAACCCTTCACATGCACACATCTTAATTTATTCGTTTACTAGTGACCTAATTTGGGCATGCCCTGGACTCCTAATTTGAGCTGTCCATCAACTCTGGAAATTCCAAGGGCTCTGCAATTGGGCACTGTCCAATTGGTCCCCTCTTATCACCTTTCATTATCAACCCAAACAAAAGTGCTGCTGTTCCTGTGTTATGTACACACAAAAGACACATTCACTAAAAACTACACTGAAAAGACTTTGAGGCAGAAAACATTAAAATAAAATTAAAGGAAGGTTAGGAAGTAGTACCATGCAATTAAAGGCCTTAAAAATAAAAGGTGAAGTGGATGGGTGTATAGGGAAAAAAAGGCTTCTTTAAATATTGTGTAAACTCTGCTGAATGTTTGTCAGGACTCAATACCTTATCTAAATTAAAGACTATAACAGCTCTTCTGATTCCCATTTTAAGAAATCAGAGCCCTTAAAGCATTTCTTTGTTCATTGTTTTATTTTGGCAATAGTATCTGATCAAGCAAAGTCTCCATTTTCGCTTCCTAGTCATGGATTTGGCTGATGCTTAGCTGTGGAAAATGTGCACAAAATATTTAACTGATCTTTTTAAAGGCAGTTTCTCTGACTCGATCTCAATATTTCTTTTGGGAAAAGAAGTATCAACTTCTTTAAAAAAAAAGATCAGGCTATCCTGCTAGTAATTTTTATTGGACAGGAGGGCTCGGAGAGAGGAAAGCCAAACTTGAAAGATCCATGTTGAAGGAGGGGACAAAAGGGAGGCTTGTCTGTTCTATGGTGTTGTTACTGATTCACCTCCGTAAATTGCTTAGCAGTCTTTCTCTGGGAGGCTAACAAGAATCTAGCAGAAATGAGTCAACAAAACTTCACCTACCGCTTCCCATCAAGATCATTATCTATGGAAGGGAGAGGGGGAGGAGTGTCAGGTTTATATTCCTAACCTATTACATTTCCCAACACCCTACTTCCCAAAATGAGATAAAGAAATAAAACTGTAATCATAATTCTGTTTCATAGATTACAGGTTTTCTAAGTGTTGCTAAAGAAATAAGATTTTTCACTTCTTCAGTCTTACACTGTTTGCAAAATGTTCTGTTCCCCTAAGCTCCAACACCTGGACAGTGCACTGCTTCTTGGGCTCCCTCCCTGCAGCAAGCCCCTCTTTACTGATCATATTCTGTCTTGGATGTGTGCAGAGAGCACAGAATTTCTTTATACATAATCCTGCAAAACAGATATATGTTTACTTTTTATTTCACACAGCTCCCCCTGCCTAATGACAGCTTCTCTCTTTTCCCCTTTGCAGCATGGTAAATTCTCAGATGGGTACTGTGGGATTCTTTCACTCCCCTAAAGAAGGAAGCTTGAAAATAAATAATATCTTAATGCAGTTGTTTGGCTGAGGTATAATATCACAACTCTGTTGTCTTCAATGGAGTTAGGACAGTCTATCTAAGGGTATCCTTTCTTTCTCCCTCCAAGAAGAATTTTGTGAAACAGTGGGTTGTCTTCTTACACAAGGACCCTGTTAGAGTGCTAGCACATCACTCTTTACTCACCTTACAAAATGGTAGGAACTCAAACAGATGGATAAAACAATTGGAAGGTTACAGAATCTATTGTTCTCATGGCCAGCATATTGCAATATGAATGGGTTATAGAGCCATTTTGACATCACTGATTCATTTTTTACCAGGTAGTTTTAGCCAAGAGTCATTTTCTGTAGTTGGGAAATACTCACCATGTATCTGAAATATGATGATGAATGTGGAATTTTACTTACTGCATGCATTAACTTGTCTTGACACCTAGATCATTGGATCAGGATTTCCAGGCTTCTTTAAGCTCACTGTAAAACCGGTTTTAATGGCGCCACTGCTTGTTTTTTATGAGACATTTCTGGTTTCTTAGCCAGGAATTTCAAGATGAGATAATTGGAAATCTGAGCTACTTGTTAGAGGCCTCTGAGATCTTAAAGGAGAAAGAAAAAGATGTTTGTTTTATTCCTCTTATATTAAATATTATTTTTAATGTCTATGTGTGTTTATTCATCTTTTTTTGTATTTGCTTTCACTGGTTTCTGTAATTCATACTCTTGGTTTTTCCTGTCTTCAGTTTGCTTCTTCAGTAACTGCTTGTATTTTTTATTATTATATGGGATATAAGGCAATATATTACTGTATAAGTATAGTAATTTAGTGTTATTTAATATGTCTGTGAGGCACCTACCACACTCTTTGGTAATGTGTAAGTGCTGTATAATAATAATAGGGTTGGAATATCTTTGTAGCCTTGATGGTCCTGTCCTGAGTCTCTTCAGTGTCATACAATACTGTATAATAATATACTAATAATATAATAATATAAGGCTTGTGAACTTGGACTATATTTTCCCTGGAAGTCATGTATTGGGACATTAAGCATGGATAATAGGGTGACAAGGACAAGATCACCCAAAAACATATCTAGCAACAGAAAGTTCCTGACAAGGGAATTGAAATGAATGATAGAGAATTGTACAGTTATATTAATACTGATTATGTTATAAAAACCACTGTCACTGGCTGGGGTGAACAGATTCAATCCTGGTTCTGATATTATACTTTTTGTTATAAAACAATGACAGGCCAGTCTATATGTAGGAAGTCCTCACTGTCTTTCAAGAAGGCCAGATGCTCAAGTCTAAACGTGATTTTTAAATAAATGGGAGAGGGAGATGCTGCCTCCTAAGTACAATTGTCATTCTCATAAGAATCCAGCCAGCAATGAAGATTCTGCCACTCCTGCAGATGCTTCTCCAAAGTCCATGAAGTGAAAGAACATAATCTCTGGTCAGTCGCACAGAAATACTCCAGGAAAAAGCAGCGACTGTGGTTCAGATGGTATTAAATAGTTTTACAGGTCTTTATAACTGATGAATGAGGGAGGCAACCTAGTGACAGGGGATGCAGAAAAGACTGATGTACTCACTGTCTTTTTCACCTTAGTCCTCACAGGCAAGGTCAGCTCCAAGACTACTGCACCAAGCAGCAAAATTTGGGGAGGAGGTGAGCAGCTAACAATAGCAAAAGAACAGGGTAGGGACTATTTAGAAAAGCTGGACATATACAAGTCCATGGGGCTGGGTTGTATGCATTGGTGGGTGCTGAGGGAGTTGGCTGATGTGATTGCAGAGCTGATGGCCATTATTTTCGAAGATGGCCATTATCTTCCTCATCAGAAGCCCTGGATGATTGGAAAAGGGCAGATATAGTGCCCATCTTGAAGAAAGGGGAAATGGAGGTTCCAGGAAACTACAGACTAGTCAGCCTTACCCAAGTCCCTGGAAAAACCACGGAGCAGATCTTCAAGGAATCCATTTTTAAGCACTTGGAAGAGTAGAAGGTGATTAGGAAGAGTCAGCATGGATTCACCAAGGACAAGTCATGCCTGACCAACCTGATTCCCTTCTATGATGAGGTGAATGGCTCTGTGGATGTGGGGAGACCAGTGGCAAGGCTCTTGCTGGCAAGCCAAGAAATGAATAGACTGTACGGTGGATAGAAAACTGGCTGGAGCCTTGGGCTCAGAAAGGAATAATCAATGGCTCAATGTCTAGTTGGCAGCTGGTATGAAGTGGAGTGCCCCAAGCAGTGGCGATGTGTAGGGGGTGCATGGGGGTGCCCTGAGAGCACTGGTATACCCCCTGACATGCAGCGCTCCCTGGTTAGGTGATGGGCGAGGGCAGGGAGGCAGGCAGGAGCGCTGGTGTCCCCCTTGCAAGCACTGGCCGGGGAGTGGGAGGGCCGCTGCCATTTCCTAACCAGTGTGATTGGCTATGGGGGGGGGGTCAAGATTGGCCGCAGGGGGTGCCCTGTTGCTGACTGGTCACTTGGGGGGCATGTTCCCCTCCTGACTAAGGTGGCACCAGTCGCCCATGGCCCCAGGGGTCAGTCCTGGGGCAGGTTCTGTTCAATATCTTCATCAAAGACCTGGAAGATGGCATAGAGTGCACCCTCAGCAAGTCTGCAGATGACACCAAGCTAGGGGGAGTAGCAGATACACTTTAAGGTACGGCTAGGATTCAGTGTGACCTAGACAAATTGGAGGATTGGGCCAAAAGAAATCTCATGAGGTTCAACAAGGACAAGTGCAAAGTCCTGCACTTAGGATGGAACAATCCCATGCACCAGTACAGGCTGGGGGCTGATTGGCTGGGCAGCAGGTCTTCAGAAAAGGACCTGGGGGTTACAGTGGACAATAAGCTGAATATGAGCCAGCAGTGTACCCTAGTTGCCAAGAAGGCTAATGGCATACTGGGCTGCATTGGTAGGAGTGTTGCCAGCAGGTCAAGGGAACTTGTTATTCCCCTCTATTCAGCACTGGTGAGGCCACATGTGGAGTACTGTGTCCAGTACTGGGCCACCTACTACAGAAAGGTTCTGGACAAATTGGAGAGAGTCCAGTGGAGAGCAACAAAAATGGGCTGAGGCACATGACTTATGAGGAGAGGCTGAGGGAACTGGGCCTATTTAGTCTAGAGAAGAGGAGACTGAGGGGGGATTAAATAGCAGTCTTCAACTACCTGAAGGTGAGTTCAAAAGAGGCTGGAGCTAGACTGTTCCCAGTGGTGGCAGATGACAGAACAAGGATCAATGGTCTCAAGGTGCAGCAAGGGAAGTTTAGGTTAGATATTGGGAAGAATTTTCTTACTAGGAGGGTAGTAAAACACTGAAACAGGTTACCCAGAGGGGTTGCAGACTCTCCATCCTTGGAGGTTTTTAAGATCTGAGTAGACAAAGCCTTGGCTGGGATAATCTAATTGGGGGTAGTCCTGCTTTGAGCAGAGGGTTGGACTAGATGACCTCCTGAGGTTTCTTCCAACCCTAATTTTCTATGATTCTATGAAAAATATGAAGTTATTTCAAATTAGTTAATTGTCATGTCAAGGGGAGCTTTGGCTAAGGCTGAAGGATTTTACTTTTCATCTAGTTGGATGCTATAAACAATATCCACAATTTTTTAGGTGACCGTCATCATTTAAAAGAATGCATTCCCACATCAGACTATGAATTACTGATCTTTCCAACTCCGATGTTTTTGTATGATCTTATTAAATCTCTCTTTCCCCATTGAAAGCACAGGTTAGATCCTGGTGGCTGGATATCAAGGTATCAGGGGTAGGCAATGTTTTTGGGCAGAGTGCCGAAAACACCCACAGCCTCACATGCCAGAGGCAGGTGGGGTGGGGGGGGGAGCTGCAAAGGACCCAATCCTTGAGGTGGCAGCACAGCCCTAGCCCCTTCCCCAAGGTGCGTGTGCCAAGCAAAATCCTTCACGTGTCACAGTCTGGCACGTGCTGGGGGCTGCCTACCCCTCATTTAAGGTGTATGCATCATGAAATCACTCTGGTGCCTTGTTCCCAAGAGGTTTCCTAACACCAGAAAACAGGCTCCCCACAGTTCCCGCACCTCTTCCCTCCCCCGGAGTGGATGCTGCTCGTGCTGGGCCGGAGCCCCTTGGGAAGGACTGGGCTGTTTCACTCCCGTGTTTGGATTACGTAGGGGTTTTGCTCTTTGCTGCTCAGGGGCCGTTTCCCCTTTAGGTGCACTCTCTACACTCATGTCACTGCTTGCTGTCACCCTTCCCTTGCCCTGCCACCTCCTCAGGAGGATGCTGAGGTCCTTCCTCCATCTGCACCTGAGGACTGACCACCCCAGCGTCGCCTCTGGCCACGGGCCGCCTCGGGGCGCAGCGGGAGCCTGCCCTGCCCCTCGTGCTGGCTGCTCCAGCCCTGCGCCG
>NW_017728907.1:37340711-37343806 GCF_001723895.1 Crocodylus porosus | reverse complement strand
GCCCGCGCGACTGAAGCTCTGGCCCGGGCCCGCGCTCCTGGCCCGGCTGCCGAGGCGGGGGCTTGGCCGTGCCCGGGCTGCCAGGAAGCGGAGCCGGCAGGTAGAGCTCAGAAGCCGGCTGTGCCGGGCTGCTGGGAAAGGGAAGGCCTGGCAAGCCCGGACTGGGCCAGGTCTTACCGACCTCAAGTGAGAGCGTTCAAACATTTTTTCCAGCAGCAAATTAAATGTCAGGCTTTATGGCCTGTGGTTTTGTCACCCCAAGGGGGTGCGCGCAGAAGCCGTGGTCTGGGGTCAGTGCTCAGCTTCTGGCTGCCTGGGAGATGACATTTGTGGGCTAAGGCATCTTTCTTAGTCACAGGGGAGAACCACTTTCCCCTGCAGGGGGTAGTACGCTGACCGAGGTAACGCATTGTTAGCCTCCCACTTTCACTTCCAGTGGGAAGATCTTGGCTATAGGTGGACTTTATGTAAATCGGAGACTCCTCCCTAGCTTGCTTCTGTTGCCGCACGGCTGAGAGCAAGCAAAACTCGGGGGCATATGAACCCCAAGCCACATACTTGGGGGCTTGGGCCTACATAAAGGATGCCTGTCAAAGGATTTAGAAGCATCTGAAGCCTCAGGCAGGGGTGGAGGATGCATGCCAGTAGCAGGGCAACATACATTCTTGAATGACTCACGGATTTGGAGTTGATTTGGTGGATATGGCTTGGAACATGAAAAAATTTCCATTTAAAAAAAAAGGTTTGTGGGCTAAGATCAACCAAAAGCATCCGAATCCCAAGACCTCCGGACTTGGGCCTACACATAGGACACCTGCCAATGGATTTGGGAGTATCTGAAGTCCTAGGGTGAGAGCCTGGGATGGAGGATGCTGGCTGGTTGTAGCGCCGTACATGGTGTTTAGAACTACTGAGTTCTCCCAGCTTGATGGATATGTTTTTTGGAACAATTGTATTTTGCTCAGTTGATATGATTTGAAACTGATTTGGCTGATTTCACCGGCAACATAAAATATATTAATTAAAAAGTGAAGTTTGTAGTCCTGCCATAAACCCCATGATTTATTTTAACCTAAAGCAGTGTGATATGATAATGCCTGTTCATAAGATACACTGAGATCCTTGTATGGGAAGGGGTATTACATACACAATATATATATATATTCAGTATTTTTCCTTTTTCAGAATTATTGCCTAACACTTTTCCTGCTTACTGACTAATAGTAACATATAATAAGCCACAGAACTAATACCCAAATAACATAAAATAACAAACCACTTAATTAATGGTCCTGTTGACTTACTGTTTTTCTTTCTGTTAATTTTATTACTAGGATATGATAACAGAAGCATCTTTCTATTTATTCAGTGCTACAAAAAATAGATTCTATTTTAGGAATGTAAAGATTTTAATACCTCCTACATGGAAAGCAAACAATTATGAGAAACCTAAACAAGAGTCCTATGACAAGGTAAGGTTCAAAGCCTGTCTTAGAAACTAAAATATTCTGACAATTAAAAAGTTGTAATTGTTTTTAATGTAATGTTCAGGAACATTAAAAGGCAAAGTACGTACACAACAATATCTGTAACAACCAGGAGAACACCAGCCAGATTCTGTGATCCAATGGGACAAATAAGGAAAAAAAGAGGTTGTTTCATTGTTCCCTGTTCCTGTCCCACTGGCACAGGACTAGTTAGGAACATAAGACCAAACTAATTGGTGACTAGTTAGGTCTTATATTCTAAATATCTGTAAAGTAACATGTGGTTTTAAGGTATAAGAATAACATGAATAAGAACAACAACAACGTCATGGTTAAAAGTGAGAGGTAGCAGAAGCCAGTGGATTTGGCATGGGTCTGGAATACAGGAAACCTCAAACTATAATACTGGTGTCCCCATTCATTCACTGAGTGCTTTGGATAACTTATTTGAGGCCAAATCCTATAATCCTCATTCATTTTTAATTAGTCATGATGCAAAAGTCCCTGAGAAACATCACGTAAGTATCTATGTAGATAGTGATTTAAGATTTGCCCTTAATCACTAATCGTGCCATTTCTTACCTATAAAATAAGAATAATGATATTTTCTACTTATTTCACTAAAATGTTGTTATAATTAGTTAGGGTTTGTAAAGGACCAGGTAAGGATTTTAAATACATAGTCAGGTAGTTTTTAACATGTCATTTTTCCCCACTCTAAGTTATTCATTGACCCAATCTCTTTAGATGTATTTAGTCTTCTTTTACATTTGGATTCTGGCAAACAAAAGTACAGTATACGAGAGATAGTTCAAGCTCAGACAGACTTAGGGCACTGACAGATGTGCAGTTAGGTCCCTGTCCAGTTACAGCATTCCCCTGGACCCATTAGACATTAGCTGTTGGGTCTGGGGGGTTGGGGATTGTCCCGGCACCCGAAGAAGCTGGGAAAACTTACCAGAAGGATGGGCGGAGAGGAACGCCGCGGCAAAGGGAGAACCCTCGCGGCTTGTCAGCCGCGTCTATGTACAGCTGCGGCCGGCAGCTGACGATGACATCAGACACTGGCCGGGAGATGTAGAAGTGGCGGCCGCCGCTTTGGGGGCGGTGGATGGCTCGGGGATCGTGCGGCGGGATGGGAAAGCACTGGCAGAGGACCCCAGGGACAGAGCCCACCAAGCTGGAGCCCTGGAGGAGGAGGCGACCCTGATCGAGAGCCCGATGACAGGGATGACGTCTGATTGTGCAAGGAGCAACAGATCGGGTGAGCGATGAAGGATCGGGATGATCCAAGAAGAGTTTGGGGACTCCAAAGTAAGTTCTGCAACGGTGGGTGCGGGACTTACTGAAGAGGGGCGGAAGACCGAGAATCCCTGGGCTGAAGGGAGATCGGGGCGGGATCGCCGCCAAGACCCAGGGACGTCGGGTCAAGGATCAGGAGTGGGACAACCGGAGGGCTACTGAGGGGGGAATCCCTTCCCCTCCCGTCCCAGGCTACTTAGGATCTGGTGGAGGGATAGCGATATAGTTAGTGACGACACAGGGGAAGAGCCGCACTGGGTGGAGGGCTTGTGGCGAGGGGTCGATAGAGGGTGCAGATTAGGCTCC
>NW_017728907.1:37310612-37340611 GCF_001723895.1 Crocodylus porosus | reverse complement strand
GGGAGGCTGGGGTGTAAGGGGTGGCGAAGCCCTGTGTGCAACCGGCGGGCCAAGCCCAGGCCACTGAGGGACCCGTGCACTAGCCCCGCCCCACTAAGGAAACACCAAGTTGTGGCCTCAGGCATCCAATGACATGCCTGGACCCCTCACCTGTCCCTTCTATGGGGTAACCCACCAGGCTGTGGGGGCTGAGGCTATACAGCACCCCATCTTTGCCTTTCACTAGGGAGGCACTGGTGTGGCATTTCCTGGGACCACCCTACCACAGGCAGCCCCACCACACCATCCTACCGCAGCAGGGTGTAGTTTTAGGTCATTCTCCAGGACCAGCAACCTCCTCCATCCCCACAGTTTCTACCCTTAACATCCAGCTGTTCTGGGAGCAGCAGTACTCCAGCCAGAAGATGTTCACCCTTTGGCTCCCCAGCTGCAACTGCCAACTCAGCTCCTAGGGTCTAGGCTTATACTGAGGCTGCCCAGGCCTTCATCCAATCCACGAGCCCTCTTGCGATCATGTGACCACCTCATTAGGCCTCACCATACCTGCTGGCAGCTCCACAGCCTGTTTAAGCCTCTTACAGTGGAAGGCACTAAAGGTGCGGTGGGACACATAGCAATCCCCTGGAGTTTTGCATACTACTAGACTCAGATAATTGGCCATGTGTCAATGTTTTCTTTTTTCTCTATTGCTTTCCTAATCCATTGTCCCATTAACAAAGCTTAAAAGGGCAGTGATACTTGTTTGGGTGGAGACTTTGAGACTCAGAAGACTTGGCATACAAATGAAATGCAAGACAACAAAGAGAAACAAAGATGGCTCATTGCAATAGACAGAGCTAGAGCACAGTCGTTCTTAATGTTTGGTCTTTTTTTCCTCATCAGGAGTTCTGATCTTTGTTTAGTTTGATTTCAGTGAATTAGAAACATCCCACCCATTACTCAGAGCCTTAGCCCATCTACTAGGAACTCTGAAAGCAACAGATAAATGCAGTATACTTTAACCAGACTCAGTAATAGGACTAGTCAGAAACTATGTACCCTCCATTCCATATACATTCTTAAGAAAATAGATAAATTCCCAAGTGGATGGTGCCATTGCTCATTTTCTATATTTTTAGGTGGCAATTGGATAATACTATGGTAAGGATCAATCCGGCTTAGCTTTGACTTTATCACGCAAAATATTTGGCTTCAGTCTTATAGGAATTACAAAAATGGTTTGAGTTCTGGAAAAACTGTCTTACCAAGAGAGACTAGAAAAGCTTAATTTAGTTAGTTTATCCAAGAGAAGTTTAACAGGTACATTAATCACAGTTTATAGTACTTACCTAGTAAGAAGATTTCTGATAGGAGAAGTCTCTTTTAAGTTAACAGGCAAAGGCACAACAGGATCCAAAGACTGGGAGCTGCAGCTAAATGCATTCATATTAGGAAGAAGGTACAATTTTTTAAAGTGACTGTAAGTGCTGGATTCTATCACTTTTGTTTAAAGCAAGACTGTACAGCTATGGATACACAAAAGCGAAATAAGTTTGAAGGACGTCGTAAATTTCTATGGCCTGAGTTAGTCTGGAAGTTGGACTAAATTATACCAACTGTCCAGTTTGATCATGAACCCGTGAATCTTATTGACTTAAGATATATTTTTCTTCCCTTCTGCCTCCCAACAGTCACACTTGAAAGACATCAAAAGCAGCCCTAAGAGTGGTCCTTTTTTAACCCCATCCACACTATCATCCCTATCTACTATCAAGGCACTTACAATACCAAACCACTCCACAGTGTACACTGTTTACATTTCTGCACTAAGGCCCTGCTGTCTTCCCATTTTTATCTCCTTTCATGGTTAACTATTCGATACTAAAGTGAAGGCTCATTAAGGTATTTCTGGTCTTGCTTTTCTTTTGGCCATTCTATCTCCAACTGAGGCTGCTGCTCGACTACAAAACCTCTGGATTATATGAGTATATCCAAGTAATAACTAGTATGCAAGTTTGCTGCTCAGTAAATCCCTCTTAATTCTGTAGTTTGTGCACATTCCTTCATTCCCTTGATGGCCTTAAACCAAGAGATTTTTTGGGTACAGACAGTCCTCAACTTACAATGTTTCAAGTTACAATGTTTCGCACTTGCGTTTATAAATTGACACCCTGTTTCAATTTTATGACATCAGTTTCAACTTTACAACACTTGATCCAATGCAATGCTGTGTCGCTTATCTCCCTGGAGAACATCTGTCCAAACTTCTTTGCACAGTTTCTTTAAGAAAGTAGACAAGACTCCAGAAAAACCTGCAGCCAAGACTCCTGAGAAGACTCCAGCCGAGAACCATTCAAAAAGTCGAAGCAAGAGCCTTTCAAAAAGTCCAGCAAAGTATCCTAAAAGAAATCTCTCCAAATCAATATGATTGCTATTTACAATATAAAAATGTTAATGTATCTATATTACTTATCTATAATAGATCAAGTACAAAATTCTGGAGTGTTTTTAGTGAAAATAGGGTATCGGGCCTTGGTTCCAGACCCAATCCCCCATTTATAACATTGTTTCTTATGAGAAAATTGGTTCCGAGTTACAATGTTTCAACTTAAGACGCAGTTTTCAGGAACCAATTGTGTCATAAGTCCAAGGACTGCCTGTATTCTTGTTGAAGTTGCCCCAATTTTAGGTACAGGAAACCTGTCCTACAATTTTATACTGATTTATTTTTTATAATGTTTTATCTCTGGGAAAATAGAATATTAGAGAAAAAATATTGAAACGGCATATTGCTGATTAATGGTTTCAAATCATGTTGTGAAGATGACTAATGGCATACTAGGCTGCATTAGTAGGAGCATTGCATGCAAATCAAGGAAAGTGATTCGGCCCTGGTGAGGTCACATATGGAGTACCGTGTCCATTTTTGGGCCTCCCACTTCAGAAAGGATGTAGACAAATTGGCGAGAGTCTAGTGGAAGGCAACAAAAATGGTGAGGGGGCTGGGGTACATCACTTATGAGGAGAGGCTTACTTAGTCTAGAGAAGAGAAGACTGAGAGGGGATTTAATAGCAACCTTCAGCTACCTGAAGGGTGGTTCCGAAGATGATGGCTCTCAGTGGTGGCAGATGACAGATCAAGGAACAACAGTCTCAAGCAGCAGCAAGGGAAGTTTAAGTTAGCTATTAGGGAAAACTTTCTCACTAGGAGGCTAGTAAAGCACTGGAACAGGTTATCAAGAGAGGCTGTGGAATATCCATCCTTGGAGGTTTTTAAGACCTGGCTAGACAAAGCCTCAACTGGGATGATCTAGTTGGGGATGATCCTGCTTTGAGCAGGGATTTGTATTAGAGATCCCTTCCAACCCTAATTTTCTATGCTTCTAAGATTCTATGTTATCAATACTAGGCAAAGATTAATATAATGAAAATAATTCTAAAATAAACTAATGTGTTTTTGCTGTTACAGGCAACTAGAAAGTATAGAATAGCACATCTGAAACGTAGAAACTGACTGTATCTTTCTTGGCTTGACATAGGAAAAGCAGCAAGTAAATTGGATAACTTCTTGTTTGGCAGTCCCTCATAGTTAAGAATGATTGTCTTCCATGTTTGTCTTATCTGCGTGTCTGAAGATGGCTGATGAGGCCTATGTTCAATCAACAGACTACTGCATCTTGGACACGTGTTTCCATGGCAGGGAGGGGGTGGCACTGGATTACCGATTTGGTCCATGACTCACTGTTTCTGCTGCTCCCACTTTTTATCTCCTGTTGTTGTCATGATTTTTCCAACCAAATTTACAATAACAGTGATTGCTAGAATGTAGTGTCTGCCTTCTTAAACATAGGAAGACTGATTGTTATTTCCACTAGGGTCATATTATACCACTCTAGCAATTTAGAGAGGTCTTAATATGGGTGTAAATATATATTTTTCCCATTTTCAAGAACTTTTATAATGCTAGGAACATGTAAAGTGGCATAAATGTAAATGTAAATCAGATTCACAATGCTATTTATTGTATAGGATAATAGAAAAATAGGATTGAAAGGGAGCTTAGGAGGTCCTCTGATCCAGCTCACTGTTCAAGGCAAGATCATCCTTGTCTAAACCATGTGTTTGTCTTAAAAACTTCCGGGGATAGAGATTTCACAACCTGTCTGGTTATCCCTTGCAATGCTTAGTTATACACCCAGCTAGGACACTTTTCCTAATATCCAACTTAAATTTCCCTTTTTGCAATTTAACACCATTACTAGTTGGCCTATCCCCTGTGGCCAAGGGCAGATCCAGAGCACATACAGCAGTGCAATCATACTCCCCCTTTGGCTGCATCTTCTTCTTTGAGCAGGGGCGGTAGGACTAGGGTGAACTCTCAGCACAAGTGCTAGCTAGAGCCCCTGCTTTCATGTAGCCCAGAAGGTGATCACTGCCTTTCATCTGCTTTTCCCTGCTGCTGAATTCACCAAGGAGCAGAGAGAGGGAGAGGAAGGATGAACATAAAAGCAAGATGTCTGGGTAGACTTGCATCAACTTGTGAGCTCAGAGCTCACTACACACATGGAGCTTCAGCAGGAGCCCACACTTACCAGGCAGTCAATTCAGAGCTCACTGTGTATGTGTGGCACAGCCAGAGTTGGGAAGGGGAGGGAGGCACACCCCCTGTCCCTATTCCTGAGTGTATAGGTCATCATCCTCTTTAAAACTATCTTTGATTTGCTTGAAAGACTATTTTAAAATCCCTCTTGTGTCTTTTCTTCCCCAGACTATATAATCCCAGCTTTTCCAACCTTTTCTTGTAAATTAAGTTTCCTAGAACTCTAATCTTATGTATTGCAGTAGCATGTAGGAACTCTAGTAATTTACAAAGACCCTACTATATTAGGTGCTGCACAAGCACAAAGCAATACACGTCTATGCTTAATTCATTCAATAAAACATTTTTATAATTTTAGGCAGATGTCATAGTTGCTGCTCCTTATTGGAAACATGGAGATGATCCATACACCCTACAATATGGAGAATGTGGAAAAATGGGAAAATATATACATTTCACACCTACCTTCCTATTAAATGATAAGTTGATTGCTGTCTATGGATCACGGGGTAAATTTATGACATCATTCTTGATATCTCATTTTTGTTCTTAGTTGTATCTGGCAAAAGAAATGTGTCCATGGGAACTCTCTATGT
Source organism: Crocodylus porosus (assembly GCF_001723895.1). Classification (NCBI taxonomy): domain Eukaryota; kingdom Metazoa; phylum Chordata; order Crocodylia; family Crocodylidae; genus Crocodylus; species Crocodylus porosus. Next base: position 37,335,436 of record NW_017728907.1, on the reverse strand, counting down.
AATGGTAGTTGCTGTCACATTCATAGATGTAAAAATGCAATTAATAGGCCAAGAATAATAATAAATACTCTGCCCTTGTATAGTTCCTTCCAGTTGAAAATCTCAACGTGCCTTACAGAAATTAATTAAACCTCACAAAATCTGATCTGGGCACTTTGTAGAACAGAGTTAATATATTCCTCTGAAATATACTGAACTCTCTGAAGAGAACTGTAAAAAGTTATTAAAAATATGTTTCTGTTCTGCGTAGTGAATATAGACACCATATTTTGACACTAATAGAAATATAATATCCACTGTAAGAAATTGACAGATTTATAATTATTATTTATAAATTGTAATCCATTATTTATAATTTAGTGGCTATTTTATATAAAATGAAGTGAAAAAACAAAGCTAGGTTAGCTCAGAAATGGAAAATGTATGAGAGTTTTGCATATAAGGAGGAGCATATCTGATTTTGTAATAAAATGAAGAAAAATGTATGCTTTAACCCTTTTTTGCAAATGGTCCATGAACCTTTCCTTAGCATGTACGACTTGTCCTACCACTTAGAAAACTCATCCTATCTGCAGAAAATAAAGAACTGGCTCTTGGAAGTGGCACTGAATACCTTGGATGTCTAATTGCAATTCAGTGTGCATGTTCTTCCACTCTGTCACTGCACATTTCTTTAAGCTTGACAGACATATAATGAAGTTAGAAGCCCATTTTAAAAAAAAACAAATATTAAAACAAATAAAACAAATACATTTTCAAAAGCTGACGCTTGAAGTTAGGCAAGTAGACATGTTATAGAAGCTCCTAAGTAAATTAATGCCTCTCCCTGTTTCCTCTGGGAGTTACTGGATACTTTGCTAATGTGATTACTATTCATCTTTATTGGCTAAATATGTACACACTGATCTTGTGCACTACAAACATGTACAGTCACAGTAATTTTAAAGTTACCACAGTTTACATGCTCTATTCCCACAGGCAGAGTTTTTGTCCATGAGTGGGCCCACCTTCGATGGGGGGTGTTTGATGAATATGATAGTGACAGGCCTTTCTATATAACTGGACAAAATCAAGTTGAAGTTACAAGGTAATTAATTAGTTTACTTTTACATTCAAATTTTGGTGGGCTTTATCAGTAGGGTTTGTTTTATAAGGGCCCAAATCTGGTTTGTTTCTGTAGGCATGTCATGTGTTCTTTTTTCCTATTATTATGACTGTTCAAGTGGTAACTATAGAATAAAAAAACCCCCAAAACAAAAATAAATTCTACAGTCTTAGTATTTTTTATTGGCTTAATGGATTAAAGCGACTGAGGAAGAAAAAATTAGTAGAATTTTTTCTTCTTTGCACAGACAAACGTTACTTCTACAAAAAGCTGCCTCTGCATTACTGGATTCCTGCAAGGCAAACTGATTAAAATCAGGTTCCACCCTGAATTGGGGCCAGTCTGGCATTTCTAAATAATAAGTATTCCATTTTTACTTCCAGGTGCTCATCTAATCTCACTGGCATCTATGTCTGTGAAAAAAAATCCTGCACTGAAGGAAATTGTGTCATTAATCAACTAACAGGACTTTTTATTGAAGGATGCGCATTTATTCATGAGAGAAATCAAACGGCAGCGGCATCAATAATGTACATGCAAAGCTTATCATCTGTGAGTACAGATAGAAAAAAAACAGATTTCTGATAATTTGTCCTTAACCATTTCTTTTAGAAATGCTAAGTTTATTTAAAATGTTAAAGTTGTTTAAAGCAAATGATAAAATCCCAAAGAATACTCAATTGTTTTGCACTAAGTGATGTCTCAAATATATGTGACTGGCCATAATTCTAGGATATCTAGAATATCTCTGGGACATTTGTTATAGTTGACAAATCACTTGGTACAGCTCAAGTCATTGTCAATATGTACATAGTAAATATTTGAGGATGTCCTTAGAATGACTGTATTAGCCATGTCCAATAGGATGATTGTATTAGACATGTGTTAAAACAATTAGCCATATTATTATTTTTACAGGGACAAATTCTGTGATCCTTATTCCCATGATAGTTCCACTTTGTTTCACTGAAGTTTTGCCTGAATAAGGATTGGTTTAGGTTGCTCTTATGAGCTGAATTCTGCTGTTTATGTGGTATTGCCGTGCTGTGCATGAGAGAGAAGTGCACTGCTTAAGCAGCAGTATTAGATGTCATGCTTTCTATGAGGAAGCAGTAGCCCTGTGGCTTGAGCACATGCTGACAAAATGACTGTTTTTATTTTTTATGCCTCACTGCTATCGCTAAGTGTATAACCTTGGGAACTTATTTGACCTTTGATGTTTCTGTTATCATATTGATAAAAGATATAATAGTGATAGCTTCAGATATTTTCAGATCAAATGCTGGAAGGCACTATACAAATCCAGATTATTATTTTTCTTACAGCAGTACTTACTTTCTTTCATTGCTGTTTGGCTTTCTTTGGGTTTCTTTATTTTTGGTCTCTCTATTTTGCTCTATTTGTTTCTATTTCTAGGTGGCTGAATTCTGTGATGAAAGTAACCATAATAGAGAAGCTCTCAATATGCAGAACAGAATGTGTGACTATAGAAGCACATGGGAAGTAATAATGAACTCCATGGATTTTAAGAACAATCCTCCACTGAATACTACCAACCTCATACCTCCTCCTACCTTCTCATTGCTGCAGAAGAGAGATAGAGTGGTCTGCCTGGTTCTTGATGTTTCAAACAGCAAGAATGGGGTAAATTCTCATTCAGATATACTGAAATCTCTTTAGTGGAAATGTATTTTCCTTTGTGCACTTAGACAATTTCTTTTTATTCACTTGGAAATATTTTCACCAAAGCAAAGATTTGCTGAAACATCTGCATATACTGTTGCTCAGTACAGTATTTAGATTTGTAATTTTATGTATTTAGTAGGGTCCTTGGAGCCTGTGCAGCAACACTTTTTATTGTTCTAAATTAAAATTGTTCTTGAATATACACTGTGGAATATTTTATGCTGTTTTTGTCTCTTTGATTCTGATCTTTTCAGTAGAAAATTTACAGCTGCTTGGCTTCTTTATTGTGAGTTATTTGTTGTTTGTTTTGAACTTCTTTATATAGACTAATTGGATCAATCAGCTGCATCAAGCAGCAGAGCTGTATCTTCTGCAGATTGTGGAAGAAAATTCCTATGTTGGTATTGTCACTTTCAGTCACTCGGGAGAGATCAAAACTCAGTTGCGTCAAATTGTCAGTGATGATATAAGGACACAGCTTGCTTCATTCCTACCAACTGCTCCAACTAGTGAGGGAACAAATGTTTGCGCAGGCTTGCAGCTGGCATTTGAGGTAATGGAAAGTGCCTAATTTTCTCTCACTTAAACAGGACAGTCTTAATTTAGCCCTTATTTTCTCTTCTTATTTTGTAACAGGTATAAAATCCAGAAGTTAATTAATGCAGGAGAATTTTCAGTATATTTCTTTTGATTTACTTCCTTTTACAATTTTGCATTTTCCTGTACCAGACCAAATAACTGTGCAGAGTGCATAATACATTAGCTTCATATTAATACTTGGTACTCTGTTATTAGGTGATCAGAAAACATGATGGAAATATATATGGCTCGGAAATTATATTGGTGACAGATGGAGAAGACAGTGCTATAAAGAAATGCTTTTCTGATGTGATTAACAGTGGATCAGTCATTCATACCATTGTTCGGGGGCAGTCTGCTGCAAAAGAAATTGAACAGTTTTCTAAAGAGACAGGTAAATTTTTTAATGACATTTTGGCCCCAATCTTGAACACAACAGGTTTTCTCAGTTCTGCATAAATGTTTGCAAAACTGAGATTCTGTCCTCGCATTTTTGTTTTAAACAATCTAGGCAACTAGATTATCATAGTTGGTGTCTAAGGGCAGATATTTAAAGGTTCAGTTAAAACCACTTAAAATGCTCGTGATTGATGTGGGCTTTCAATTTCAATTGCAAGAATTCCATCTGTCATTCCTGTACCATTCTCAGTATTAAAGGCACCCCATCCCGCAGTGTACTGGCTAATTCATGCAGACACAGTTTGTGCTCAGCCGTTCGTACCACCTTATGCATCCTTACAGAGCAGTTATATTGTACTCACATGGCCTGCAGGCTCACTTAATTAATCAGTTGGTTGCTGGTCAGCTTCTGTCTGCTAATAGCTTTGTCCAGTACTTTTCTCTTCCAGCCACTTTTCTGTACTGTACTAACAGTAGTTGAGATGGGTTACAGGGTTTAGCTCAGGGGCGGGCAATTATTTCAGGCAGAGGAACACTTAACAGGCTTTGGTGAACTGTCAGGGGCCGCATAGGTAGCCCTGCCCGTCAACAGTTGCTACATCAGGAGCAAAGGTCCTGCCCCCTAATGCCTGACCTTTGCCCCTGGAAGCCCTTCCCCTTGCTGGCCCCCTCCCACCAAATACTCCTTTTGGGAGTGGGGTATTGCCATCTTAGAACCAGAAAAAACCCAAATCATACAGGACTCCGTGGAGAAGCAGGAGGCAGGGCTCCCTCCACTCCTGGCAGGGTGTGGAGACCTGCAGGGGAGACAGCAGGCTCCAGTGTGGGGCTTCTCCTGCTGCAAGTGTTGGAGCTGCAGGCGTGCAGTGCAGACCCCTAGCAATAGAGCAGGCTCTGCTCCCTCCCCCCATGCCAGGCATGAACTCCCTGACTTCCTGCATGCCATGTGGGGGGAGTTTGTGGGGAAGTCTCAACACCCCCCCACCCACACCCTGCCTAGCTAAGCTCTGTGCTCCTGCTGCTCCTGTGGGTGAAGGCTCTGCACTGCACTCTCGCTTTTGCCCAACTGCAACTCCAACCCACCACCAGCCCCCCACTTCCCTACCTGCAGCCACAAGCAAGCAGGTTCTGGCTGTAGCAGGAGCCCTGCCTGGAAGCTGCTGGCTGGGCAGAGCCCTTCTGCCCAAGAGGTTCCACCCTCGTGCGCACAAGGGCTGGGCAGGGTGCAATTCATTGTATGGGGTGCTGCAGGCCAGATGAAAGTGCTTGCTGGGCTGGATTTGGCCTATGGGCCAGATTTTGCCCACCCCTGGTTTAGCTGATCATGGTGTATGTCAGGCAAATAGCTTCTTGCCAAGCAATTTGGCAAACAAGCTTGTAAATGGCTTAGATAGTATTTAGGTGCCTAAGTATCACTGAAATCAATGGGGATTAAGCTTCTAAATACCTTTAACATATGGCCCTCTATTCTTGAAGAGTTCAATAATTTAAGGCATAATTACTAATTTGTGATATTTTCCAGTTTTCTCTGCTTGAAATGTTCAGCAGCAGATTGCAAAATTCTCAGATTTAAACATTATTCAGATTTTTTTGCAAATTTCTTCTTCCTGTAGAAAAAAGTTCTTTAACAGTTCTCTGCAAGTTTTTGACATGCTGCCCTTGCCCTTAATTCCTTGGACATATGCTCGTAATTCACTTGTTAATGTTTCTCTTCTTATGTAACAGTCAACATGGCTTAGTTCAAAAGTGACCATTAATTTTGGATTGTCTCAGTTTTTAGATATCCTGCTTTAGATGTTAAGCCTAAATGATGCTACTCCTGAGCCATAGATGCTACTCTTGTGCCATAGATGACTTCAGTAAAACCAGTGGGTTTTATTTGGGCAATTACTTATGAGCACAACTTCCAGAATCTTGCCCTTCATGTCCAGCAGGACACCCAAAAGCAGGGATATTCCAGATCATTAGTTGTTTTTGAAAATATTATCCTGGAGGAGCACCCATGTCTCTAACTGAAATGAATACTAGCTATGGGTGCTTGGTACCTTTGAAAAATCTAGCCTTGGACATCTGAGGTTGCCAGGCACTCAGAAATTGTGACAAGCCAAAAAAAGTGAAAATAAAGGAGACTTCTGAAAATGTATAAATGTAGTGCCCTAAATATATAAAAGTAGTGCCTGATTCTTATTCCTGCAAGTCGCCTTAGCTTTGTTCTATTCATTTAGAGATGTTGTTTTGGATCTACATCATTGCTAGAATACTTCCTAAAAGCAATGCAAAATGGTTTTAAAATAACAAGAGTCATTATGAGATAGTGAACTCAGGGTGTCCTGATTAAAGGAACCTTTTGGAAGTATTAGGAGAGCTTAACTGAGACCTTTCAGTTGCTGCCTCATTTGTCGTCATGAATGCACAGGTGCCTGCAGAAGCCCCTTTTCTGTGCCCCCCTCCCAAGTCAGCACTGGGGCAGTTGCTTCTATTGACCCCCACCAGTTACACCACTGACCTTATCAGTGATATACAGTATCCCTCTCATCCCCTTATACTGATTTGAAAAATGTTTAGGTAAGACTGTTTATCAGTTTCATGAATTAAGTATTTTGAAACAGTATGCAAAATTTGAAATTAAGTTCCAACTTGAAAATAAAACCTGTGCTCTTTTTCAGGGGGGTTAAACTTTTTTGTCTCAGATAGACTGAAGTCCAATGACCTCGTTGATGCTTTCTGCGGAATTTTATCAGGAAGTGGAGATACCTTTAATCAGTCCATTCAGGTCAGTTTTATAAGTGCAAATAATATTTCCATTTCCTTCTCTGTTGATATCACCACTGTGTTCACAATAGTTCTGCATTATATTCAGTACATTATTTTGAATGAGTCTTGTAGAGAATGAGATAAGAAAACTAGCTCAAGCAAAGTAAGAATTAAATCTTTTGTAAGATTTTAATCAACTCTTAAGCCCTTTCTTTTCCTCTTGTACAGCCCTAAGCAACTTCCTTATCTCCATTCAACTTTACATTGACCACCTTTACAGTCTGGTTTATAATCTGCCCCTTACTTGAATTCGTACTAGGCTCTAATGCTTCCACACTGACTTATGTACAGTCTATCACACTATAGTATTTTATCTCAAAGTCTACTACATGTTGAAATATGTGCATGTTTTTATATGGAGGTGCCAGGGAGTTACTACATACTCAGCAGGTATCACACATTGCCTACTAATTTGACCTAAGAAATTTAGAAGACAGAAGTGTTTCTAGCAGAGTTCCTTTTACTGGTATGAGGAGAAAGCCATGGAAATGGAACTCTTGCAAATCCATTTGAACCAAACTTTTAACCATTTCCAGTTTCCTTCTCATTAGGAATAACTTTGCTATAGAACACATGGGCTACACCTCTGTCAGGAATATTGAATGTATCTTAATCTTTTGTATTCTAAGGTCGATATTAGAGAGAGACAAAAAAGATTCAGAATGCGATCTGAGCATATGCAAAGAGATATTTGGGAAGTTGACTCAGTAATACAGAATATCATTGGGTTTGACATGACAAGTGAGGCAAAGAAGCCCCAAAGGGAAATACCCAGATACTGTAGGGAAAGCTTAGAGTGGACTGTATTAAGAAATCTACTCTCAAATGTAAATGAAAAGAAGAATATTATGAATAGACAGGGCCCAATCATCAGTTGTTGGTAATCCTCAACTAGGGATTGCCTGTACATAAAATCTGTAGTACTTTATTTGTCCTCCTACCTTACTGTGGATAAAGTTATACCAGTGTACATGCTTATGCTGGTATAGTTTATTCCTACATGGAAGAGAAAGTAGCATAGCTATATAAAATACCCTTTTTGCCAGTATAACTTGCATCTGCACTAAGTATTTTTATTCTGCCTAAATACCTTGCTACTAGCTGGTACACTTTTTAAAGGTAGAACTGGACTTAAATGGAGCACTGAAGCTTTGTGTTGACACTAAGTGAACAATAATTATTAACATGAGAGCATTGACCCCAGCAGTCTTTCCTGCTCAAGTGCAAGGGGGGGTGGACCCGATGATCTGTAAGGTCCCTTCCAGTTCCTGACAGCTATAAAACTATGAAACACAAGAGAGAATTTACAGATCTAACTACTATCTTCCTGGGAAAGATAACACAGGTCCTTCATAGCTGAATAGTTACAGAGTAGTGGAATCACCATCCTTGAAGGTTTTTAAGGCCTGGCTCGACAAAGCCCTGACTGGAATGATGTAGTTGGGGGATGGTCCTGGTTTGAGCAGGGAGTTGGACTAGATGACCTGAGGTCCCTTCCAACACCAATTTTCTATATATTTGAGCATATCTGAAATTTTACCCGGTAGAGGATATGACATCCAACATTTTGAGAAGAAATATGTGGAAGGTCTTAACATCAACTCAGTTATGCTAGTTTTACTTCATTGACTTCAATGTAGTTGCTGCTAAAATCATGTACTGTGGTGTAAAAGGAGAATTGGGTATATATGTACACGATAAAGATGAATTTGATTATATATAGTTTCCTTTTTCAGTATTGGATATAATTATTATGGGTAAGATGAAAAACTTTTACTTATGAGGTCATGCAACTTTAGGACTGATGGATAATACAGTAAATATGTTTTCCTGATAGATTGAAAGCACTGGTGAAAGTACCAAGGGTTATAAACAGTTCAGAAGGACAGTGACTATTGATAGTACAGTGGGAAGGGATACCTTCTTTGTAGTTACCTGGCAGACCACTGAACCACCGAAAATAACTCTTCTTGATCCCCATGGAAAAAACTACACCAGTGAGAACTTCAGCATTGATACTATTTTCCATGTAGCTCGTCTTCAAATTCCCGGCATTGCAGAGGTAAAAATTAAGCTCTCTCTTTGTCATTCAAGTCTAACTGATGTATGAAATAAGATACATATATCCAGGCCTGAGGAAGTGCGCATCATGCCTAAAAGCTTTCCTAACATCTCTCCAGGCTACACAGTTGGCCTGATAAAAAATATCACTATAAACCTTGCTTTTCACATATTTCCTGGACCATTGTGGCTAAAACAACACTCCAACTCTACTATATTAAGCTGGAGTCATTTAACAGTATAAGATAAGACTTTTCAAACTATGATAGCTGACCCTGATTTTTCCACTTTAGTGGAGAGTTCTCTCTAAGTTTAAAGAAACAATTTGAGCTTACAGCTATATCATTCTGAACTTTCTTTATAGTAGAATTCATTTCTTTTTCTCTGAATCAGGTTGATACCCAGTATGTCCATTCTTTTCTTCTTAATTTGCCTACTTAATATCTAACATTAAAATAGCTTAAATGAATGATTAAATGTTATAAACCCACTTTAAAATAACACTGTTGTAGATAGATATTTCATTTCTTCCAAAAGCTATGGAGATTTCTATTATATGGCACCTAGAATAGGTCACAGATTTTGACTGTATGGTCTAACTCAGTGGTGGCCAATCTTTTTGGCAGGCATGGCATAAACTAAGCCCCGTGCCCTCCCTAAGTGCTACTGAGATCCCTTTCAATTCCTGACTTGCTGCTCTGTTTCATACTCCCTGTCCTGTGCCCCGGTGTTCAATCTGATGCTCTGCTTTCTGTTCCTTGCCCTTTCTGCTGCTGTGCCACCTGCCGCCTCCCCTATTTACTGCATGCCACACAGAAGCTGCCTGTGACGCTTGTGACGTGTACTGTGGGCTGGCCACCCCTGATCTAATCCTTCCTCTTAGAAGTAGTCCTTCATTGCATAATTAAAGAAGTAAGAATAAAAAAAAATCATTCATAAACAAAGCCTGATCCCATCTGAAAGGATTTCCAGAATTAGGGCACGTGCTCTGAGTGTGCCAGGGATGCTTTAATTAGAGTGGCTCCAAGAGCCACTTAATTATGGCTGTGGCAATTACCACACTCCAGCAGCCTCAATTAATAAAGCCTGCTCTGACATACTGTAATTGCAGTGCATTGGAGCAGCCTTGCTGCTTGTGTATAGGTACCCTTACAGCCTAAATTGTAATCGTATTCATAATGAGTATTTACTCAGTGAATAGCCCCTTTGATTCAAACGGACCTACTTAAGAGTAAGACTACTACATACCTGAAGATGAGTAAGCTGGACCTCACAATTAAAACATATAAACAAAGGGGACTTATTTAACTCTTAAATATATTTTTTTTCAGGCTGGGAAGTGGACATGCACACTCACTAATACTCATCTGTCCCCTCAAGTCCTAACAATAACAGTAACTTCCCGAGCAGCAAATTCTACAATACCTGCAATAACTGTGAAAGCCCACATGAACAGGGATACAAACTACTACCCTAGTCCAATGGTTGTTTATGCACAAGTTAGTCAAGGACTTTCACCTATTCTTGGAGCAAATGTGACTGCCATTATTGAACCAGAGAATGGAGACCCAATTATTCTGGAACTTTTTGACAATGGTGCAGGTAACAAAGACTTTGTGATACATTTGAAAAATGTTATAAAGCAAACTTAAAGGGTTCTTTTAAAGGGCATATTTCCAGGGTTTCTTAAAGCAGGGTATGGCATACAAACCTTCAGACCATACAGAGATGGGAGCCAGGTATGGCTGAAACCCCCTGGGCTGGCAGGGGACACCAGGGAGCCGGGCATGGAGTAGGTGCATGAAGGGGGAGAACCTGTTCCCCTGCCACTCTCTCTGCTATTGTCCCTGACCGATCTGGGGGCAGGGGGAGCCCCAGAGACTGGATCTGGCAGAACCCCAGAAACTGGCGGCAGAAAGGGGGTGCACCTACACCACTGCACCCATGCCCCCCATACCTCCCAGGTCTGCCCCCAATTGCTTTTGTATTGTGTAGTTCACAGTGAGTTTCTTATAATAAGTTGAGAGATACTGGCTAAGATTTCATTTTTACTTATATGACTGCATGCGACTTTACTGGAGATATTCCTAGTTAGGTCCCTGTTCAGCAAAGTACCTCATCAGATGCGTAAATTTAACCATGTGAATATTCTTGTAAAAGCCAGAGTTATGCAATGTATTTTATTTGAGTTAGGGCCCAGCCTTCAATTCCCATTTGAATCAGTTAACAGTGGGTGTGTCTACACATGCATTAATGTGCCTTTTTTAATGCGCATTACATTTAGTATCTCCAATGTGAGGTACTAAATTAATGCGCACCAGACTGTGCTAATGCACAGTAACACATTTGCATGCTTTTTTAGTGACTCAATGCACAGTAGACTACTTAACTGTGCATTAGTGTAATGTCATGATTTTTTACATGATGTTTTAATGTGCAGTTAAGTAGTCTATCGCACATTAAAATGCATGTGGAGATGCACCCAGTAATAATATCCTTCACTTTATAAAATTATATCTTTAAATGTAATTATTTCGAGCTCACACTACTTTTGCATTAGTAAGTATTCACAGGGTCAGGTATTTATAAATATAAAGTTCCTTCGGTTAGGAACGTGGTCTGGATTCTCCATTTCCTTGCACAGTGGGTAGTAATTTGCACAAAATATAAAGCATAACAATTCTGATCTAGTACCATATATACTCATTATGAATTTACTTTGCATAATTTTGATGACTACATAGAGTACAGGACAGTACAGAATTGGTCTCTCTGTGTAGTTAGGTATTTGATGAAGTGATGTGTGCTTTTATGATGTACCGTAAGTATTATAAAGCACAGGTTTTCAATTGACACTTGGTAATTATCACTATATTATTTTGTTTATAGAATGTTAACAAATAGAAATGTTGTTGTCACATTGCATTTCACAAATAGAAACTATCCAGTAGCTATTGCTGTGATGAAACTGATCTCAGTAACATCAACACTCATTTATTTAATGCATGGCTATAATTTTTGCATACATCTTCACAGCAAAGACCCCAGTTATTGGAAGACATCTACAAATATGGAACTGTAATACATCAGGGTCCCAGGGGCAATTGTGATGCCTCCTGGTGGCTCCACGACTGTGCCTTGCACTGCCCATAGGGTGCCCTCTCTTCTATCTCGCTTGCCACATCTTCATGTTTCTTATGATTTTAGAAGAGAGGCTACCCCTAGGCCTTCACATGGCCCCAGGTCGACTGAACCCATGCTAAGGTTCCCTGGCACCCTACTGGGCCGCACAAACTGTGAAACTACAGGGCACCTCAAGCCTCAGGGGCTAATTGCTTGGCTCCAATCTTCTCCTACACCACATCAAGCCTTGCAGGTGTTATTGTAGTGTTGTTCAGTTGTTGGGGCTTCCCCCTCTGCCTGTATACTCTCACTAGGCCTTCTAGCTTAGGCCCACTGTATCAGACCTGACTCTGAGGCACTAGCTCTGGTTTGGCCTTTTTGGGCATCAGACCCCTGGCCCCTGCCTGGCTCTGTGGCCTCACTCTATGCCTGCTCTGGGCTTAGTAGTCACTTGAGCCTACCCTGGCCGGCTCAAGGGGATTGCATGCCCCACATTCACCAACAGGACCCCTGTATACCACCTCTATAGTCCCAACCCAAACTGCCAGTGTAAACACAACAAACACAAGCCCCCAAGCCATAACATAAATGCAAAGGGAAAGCAGCACTCTGCCCCTTTAAGAGGGAAAACTTTCCCTCATCCCTCACCTAGGATAGCCTCCCAACCTTGGGGTATACCCTAGTGAGATCTCCTAGCCTCACCGGGGATCCAAATGCAGCACCACAGTCCCTTCAGGAGCCCTGCTGCTGGGAGCTTTTCACCCTGCAGCTACTAAGGAAAGGCTAGCCTGCTAGCCTAAGCTTCAGGCTTATATCCTCCCAGGGCCCTGCCCACTTCTGGTCAGCAAACTGCCGCATAATTGCCCTGTTGCCAGTATGACCTGTAGCTGCTGCACCCTGCCTGGCCTGCAGTGCCCCCTCACTGAGCTGCTTCTTTCTCTAAAAGAACAGAGCGCCCCAGGCTCTGTTACAGGAACTAAAATTTATGTCTAACGTCAGTGGGATTCCATGGAAAAATAAGATGAAAATCCAAGAATCATTTTGCAGGATAGAAACCTCATTGTTTCGTGTTTTAATTTTTCCAATGGGCCTTGCTTTATTTGTCTTCTACGAAATGTAGCTATTTTTTCAGAAAAGAAATAGAGTTCCTTGCCCTGCATTATGTAGTAATTTAATTTACCTGAACAATTTCTGAAAGCATAGTTTATATCTGAAAGTAGCCCAAGAAGTGTGCTACCCATTTCTTGTTCTGGCACTCTTGAGTTGTTGGCAACTGTTTTATGCACAGTTTATCACACTGTACTTACTACTGAATCAGACACATGCTTAGTTTCCTGACACTTGCATCAGTTTTAATGGGGCAGGGGAAAGCAGGGGTAGCACATAAGGAAGAATATAATACAGGATACTTTTTGCTGATGTGCAATATCATCTAGAAGAAGAAGCAATCATGACTTTTATACATGACTTATCAACAGTGATGTGTATTGCTCCTCATTTACAAGGGTTATCATATAAGTCTAATACCCTGTGTACCAGGTGTACTTATGCTTACAAGGGTGAAGTCTTAGGGAATAAGGAATTTGTTCTTTTCTCATTAATCAAAAATGATTTCTCATAATTATTCAGGAGATAGCACGGCTTATCAAAGAAATGTTATTAACCAGTGCTTTACCGGACATGGGGCTTGTCTGCATTAGAGCCTCCTTGCACTCTGCTAGGCTGGCATACCTATATCAAGACAGCCCCCTAGTGGAGATGTGATTCCACAAGAATTTTTATGCCAATGAAGCTACCCTGCCTTCTGGAACAGAAAAAGCGAAGCAGACAGAAACAATCTTCTGGTGGCACAAATGTGTCCTCACAGAGGTATAACAAGCATATTTTGTGTCCTGGGTAGCAGCAGCAGTGAAGACAGCAGCAGCCAAGCCACCAATGGCACTTGGACCAGCAGAAGCAGCTCTGTTCTTGCATCCCTTCTAAGTGCCCAGAGCGTGTGTCTCAGTAGTATTGCCAATCCCACTGTCAAAAATCATTAGACTAACTCTTAAAAATCAAGAGGTTTGGAATGTAAATCATGAGATGCTATTTTTAAAGTGTGTGCATGTGTGTGGGGATATTTGTGAAGGTTTGGAGGGCTGTGGCTTTGTGTGTGTTGGGGGTTGGAGCCTGGGGGGGAAGTCCCCGCAAACCCTGGCAGGATGCGGGGCACTGTGGGTCAGGAGTAAGCGGCAGCAGCAGGGCTAGATGGGCTGTGGCTTGGGAGTGAGAGGCAGACACACACACTGACACATGCAGACAGGCCAGGGCAGGTCATTTGACAGAGCTGTGGGCGGCTTGTCCAGGAGTGGGGTGGGGGCAGCTCCCTGCCACTGCACGCACCCCTGGGGGAGGTATGAGGGGCACATGCCCCCCAGATTTGTGCATGGGGCAGAGGCAGTCTGCCCACTGTAGGATGGGGTTCTGCACTGTGCTGCTTTTGCCCCAGGACCTACACGAAGCTGCCTGGCAGGCAGGGGATACACAGCAGGGCTCAGAGCCCCAAGCCTGTAATGGGCAGCCTACCTCTACTCTGCACACAAATCTGGGGCTCTGGAGTGTGTGCAATGGCAGAGAGGTGCATGCCACCCTCCAACCCCTGTGCTCCTGGACGTGCTGCCTGTGACTCTGTCGCACAGCCTGCCCTGGCCCCAGAGCCTCGTTCACCCCAGCCACTGCCCCCATCCCTCCCTCACCATGGGGGCTTTGGTCTGCCTCCCCCTTCCCTGTCCCCCCACCAACTTGCCAGAATGGTGCTGTTCTACATGTTCCAAAAGACAAAATCCTGAGATATGATCTCTCTATCTGGAGATCATGAGTCAGAGTTAATTTGACTTGGAAATTGGGAGTCTCATGATTTTTTCGCAAGAGTTGGCATTACTGTCTCAGTCACCCATTCCTCATTAGACAACTGGGTCCACACTGGGGTCTTTGCTGCTATAGTGAGGGAGTGTAATCTCTTCATGCCCTTAGCCAACATGGCTATGCCAGCAAAACTTCGTGGAGCAGATCTTCATGAACGACCTGGATGAGGGGGTGAAAAGCCCATTGGCCAAGTTTGCGGACAACACCAATACATGGGGTTGCATGGACACACCCACAGATAGGCTCCAGATACAAGTAGACCTAGACAGGCTGGCATGTTGGGCAGAACAGAACCAGATGAGGTTCAACATAACGAAATGCAAAGTGCTGCATCTGGGAAGGAAGAACCCCCAGCACACCTACAAGCTGGGCATCTCTAACCTGACCAGCACTACAAATGAAAGGGATCTGGTGGTGACAACAGACCTCAGCATGAATATGAGCCAGCAGCGCATCTCCAGTAAATCCAAAGAAGTGATTCTCCCACTTTACTCAACATTGGTGCGGCTGCAGCTGGAGTATTGTGTCCAGTTCTGGGTGCCGTACTTCAAGAAGTACGTGCTAAAGCTCGAGAGGGTCCAGAGAAGGGCCACCCATATGATTAGAGACTTGCATGGCAAGCCATATGAGGGGAGGCTGAGGGATCTCAGATTCTTCAGCCTAAAGAAAAGAAGGCTGAGAGGAGACCTGATTGCAGCTCACCACTATATCAGAGGCATACATCAGGGGCTTGGTGAACAACTTCACCAGGGCATCCTGGGGGAAAACTAGAAACAATGGCCACAAACTCCTGGAGGATAATATCAGACTGAACATTAGGAAAAACTTCTTCACAACTAGGGTGTCCAGACTATGGAACAAGCTCCCCCAAGAGGTGCTGCAATCACCTACCCTAGAGGTCTTCAAGAGAAAACTGGTCACTGGCTGGGGTCACCTACCCCAGGTGTCTTTCCTGCTCATGCAGGGGGCTGGACCTGATGATCCTTCGGGGTCCTTTCCAGCCCTATGATGCTATGATCTGGATTTACTTCATGAAAAATATTCTAAGCAGTCTGATGATAGACTATAATGTTTAACTGGTATTATTTGAAGCACAGAAGGGAAGAAGGAATAGTTAAATGGAAAATTTCTTAAAATTTTTGAAATATCTTTTATGAGGTACATTTCAGAGTTTGTTCTTTGTGAGATCCTGGAATAATTTCTTTCTAAAATGAACAGTTTCGCTATTTTCAGAAAGAAAAGAATCTCCAGCAAAGGTAGTAAAATTAACCCAAATTTTCTGTACATTTTTGGAAGATTATTAACAAGGATTCTCTAAGAGTTCCCTTTAGATGCACCTTCCAGTCTGCTTGAAGGATAGCATTTGCCTTGTTGTCATATAACTGAATGTTGTGATTTGGTTATGTTGTTCTTTTTTACTGTAAATTACTTACATTTAATGATATATTTATTTGTTCATCTGTGCATGGAAGTAGTATCCCCAGGACATGAAATTCCACCAGTGATTCTCATACTATGAAATTGTAGCTGTTTCAGTCAGTATGCAATGCATTCAGTACATATCCCAATGTCAAACAACTTTATTGACTATCTAGTACGAATTACTTCCTAATTATTATGTGTCACTAAAGACAGTGAAGCAGCAAGGGGATAAGCAGAGGAAAATTTGCCTGGCATTCCTGTTTTATGCTTGCTTTATATGAAAGAAGAAGAGCTAAATAAATGCAATATTTTAGTGTCCTGTTAATTCTGTCATCTTTAATGTTTAGGGTCAGATGTTGTCCAGAATGATGGGGTCTATTCCAAGTATTTGTTCTCTTTCCCTGGAAATGGGAAATACAACCTGAAAGTCCAGGCTCAAGCTAGCAAGATCATCAAACTGCATGCTGCCGTGCCTTGGAGTCATGCTTTGTATATACCAGGCTACGTAGAAAATGGTACGACAGAGCAATGTGGGGTGAGCCATGTAAAATTCCAGTGTTTATATGTGAAGAAACAGTTACATCACGTTCACTCACAAGTTCCAGCAGAGGGCATTACAGCAATGGTAGTTTGGTTAAGGGATCTTCGCAGGCGTGTCTTGGCACAGGTTACTTGTGGAACATCAGACATCTGTGGAATGTTCTGATGTCATATGTCATGGCCCAGACTCTGCTCCACCCCTGTGCTGAGAGAGGAAGGGAGAGGTGGTGGGAGACAAGGAAACCAGCATGGGGTCAGTCCTCCACATCCAGCAGGAGCCCAGCCAGAGCAGAGGGTGGGAGGAGAGAAAACTTGAAAAACTGTTTGGGGGGGGGGGGGGCAAAATAAAGAGAAAGAAGTGAGAAAAAAACTATTTAAAGGAGTAACATTTTGAATGTGTCTCAGTGAATTAGGATTGGGTTAGAGGGGAGAGTGGTCTTAGGAACAGCTGGGATGACTGAGAGTGAGGAGCTGCCTTGGCCCAGATGGTGAGACCATGGAGTTGGAAAAGATGCTTTCCCCAGCTCTTGGTTCCCCCAGGGGTTAAGCTGCTCTTGGAGCAGCTGCATCAGTTTCTGCCTGAGCACAGAGCCTCAGGGGGCCTGCTTCTTTGGGACGCTGTTCCCTGCTCAGAGTAGAGCAGCAGGGACTCAGCCAAAGCACAGAGCCCCTGAGAATCAACCTCCGCAAGGCTTTGTACTCAGGCTAAAACTGAGCTTCCTGAAGCCAGATTATGCAGCTGGAGGAAGCAGGCCTCCCTGGTTCCATGGTCTCTCTGCAACTAAGCCCAGAGCAGTTGTTCTCAATGGGAGAAAGAGGGGGGACCATCAGAGTTTTGGAGGGTAGGAAGGGGTAGAGTGGCTGGGAGCTGTGCACCCTGGGAGGAATGAAAATAAAGCATTTTACCTCCCGTGCCCATTCAGACAATACCCTGGAATGGCATGGGTAAAACATTTCCAAGATCAACCATTTAATACCCCTTAATTAATTGACTACTCACATTTTAAATGCCTTTGTGGTGTTTAAGGTAACTTGTGCCAAGGCCCTTAGTTTTGAGTGTTTCTAAGGTACTGTTTTTATCTAAGTTATGCTCCGTTTAACGAGTAACAATACTGTGCTAACTAAAACATTTTTAAAAGTAGGTTTTAAACAACTATTAAATCAAGCAACATTGCTTAAATAGTTGTTTAAACAATTATATAATCAAACAATTATATAATCTAGGTGGGAATGAAGATAGTTCATTCCCAGAAGAGCTTAAGTTATGTCTGTAAAAAGATCAGGTTTTGGAAGTTCTGCCTCTTATGTCTAGCAATAATCACACTGTAATTATAATCAATCTTCATCTTAAAGAAGGTTTAGCAAAGGTAAAACTCCTTTCAGTATTTTTAAGTCCCACTTTCTTCCCTTTGATATTATTTTCATTCATATTAATTCATCGTTCTCAAAGATGTAGAGAAATAGACACCATGCTGCGAGTAATTCTGGTCTCTTAACTCCATAAGGTTCAATTTAAGAGCTTAATTCTGGATTTATTGCAATATAAGTGAGGTCAGAACTGGGTTTGTTTTATCTGCAGAATTCTGTAATATATAAAGTTCAACCCAAATCCAGGTTTTTTTGTTTATTTTTGTATGTTTGTGCATGGGTTTTAGGTACGATCCAGATGAATGGACCAAGACCCTCAGTTACGAGTAACGATGATATTCAAATCAAAGTAGGAGGCTTCAGTAGAACCATCTCAGGAGGTTACTTTACAGTGTCTGAAGTACCAATGGGCCCTGATACTGATGTGTTTCCACCCTGTAAAATTACTGATCTTAGTGCCAAAACAGAAGATGATAAGGTCATTTTATCATGGACAGCACCAGGGAATGATCTTGACCAGGGACAAGGTAGGTTTTGTGGTTTATTTACTGCTCTTTTCAGTGAAATTAAATTGCAGTAGAGCAGGTTAGCTATTCCCTGGGCCTGGGCTCAAAATTTACCATTTTATGTATGTAAAGAGTGCCTTTGTAAATACCAGCACTGATTTTCCTGTATAGACAATGTGCGTCCAAGTTTTGTGTCGTCAGCAAGTAAAGACAGTCTTTGAAAATCTGGTTCAATATTTCTAGTCCTTTGAACTAAATAAAATAGCATAATGAACTACCTTTTTATTAATTATAAATGAGTTTTGCAGATTGACCTCATCAGACAGTCTGAAACATATTTCATTACACATGACCTGGGATGAAATCTGGTTTTGCCATAAGTTTCAGTGAATTTAACTCTCAGTTTGGGTTTGATTTCAGACACATTTTGAAAGAATTGCAGCAACGGTGTTCACAGTTTTGATGGGAAGATTAACCTTTGCTAGTTCTAAAGTCTTCTTGCCCATCCAGAAGGGAGTCAGGTGCTCTCTAAGTGCAAGTGAAAAGTGTGGAAATAAAAAGAGAAAGCTGTTGGCTCAGAATGAAGAGGTCTATGCAGTAAAATGACTAGGCCAAGTTCAGGGAAGTCACAGAGCTGGGAAGCTTTGGCTAAGTTGATAATAAGATGCCAGTATCTATTAATTTCAAAGTTTTTAATCTGTGACTTGAGCAGTGGAATCAAGTTTACTGGTTCTCAGTTTATCCGAGTAACTGCTGTATTTTCTCATATACCACGTGCCCCAAATAAGCAACACATCTTGTTTTGGGAAGGCAGAATGAAGAAAAAAAAAGTTTTTTCCAGAGACCTGACTGTAGAGCAGGGGCAGGCAATTGTTTCAGGTGATGGGCCACTTACTGAGTTTTGGCAAACTGTTGAGGGACGCGTTTCCCTTTCCAGTGCAGGGAAACAGGAACAGCCCCATGGTCCTAGGCCGGAAACTCTTGTAGGCAGGGGTTTCTGCTGGGGGAGGGGGAAGAGCAGGGCTGGGCAGGTCTTGCTGCTAGGTCCTGCCACTAGCTTCCTCTGGGTCCTACTGCCCCTTGCTCCTCTCATCTTTAACAGGCAGCTAGGAGCAAATAAATATGAATTTTCTAATTTTTTTAGAGGCCTCATGGGCCAGATAGAATGGCCTAGTGAGCCAGAACTGGCCCCTGGGCCGTATTTTGCCCACCCCTGCTGTAGAGTCAGTGTCAAGTGCAGCATCAGCAGAAGTTACAGTTTTAACCCGCTTACAGCTGCTGTTGATTTGGTAGCAGCTTAACACCATAGCTCTGACCCTGAACAGTGAACTCTACCCTTTCCCACTTGGGCCACCAGGGAGAGAAACATGGCATCCATTATAGCATCTCCATGCTTCTGTTTCAGTGGTTCTCAACCTTTTTTTTCCATTTGTGGACCCCTAACAATTTTCAAATGAAGGTGCGGTCCCCTTTGGAAATTTTGAATGGAAGTGTGGAGCCCTTTTAATTGTAAGTATGGGTATTCACATACTTTTCATTGATCATAGTTATGTTTCACAGCCTCTGAGACATAGTATACAGACCCCTAGGGGCCCGCAGACCACAGAATGAAAGCCACCATTTTATTCCTCCTTGGAATTTCAGTACAGAAATTCTAATGTTCACAGAAATGCCCCACTTAAGTTATGCACCCTAATTTTGGAGGGCTGATTTATGGGGAAATGTGCATGTGGTATATTAGTAAATATGTTATTAAGAGTCTGTTCTATATGCTATCTTTACACTTCAAATGACTGAAGCGCATAGCTGAGAAAGGCAGCCATGAGAGTAATGACTTGATTACTTGTAAGGAAACAGATCAATATCTTTGATGGGAGGTGCTGCCTGTATGCTGCAAAATCTGTTTTAACATATTTCCATTTTCAGCTGCAACTTATGAAATACGAACAAGTGAAAGTCCTCTGGAATTAAGAGACAACTTTGATGAGGCTACTGTTGTGAATACCTCCAGCCTGACTCCTCAGTATGCAGGTTACAAGGAAATATTTTCATTTAAACCAGCAGCTTTTGCAACAAGAAACACCACAATAATTTATTTGGCTGTGCGTGCCGTTGACAAAGCCTCTCTGCACTCTGCTACATCTAATATAGCACAAGCAGTAATGTTTGTTCCCCCAATGGACTTGCTAACTGCTAATAATAAGTATAGTGTCTCAATTATAATCTTGATATTATTTGGCCTATTAGCAACAGTGTGTCTTATTACAGGTGTGACCTTGTCTGTTTTAAAGATAAAGAAGAAAATGTCTATTAGAGAACCTGCAACAAAGTTACTGTGACTTAAAATGAAAGTTTCTTCTAGTTATTTTTTTAGCATGTGTTTGCTTGAAAGTGATATGCAAAAATAAATGTGCTACCACTGAAAATGGCTACGTAAAAATAAATGGAAAGTCATCTATGCAGTTCTGTATAAAATTACAGCAATTTAGAAGCAGTATCAGACTGCATGTAACATACCCTTGAATGGCTGGATCATATACAAACTTCATTGCATGTACATATGTACAGCAAATAATGCATATGTACATCCATAACACAAGCTAACAAAACTTTATGCCATGTTTACCTATTCTGTGTTTACAATATGATAAAAAGCTGTAACTAAAGTGAGCAAGATCTTAATTTCACGTGCAAAAACTGACATACAATAATATTTTCTCTACACACTTTTTTCAATAACTCTGTCATTCAGCCATTTTGGCCATCATGATGACACTTCAAATGGCTCAGCTGAGTATCTGAAACAGGCACACACAAAGATAAAGATTTGATTATTTCTAAAGAAATAGTTCAGTAGTTTTAATAACAGGTGCTAACCATGTGCTGCCAAAAATTCTAATATTATAAAAGTCTGAGTCCGTCTGTCCATAATGCTTTATTTGCACTCTGATTGGCTGTCTCAGCAACCAGTCAGGTTGTTCTACACAGACAGAGACAGGCAGTGGAGCACCGCCATGACAGTGCAGACTGAGGGGCCAGAGGGGAGGGGGGCGAGGCCAGTTCCCCTGGCCTCACCCCCGTCCCCTGCTTCTTGGAGGCAGAGTGAGGCTGCCTTGCCCCCCCCAAGTCTGCTTCTTGGAGCCAGGGTCCAGCGCACCCCCCTCCAACAGCCAGCAGGGAGGGGAGGTGGCAGGGAACAGGGGAGGGAGGGGAGTGAGATGGGGACAGGGGGTTTACCAGTGGCTGCACCCCACCACAGCCACTGTCACCACTGCTGCTGTGGTAGTGAGACCTGGCCCAAAGCCATGGGGGCAGGTGGGGAACAGCCCAGGCCCTGGCCTGAAGCAGCAGGGGGAGGTGGGGAACAGCCCCCCACAGCCCACCATCCCTGTTTGTGCCCCTTGCCCCCCACCCACAGTCTCTGCCCCTGCCCCCCAGCTGCCAGGGCTATGGGACAGTGTTTGCCACTGCCACCTCTGCTGCCCAGCGCGTGAGCTGTGGGTGGGCAGCAGCAGCAAACACTGCCCAGCGTGGCAAGTGGGGGGGGCTACAGCTGCTGCTGCCGTGTGCAGCCCTGACCGGCGAGCCCGGAGCCATCGCGGGGCCCAGGCTGGCAGCAGGGCTGGGTTACAAGCTGGTGCTGGGTGTAGGAAGAGTGGCCCCTTGCCCACCCCATGGCCAGCACCCTGCCTGAGGCTGCCCGTGCCTGCTCAGGACAGTCTCGCATGGGTTGTGAGTGACTGAAGCAGGGACCACCGGCCATGGGGCAGGGGAGGGGCTGCTTTTCCCCAGGCTCCTTCCCTGTCCTTCTCCCACCCCGCTTACTGCCCCTTACCTGAGCTTCCTGCGCCTGAACAGCCATGTGGTCCCAGGCCAGAAGCCCCTGCTGGAGGGGTGGGGCTGGATGGGCCCTGCTGTTGTGGGAGCCCGCTGGGCTTCCCCTGGGTCCTACTGCCCCTGGTTCCTGTCATTTTTGACAGGAGCCAAAGAAAGAGAAATATTAATTTTCTAAATTTTTTAGGGGCCCCACAGGCCTGATAGAATGGCCTCGTGGGCTGTATTTTGCCCACCCCCTGGCACACCTTGGGTTCCCCTTGGTTTGGCTAAGGGAGACCACTATTTGTGCTTCAGATTGAGGGAAGCACCCCAAGTTCTTGAAGTGAGTCAAGTACCCTTGAGGGCTGTTAAGTCTGTGTTTTTCAGGGGGCACAGTGCCAGGATCAGGCCAGTCCCTGGGTGTTGGCAGCTATACTCCCAGGCTAATGGGTGTGCTCCAGGAAGGAGGTCAGCCAGACATGAGGCACCCCCAGGGAGGCACTCAGAGCCTGGAAGGTGGTCGGGTGCAGTGAGGTAGGTGGGTCAGCACAGTAGCACCCCCTACTGGCCCACCACAGGGGGGACCTGTGCCCCCCAGATCTGTGAGGGGTGGGGGCAGGGCAGGTATGTGCTGCCCCCATGCACACAGAGGAAGTATGGCCAGGGCAGCACAGAGCTTGCAGAGGCAGGCAGCTTTCATGCATGGCTCCACTGTGCCCTGTTGCACCAGTCACACATGCTGTGCTCCGGAGGGCCTGGGGGGGAGGTGGGGCAGCAGCGCAGGGAGTGCAGCATTTGTGACCCAGGCTTTGAAGCTGGCCATGAACTGCAGCTGGGGGAGGGAGGGTTTGCAGTCTCTCCACTCCCAGCCAGAGATCCTGACTAGCTGCAAACCTCTCCTCCTGACCAGAGAGTGCCCAAGCTGGCTGGGGGTTGAGGAAGTGGGGGAGGCTGCAAATTGCCCCCCACTCCTCCTGGCCAGAGTGGCAGGCCGTCTGCAAACCTTCCCACTCCCTCAGCCCCCAGCCAGCTGAAACACTCCCCAGCTGGGCAGTCTGGCCAGGAGGCGGGGTTTGCTGCTGGCTGGGAGCAATGGGGTTTGCAGGCAGCTAAACACTCTAGCTGGGAGTGGGCAGGATGCAAGCCCTCTCCTGGCCAGAGTGCCTGGCTGGAGAGTGCCCAAGCCGGCTGGGGACTCAGGAAGCAGGGAGGCTGGAAACCTCCCCCGCTCCCAGCTGGAGTGCCCAAGCTGTCTGGGGGGGATGAGGGAGAGGGGAGGTTTGCAGTCTGCCAGGCACTCCAGTTTGCAGCTGGCCAGGAGTGGCAGAGATTTGCAGCCAGCCAAGCAGTCTGGCCAGGAGCAGGTCAGCTACAAACCCCATCCCGGCCAAAGTGCCAAGCTGGCTGCAAACCTCCCTATTCCCTCAGCCCCTACCAAGTTTCCCCCCACTGCCCTTCCCTGCAGCCATCAAGCCCCACTTACCTACAGCAAGAAGAGTGAGCCTGAAGCAGCCTCCGGTAAGTACGAGTGTTGGCCCCCACCTTCCCCCTCTCCCTTCACCTCCAGGCAGGGTTGAGGGTTTCTCTGCCCCTTTTGCAAACAGCTCTTGTAGGCTAGAACTCTGCTAGCCTGCAAAGCTCTTTGCAAAGGGGGAAATCCATGGGTTTCTCTTCTAAAAGGGAAAACCCGCATTTTCGCTGATAAAAATGGGAAATCTGTGGTTTTCTTTGTTTTTCCATGTGAAATGGAAAACCCGGATCCCTGCTCATAAGGGAGGATAAGGCAAGATGCTGCATTTCTTGATTAAGTGCTTAATATGCACACATACACACACCATATTTATACTCCAATTTTTGTTGTGCATTGGTATACGTTGCCAGTTTTATCAGTGCTTGGATAAACTTAGTAGCCAGCCAAGTTGATGGGGCTTTTGCTGATTCTTCCCATTAGGCAAACCGATGCTTTAGGATGACATGCAGAATACGACCCAAAATTGATATATTTTGTCCCCCTCCCCCCCCCTTTTTTTTTTTTTTTTTAAAAAAATAGCCTTGTTAATTTACCCAGGGTTTTTTGGCTTTTGCTGGGTTATTACTGTGGGCTTTTTGAAGATTGATTGCCATTTTTCTTTTGCTGTTTTGGGGCGGATTTTTTGTTTGGTTTTTTACTTGTTTGTATTTTTTAAGCCAGTTGCCAGCTGATGTTTTTCTTTTTTTTTTTTTTAAACCACATACAGCATACAAAGAGTAAAAGTTTGAGCACTTCTGTTAAGCTACAGAGCAATAGAAAATGGAGTTTCTTAAGGCAATGCAGACCTTATGAAAATATAAAAGATTAAAAGCAATAGGCAAAAAGTGTATTTGTCTAACATATTTTCCTTGATGTTTTAAAACAGACCAAAATCAGGAAACTATACATATTAAATATTTATACTATTATTTTTTAATTTAAACCATTTATTATAACTTATAGTAGATAGTTTATTTTAACCTTTAGTAAA
>NW_017728907.1:37306483-37310512 GCF_001723895.1 Crocodylus porosus | reverse complement strand
TTATACTATTATTTTTTAATTTAAACCATTTATTATAACTTATAGTAGATAGTTTATTTTAACCTTTAGTAAAATATTTATATTGCCTTTGTGGGTGGGATGAAAGTTTGATTTTTTTTTTTTATTTAAAATATACGCCTGTATTTTGCCACATTTATTTTTTTTTTTTGCTTGTGGTTTAAGAAATGCCTTTGTTAACTTGTTTTGATTAACTTTATTAATTACACTAAGAGCCTTAATAGCTGACACTGAGTTTTTAGAACTATTTTTGTTTGCTTTAATAAACTGTTAACACTTAAATTTTTTTTTTTTTTTTTTTTTAAAAACACAATGTTTGGAGAGTGAGGGGAGGTAAAAAAACCCCATTTTTTACCTCCTTTACCAATGAGATTGCAGGTACACTTTTAGCAGGGTTTTTTTGCTGTGCAAGACATACACAGAGCAAACATACCACACTGCTTACATGTTTTGTTTTGCACTAACACCTTAACAGTTTTTGCAAAGCAGCTTGGTTATTAGGCTTTTTAAGCTTTACTTTTGTACAAACATTTGCAGTTTTTAGCACAGGGGCTAATTTTTTTTTTTGCTACTGATTTTTATGGGACCAGCAATAGAAGGTATTTTACTTAACCATTTTAGACACTTTTCGAAATTAAGTTACAACTTTTTCTTAAGGTTGCTATGTATATTTTTTGCTCTAAAGCAAAATTGTATTTATTTATTTATTTTGCTTTTCTTTTAATGTGGCACCAAGATGTATTTTGTCACACTTTTTTCCCTTGGTTTTTGCCAAGGGTTTTTTTTGTTGGAGTATGCTTTGCTTTGCCTTTTTTTAAATGAAGGGTAACGCATAAGACAGTGGGAACTAAGGTTTTAAGGCACCCCATATTTGCCCCTGGCTGCATTCTCCACCATTTAAACCCCCAAATGTGGGCCAGTGGTAGGGCCACAAGGCAGCTTGGCCCTGGCCTTTGGCATTTGTAACAGGGGTATGTAGGGGTGCACATGCAGCGGTGAAGGAAGGAATGGAGCTGGGGGAGGGGCAGGTGCTACACATCTGGAGAGGGGCATGGGACTAAGCCATGAATGGCTTGTCTGGAGGTGTGGCTCCTGCTGCTACCCACCCCAGGAAACATGGGGAGCATGTGCCCCTGGATCTGCACGGGGAAAAGGGTGGGCTGCTCCTGTGGGCTGGGGCCGGGGCTGTGCTGGGCTCTTCCTCATGGGAGCGGGGGCTGGGCCCTGCAGCGCTTGGGGCAAGCAGCAGCAGTGCTGGGAAAGGGGCTATGGGGGGGGCTGCAGCCACCCCAAAATTCACTGTAGCCCCCCTCCCAATGCCACCGCCACCCACCCTGAGTACAACGCAGCCCAACCCTCTCCAGGAAGAGCCTGGCTTGGTCCAGCCTGCAGTGGCAGCCCACTCTTGCCCCACACAGATCCAGGGGCACACCCCCCCATGCCTCCTGGAATGGGTGCAGTGGCAGAAGTCGCCACCCCCTCCCCATGCCAGGCACCCCCCAGACATGCCACTGGTAGCTCCATCTCACGCCCTGCTCCAGCTATGCAGCGCCTGCCCTGGCCCTAGCCCCAGCTCTAGCCCCATTCCCTCCCTCACCTCCCTCTTGCTCTCAGCAGGAAAAAGAGAGGAAACCATTACAGTTTTAGAGGGAAGGAAGGAGTGAGCAGTTGGGAGCTATGTACCCTGGGAGGAATGAATATAAAGCATTTTACCTCCCGTGCCCATTCAGACAATACCCTGGAATGGCATGAGTAAAACATTTCCAAGATAAACACCTCTTTGAGTGGGTTATCTTTAAAACATTTAGAGGGACTTATGGCCATTTAATACCCCTTAACTAATTGACTACTCTCACATTAAATGCCTTTGCGGTGTTTAAGGTCATTTGTGCCAAGACCCTTAGTTTTGAGTATTTCTCGGTACTGTTTTTATCTAAGTTATTTAACCAGTAACAATACTGTGCTAACAAAAACATTTTTAAAGTAGCCTTAAAGTAGGAACATTTATGCTCCCTCCTGCAGCTGCACTGCAATCCCTGCCTGCTTGGCATTGGGATGCACAAGGCATTGTGCAGCTCTTGGGGTAGGTCTCAAAGCGCAGCACACAGCGGCAGCTGCCTTTGTCCCATGCATAGATCAGGGGCACATGCACCCTGGGCCTCAACTTGTCCCACTACTCAGCCTGGCTGGGGCCCCACTGACCCCAGCCCCTGCTCTTGCCTGTGCCTCGCTCCCTCCTTCGCCACTGGGGCTTCAATCTGCCTGCCTCCATCCTGCGCCTCCACAGCCCTTTCCCTTCCCTCCACAGACTTGTTGGGGGGCACACATGCATGCATGCATGCATGCACTCAGCCCCCGCAATTATTTTTTTTCCCTCTGCCTATGGCAAAGGGGTCAAGAGAAACAGGTAGGTTATCTTTTAAAAACCTGAGAATCCAGACCAGAGTGCAAGAATGCTTGAAAAATTTTTCCAACTCCTACTGTGCCTGCAGGTAGTATGGATGGGGAAGGAGAAGAAGTGGGGAAAATAATATGGAAATGAAAAGTTGGAAACGGAAGCACAGAAGAAAGTTATATAACCTTAGTAAATTCTTTTTCCTGGATTTCTTTCCTAAGAGAGTGCCATGTCCTTGTGTGATCAGGACAACAACAATTACTTTAAGTTATTTGGTCCCATTTACATAACCAGACTTTGTGGGCACATCTATACAAGATGCTAATGGCTCAGTAGACTAATTCTACTGCACATTGGTGCAGCATGAAAAAACCATGCTAGTGTGCTAATGCACAGTAGAATTAGTCTTCTGTGCAACAGCATCACTTAAAAAGTGTGTACCAGTGCTAATGCATGGTAGCACTGATAACAGCGCATTTAAGTTAGTACCTGTGATTACAGGTACTAAACTTAGTGCACTGTAATTATGGCATATTAATGAACATGTAGACAAATCCTAAAAGCATTTGAAAAAAGTCAGTTTAGATTACTGATAAAGATATAGCTAACCGACACACAGGGAAACCAATATAAGCCAATATACAAAGTTCACATCTAAATCCTAGGAAAAAAAAGTCATACTTTTATTTTAAAGTGCAATAGCAAATGGAACTTATCAGGTTTTATACAGATAGCTGTCGGTGTTGTGTTGCAAAAAGATTACTTTTTACATTGGGCTGAATGCCATTTTTAAGTTCAGATAACAATTTGATCTGGCTTTAGGAGGAACAGAACTCCCAAGCCTTGGGTGTTACTCAATAAATAATATTACTGAATGCAGGGCTCTATTTTTTCTTCATAGTGGATAGTGAAATAAAATTTTGGGAAGAGGCTGGCATAAGCTCTGCAGTGGACCATAAACAGGTACATGGGCACATTGCAGAGTGATCCATCAGAAGCAGTGATATTCTCTCTCCTGGACAACCTCTGTTTGTTAATGGTCAGATGTTTGGGATTTCTTTAGTATTTGACATCACTGACTTATATGAATGAGTGTATGGGTCTTCCATATCAGACCATTCCCACAAGGCAGTGATGGGCAGCATCCCAGGGGAAGGAAAAACACCAGCAGCTCATTCCCATACTACAGATGTCTATACGGGCCCTGTATGTATTATGGGTGTGTTATACTGAGGTACAGTGTGCTCTCTCTGTATGCATTACCTTCTGGAGGTAGTATATTTGGCTTCATTTTATCCTGGGTGCACTAATACATTCTCTAGGTAGAGAATATTGTCCTATGGCCAGTGCTGCACTGAACTGGTTAGTGCAGAGAAGATTGCTCACTTGGCAGTCAGATGATAGACATGGTAGGAGAAGTATCATTGGAAACAAGACAAGACAAGAGCTCCAGCACTCAGGTGGGACTGCCCTCCTAGCATTCAGATCCCACTGTTTAACATAAACTCTACTTCATTTAGTTATCATCAGAAACTGTTTTGCTTTTAAACTGATCAGCTGTCTGAACATTCATCATTATGTGCTTTGCCAGGGTAAGGCCTCGACCGCCTACCCGC
>NW_017728907.1:37296443-37306472 GCF_001723895.1 Crocodylus porosus | reverse complement strand
GCTCACTCTGGGACTAAACTGAGGTTCTGCTATGAGCTCCCTTGCTACTTCTTCTCCAGCTCAACATAGCTTCGTAGGTAGGGTAGCCAGCAGTGGAAAGAGATCCTCTGGTAAGAGGATTCACTAGTGATGCAGAGCTGTAGGAATCGTGCACCTTTCTCTATTCTCTGAAGAGACAGTATGTAAAATTGTGGGGAAAGTAATTAGAAGTCAAATCAAGCATAAAACCTGGAAAAGTCTATAGCAGAAGCCACCCTGGAAAAATAACAGCACTAGTGCCCTGACGATTTGAGAAGTCAAACACAGTTACAAGAACATCTCCTAAAATCAAGCAGCCACTTTATTGTGTTGTTTAGTCTCTTTACATTGACAGTGGAAGTGCTGGAACTTACAGGGACTATTTTCTGTTTGTTTTGTGGGTTACTTTCTTTTCAGCTTTGCCTTTTTCTCTTTTGTGACCTGAGACTCACCAGAGAAAAGTGAAATTTCTCTCACACAGTAATGAAGCATAGCATGAGAAATTTCTCACACTGTAATGCTAATATTAGTCTAACAGAAAATCTTGCAAAGTGCATGTGAGGTGGGCACATGCATAAGCAGTGCTTGTTCATGAGCTGAGCACTGCACTGTCACGTGAAAGACTTTTCAGTTCCTGGGTTTAGTTTTTTGCTTAGCCTGGACTGAGCTGTAAGTGTCTAACAGAAGTTAACAATGGAGCCTTGACCCAGTTAAGGTATGGGCCTGACAATTTCTAATACAGATCTTGGCCAAGGCTCCTCAGAAAGAGAAGTTGGTAGTCGATTGGACAGACTTGCCAGTGGTTGTGATGAAAATGGATTATCATCCGAGTTCCTATTAGAACATATCTGTTTGCTAATCCTGTATGTACAGAAGTTGAAACATGTCCACTAACATACTCTTTTTTCATTTACTTCTTTTTCTTCAGCTAAACAGTACATAATAAAAATGAGTGAGAGTTTCCTGGACTTAAGGGATGCTTTTGATAATGCTACTTCTGTGAATACCTCTAGTTTGATACCTCAGCCTGCCGGCGCCAAAGAATCATTTCAATTTAACCCAGAAGATATGACAGTAGAAAATGGTACCATAATCTATATTGCAGTACGTGCCATAGATAATGCCTCCCTGATCTCAGAACTATCCAATGTAGCACAAGCTGCCTTGTTTTTGCCTCCAAGGGAATCCTTGCCTAATACTCCTCCTAATGACAATAACCCTAATAACGGTGTTAATATTACAATAGTGGTTCTAATAGCAACTGGGTCTGTAGTAGTTCTGTGCATTATTGTAAGTGGAACCATGCGTATTTTGCGTAAGAAAAATGGAAAGAGAGGCACTGCCATGACAGCATAATACAACTGCAAAATGAAAGCTGAGAAGAAATGTATCCTTAGAAATTCTAGTTATAATTTCAGAATACACGAAAGACTCATATATTTGTATTATACAGTATTGATGAATTAGTTGCAATGATTTTAAAAGATATCCATTTATGTGCCTTTCTTGTCTATCTAGTTGTAGCCTTGCAATATGTCTCATATTCAAAGACACATACATAGATTAAATACTAAATATCAGATCATGTTCACTCAGTAATTCATATCAAGCAACTAAAAAGAGTTTAGACTCTTTAACTCTTACATTGTTAGATTTCTGTAACATTATGTTTTCTTTTCTTTATTAAATAAAGTGAGCATAATGTTTTTCTAAGGGCATCTACAGGTGTTACATTTCTAGCGGGAGAAATGCTGCTTCCCTTCAAGAAACTGGGAGCACACAGGCATTCATGCCGTTTCCTCCACAGAAAACATCCTGTTTCAACCAGGAAGATCTCTCCTGTGCAGAACTTTTTCATGCAGTAACAAATGCCTGTTTGCTTCTTCACTGGGGACTGGAGAGAGTTGAGCAACATATGTACAATAATATAGACATTAATGGTTTTACAAATACAGAAGATGCCCTGTTTTTATTTTAATATACTTTGTGCGGTGCATTGTGGTGCTCTTCTTTACCGCTTTTGGTAACGGTAAATGCAAGAGAAGGAGACTAATAAAATATCTAGGTAATAGTTAGAAAGTGTGGTGTATGTTTTACTTATTTACAATTCCTCCCAAGGCTGAATGCTTGTAGGCTCAAGATTAATACAGAAAGACTATACAACATTATAATATTATAAAAGCGTTAGTCTGTCTGTTTGTTCCTAATGCTTTATTCACACTCTGATTTGCTGACAAAAAAACAATCAGAGTGCTCCAAGATCATTTGGAGAGGAGACAGTGTGAACACAGGGGACAGAGTGGCGACGGGGGGGAGCACCCTGCCCCCCCACCCCCTGCAGTCAGTGGTGACAGACCAGGGAGGAGCAGGGGAGTGGGCCTGATACCCTGCTTCCCCACCAGATAAGAAGCAGAGGCAGGGCCAGATGCAGGGGGATGCAGAGCTGCCAGGCCCTGACAAAAGCTAGCAGAGAGGGGAAGGGAGGGGAAGTAGTGCACCGTGAGAGCGCCCTGCCGCCATGCCCTGCCAACAGCTGGGAGGGAGGGGAGCAGGAAGGGGAGGCAGGTGGATGTGGGCAAGTGGGCCTGGAGCATAAGGAGGGGCGGGGGGAGCCGCACCGGATCCAAAATGGGAGGAGGGCAGGGAATGGGCCCAGACCGGAAGTCGCAGGGGAGGTGGGAATGGGCCCGGACCCGAAGTGGGGGAAGAACAGGGACAGGGGAGCAGGGTCAGACCTGAAGCTCGCGTGGCGGGGGAGGTGGGGGGCAGGGGCTGAACATGGGCCTCTGTCCCCAGCCCCTGGCTCCCAGTCCCCATCATTCTTGACAGGCAATTGGCTAGTCAGAACATAGTGATTGAGGAATTTGTGTACTTTAAAAAAAAAAAAATTCAATCATCTCCAGCCGAGTGAAATAATCTCCAGTAAAACATTCCAGGAATGAAAGGGTGTCTTACGTGATGATCTGGCCATTCGGACATATTCTATCTGTTGCATTAATAATTTCTTAAAGTTAACAATGATCCCTGAAATTTTTCTTGATAGCAAAAATGGCATGGGAATCTAGCAGTGTTTAACTTCATGATCAAGGTGTCACTGCTATAGGATTTTGTTTGTTTGCAAGTTCTCCTTCACTTGTATAGTTTCATAGTTCGTAGGGTCAGAAGGGACCTGAGCAGATCATCAAGTCCAACCCCCTGCCATGGGCAGGAAAGAGTACTGGGGTCAAATAACCCCAGCTAGGTGTTTATCTAGCCTCCTTTTGAAGACCCCCAAGGTAGAAGCAAGCACCACTTCCCTTGGGAGTTGGTTCCAGATCCTAGCCGCCCTGCCTGTGAAGTAGTGGCTACTGATATCTAGTCTGAATCTACTCTCCATCAACTTATGGCCGTTATTCCTTGTTACTCCCAGTAGTGCTCGGAGGAACAGGGACTCTCCCATTGTCTACTGGTCTCCCTTGGCTAGTTTATAGACAGCCACCAGATCCCCTCTCAGCCTTCTCTTGTGGAGACTGAACAGGTTCAGGGTCCATAGCCTCCCCTTGTAGGGCCTCCCCTGCTGCCCCCTGATCACGCGAGTGGCCCTCCTCTGGACCCTCTCCATTGTGTCCACATCATTCCTGAAGTGCGGTGCCCAGAACTGGATGCAGTACTCCAGCTGTGGCCTGACCAGTGCCGCATAGAGGGGGAGGATCACCTCCTTGGACCTGCTTGAGATGCATCTGTGGATGCACAACAAGGTACAGTTGGCCTTCCTGACTGCATCCCCACACTGCTGGCCCATGTTCATCTTGGAGTCTATAATGACTCCAAGATCCTTTTCTGCCTCTGTGCTGAGGAGAAGGGAGTTCCCCAGCCTATAGGTATGATGCTGGTTCTTTCTCCCTAGGTGCATCACCTTGCACTTGTCAGTGTTGAATCCCATCCTGTTCTCATCCGCCCACCCCTGTAGCCTGTCCAGATCCAATTGCAGCTTGTCCCTCCCTTCTAGCATGCCCACTTCTTCCCATATCTTAGTGTCATCTGTGAATCTGAACAAGGTGCTTTTCATCCCCTCGTCCAAGTCACTGATGAAGGTGTTGAATAGTGTGGGCCCAAGGACCGAGCCCTGGGGGACCCCACTGCCTACATCCCTCCAGGTCGAAAATGACCCATCCACCACCACTCTCTGGGTGCGTCCCTCCAGCCAACTGGCTACCCATCTGACTGTGTAGGCACTGACACCACAATCTCCTAATTTTTTAATGAAAATGGGGTGAGAGACAGTGTTGAAGGCCTTCCTAAAGTCCAGAAAGACTACATCCACCGCGACACTTGCATCCAACGATTTTGTGACCTGATCATAGAAGGCCACCCGGTTGGCCTGACAGGACCTGCCTCTAATGAACCCATGTTGGTTGCCCCCAAGCATATACTCCTCTGCTTGCCCCTTGCAGATGTGCACCTGGATAATTTCCTCTGCTTCCCCAGGACAGAGGTAAGACTAATGGGCTTATATAGTTACCTGGGTTCTCCTTCCTCCCTTTTTTGAAAATGGGGACCACATTGGCCCTTTTCCAGCCCTCTGGCACCTCGCCAGAGTACCACGAGTGCTCATAAAGCTGTGCCAGGGGTCTCGCAATGACCTCTGCTAATTCCCTCAGCACTCTGGCGTGGAGATTGTCAGGACCTGCTGATTTGAACACA
Organism: Crocodylus porosus; assembly: GCF_001723895.1. Classification (NCBI taxonomy): domain Eukaryota; kingdom Metazoa; phylum Chordata; order Crocodylia; family Crocodylidae; genus Crocodylus; species Crocodylus porosus. Next base: position 37,301,771 of record NW_017728907.1, on the reverse strand, counting down.
TCTAGTCCCACCATAAGTTTCCTGACTTGGTCCTCTCTGATCCTGGGCCTGGCTGTGCCTCCCCTGGGACCATCAGGGATCCCGGTGTGGGGGGTGACCTGGTCCCTGCTCAGAAAAAAAGGAGGCAGAGAAAAGACTAGGAGTACTGTAAGGAGAGAATGGTATCAACATTGGTTGAGAGAAGAGAAAGCACTATACCTCCTATCACTGCTTCAATACCTATAGTAGGGTGACCACATTTTTAAATGTAAAGGCAAGACACATGCCCATTTTCCCCTCCTCCGCTCCCAGGCCAGCAGCACAGCAGGAGCAGAGCCAAGTGAGGCAGGGATGCTGCCTTTCCCCCAGGAGCCCCATGCTAGCTGGGTGACCCCTGCCTGCCCGGCAGCAGTGCAGGACACACCTCTACACCGCTGTCACCCCGGCTGCTGCCGAACAGGCAGGGGACACATTGCCATGGTGGCACGGGACTGCTAGGGGGAGGGCAGCAGGGCAAGGAGCTCCACCTCTGCAGCAGATATCTGGGGGATCCCTTGCATTCCAGACTGCAAAGGGAAACCCAGATCCATGCATAACACTTCAAATCTGAAATGCTGTCCCGGAGTCATGCAGTCCATGACTGGGACTTGATGATCCCATTCCAAGATTGTCCCACCCAATTAGGGACAGATGGTCACCCTAACCCAGGGATTGGCCACCCCGGCATGCATGCCATTAGTGGCACGCAGAGACATTTTTCCTGGCACGCTGGGAGGCACGCAAAGAAATTGGGGTTTTTGTGCAGCCAGAAGTCCCAGTGCCGCAGCAGGCACCGGGGTGAAGCCAGAAGAACGCAGGGATGGAGGCTGTCTGTGCTCTGCTGCCCCTGGCCCTTGCTCCCAGGCTGCACCCTCCCTCCCGGCTGCCCCTAGAGGGAGCTGCCCAGGCAGACAGACACCCTGTCCCATCCAGGGCAGCACTGAGGAGGTGCTGAGTGCTGGGGCCAGTCAGTCGGGACAGGTTCTGGGTGGCGTGGGGGAAGGCGCCGTGGGTAAGCCAGCCCGGTCAGGCCCTTAGTAAGGTGGGCTCTGGAGGGAAGTGGGAACTGCACCAGGGCTCTGCAGGCTCAAGCTGTGGTGGGCAGGCAGGCGGGGGTGCCCAATGGCACCCATGGTGGTGCCTGGGCAGCCGACACAGCTCCGCAGGAATGGGCTGCAGCCATCCTGCGCACTTGGGGATGCTGCCTGGCTGGGGCAGGACGCTGGGCTCAGGGGGGCTTCCCTCTCTGGGATTGGCCTCCCTGCACAATGAGCACAGCTTAGGCAGAGCAGAGCCATCCCCAGTGCAGGGGCCTGGCTGTGGGAGCCCCCTGGAGCTCACTGTGGCTTCCTCAGCCTACCCAGGTCCCGGCCTTGCCCACCCGCAGCTCCCCTCAAGGGGCCAGGTCTGGGGCAGGCACTGTACAGAACCACTGTGCTGCAGGCTCCTGACTGGCTTGGGCCTGAGCACTGGCTGTGGCAGCTGTTCCCAGAGCCCAGGGAACAGCCTGTGGCTGCAGCTCCCACTCCCATTGTACCTGGCACGCACAGAGACCAAGCAGGAGCCCCCTGAGCCTGGCATCCTGCCCTAGCCAGGCAGTGTCCCTTTGTGGGCAGGGTGGCTGCACCCCATCCCCGTGCAGCTGCCCAGGCTGGCTGGGCCCCACCTATGGCGCTGCTGGGCCCCCCGCTGTGGCCCAAATAGCGGAGCCCTGGGGCAGCCCCCACTCCCCGCCTGACACCAGCTCTCTATTTACTGTAATTATATATATATGTATATATAAAAGCAACATTAATGATTATTAATAGTATTAAATATGCAGCGCATCCTGCCACGTACCCTCTCTGCCCCAGTTTTGTTTTTGCGGCGTGCTGGCACTCCAGCACCTTAGACATTGTGATTTTTTTGGCACTCCGGCCAAAAAACGTTGCCTACCCTTGCCCTAACTTATGGCTAATAAAGCAGCAACACTGTTGGGATCTGGAGGAAGTCCAAACCACTCCCATCTTCAAGAAAATCTATCACAGTTTAGAGAACAGATGGGAAGACCCATTAGGGAAAAAATACAGAGGAAAAATAAAAAACAAAGCAACACTGGCAAGGACTAGTTTCCTCATGTGCTTCAAAGGTAAACTGATTCCCCTCTTGTTGGCAGCACTTAATTTGCTACTTATGTTATTTCTACCTGGAAGGTATTACCATCTCATCCCCTGTACTGATCTCTCAAAACTTGCTAGGTACAGTCTATCAGCTTAACGTGCTTATGTTACACTGACATCTAGTGGCGGTTCTAAACCGGCCAACAGACAATTCTTTCAACAACAAAAGTTAGATCAGAACAACTCCTGAGATTCTCTAATCCTTCATATAAACCCTTATTAAAAAGGAGAGGCAATTATGTCCAGGCTTTTATCTACTGGTTTTGGTTAGCAGTTATTATGCATTATTTACCTTACAGAAAGCCCTAGGGGACCCAACTGAAATTGGAGCTTCACCACACTAAGTCCTGTTCATACACCTAAATTGAACACATTTGCCCTGATTGATTGTCCAATTTTTTTAAGGAAGACTTTTCATGTCCCCAGTGAAATCAGCCAAATCAATTCCAAATCTGTGTGAATCACTCAAGAACCATGTGACCCTGCTACCAGCAAGCATGCTCCACCCTGCCTGAGGCTTCAGATACTTCCAAATCCTTTGGCGGGCCTCCTACGTGCAGGCCCAAACCCAGAGGCTTGGGGTTCAGATGCCCCTGAGTTTTGCTTGCCCTCAACTGTATGGCCATATGGCTGCAGGGAGGAGTTTTCCATTTCCATTAAGTCGGCATATAGCCAAGATCTGCCCACTGGAAGTGAGAGTAGGAGGCTTACTATACATTGCCTCGGTTAGGGTATTATCCTCTGCCACTTTCATTGTTTTCCCCTGCCAGTAGGAAAACCACCTTGATGGTCATGGTATTTCCCCTGCCAGAGTCATAACAATGGGGGCCACACACCATGTGGTCACAATAATGTAAGCTACAGGCCCTCACCACTCCACCACACATACAGGCAGCTCCCCACCACTCTTTCATTAAACATTCACACATCACCCCTCTCACTGCACTGATCTCACAGGTGAGCAGCCTCCCTACTCAGCTTACCTGCTGAGGGCTTCGTCACTGTGGGCTGTGCCATACTGTACCACCCCTGGGCAAACACAGGGAACAGAAACCAGAGGGGAGGCCTGGAGTTCCTGACTGAAGCCGGAGGAATAAGAGGAGTGGCAATGAGTGGGAGTGAGGGTGGGGCACAGATTAACCCATTTTAAGTAGTGGAGTGGGTCACTTCACCTCCTGCACTCCTGGGCAGGAGGTGCAAATGATTTGGCTGCTTCTGAATCCTGAGTGCAAGAGAACGGAATCCACTGTACTGATCCCCTGACTTCACTGCTCTCTATTTCTGGCTTATTTACTGTCAGAATTGTGTATTCCAAAGGCTATGTGGTCTGGGACCATGGCATCCGCAACTGCTGCACAATAATTAGCACACACTGGAAGAGCAACCCAAGTTAATGTGAAAGATATTCTTTCTGTGCTGCTAAATGCCATCCTCCACACCCTTGTGATGATGATGATTCCTGGCTCTTCCACAGTGCTTTTCATCACAAGATCTCAAACTGCTTTACCATGGGGATTAGTTTCATTATCCATGTTTTAAAGATGGGGAAATTGAGGTACAGATAGGTAAAGTGACTTTCACATTCAGTGAGGGACATGGCTGGAAAGAGTCCCTTAGTCCCAAACCAATGCTCTAATTACTAGAAGATACTGCCTGCCAAGCACTAAGCTTTGAACTTTGATATACTATTGACATCAAACCCTTCGTTTTTCAGTAGTCCACTGGTTTTCAAGCTCCAAAAGACACCCCTTAACTTTTCTAGTCTTATTGGCATTTTTTTTTTAAATGCAAGTATTTCCCCCCACAGAAATGTCAGATTTTCAATTTACTCCTTTTGCCTTCAGATGCTTTAAATGGATGGCATTATTTTATTTACAATTTTTTACTACTTGGTTTTCCTCACGTAAGTCACTCCCAAATTAGGCTGAGAATCATCTAACCTTACACTGGGCTTTATTATATGCTTTGTTGTAATCTTTATGCCAATTGTTCTTTGAATATTTCTCTTGCCTATGAGCCTGCAATGACTCTGTACAAAAGACTCCTGGGCCCAGTCAGAGCCCCTCTCATTTCAGCAGGGCTCCACGTGAGCAGAAGTGAACCCCGGGTAGAGCCTGTCCCCAAACCAAGGCATACATCAATCAGTATATTATTATTGATACAACGTTAGATACTGGATTTGCCAAGTGACCTCTACTCTTTTTGCATCATTTATTAGTTTTAATTTGTTTCATTATAATATCAAAGAAGTAAGAGATAGAATAGACCTGCTAAATCACTGGCACCATTATAATTGATGCAAATTGTTTTTTAAAAGCTCTGGACAGGGATAGACATCTGAAATATTAAGACAGAAGCTGACCCAAAGCACCAAGTCTAAATTCCACGTAACCTGCATGGGCCATAGACAAAAAAAGAAAAAAAAAGTGAAAGGATAGGACTTATAACAATACTTGTGCATCCGTTTCAACTCCGTAAATGCAGGACTGGTGTCTACATTTCCCAGTTCTTTCACATTGTCCTTCTCTTCTCTTACAGTACAGCTCCTGTTCAAGTACTACAGACAGCACAGTATCAGTTGTAGTTTGGAACCAGTGGGAGGTTTCTAGACAGATGTGTGCCATGGAGAACAGCTGTTTCCTGCCTTCATCTAATCTGCCCCCAAAATTTTAACGGAATCCTAAGTACACAGAGCTCATGCAAAAAAACTTCTCATAGAGGAGATGGCACAACCCCTTTTACCATTCCTGTCCAAGTTACTACCAAGTTGGATTTGGCTGGTCACTGCAAGTGTGAGTGTAGCCCCATATATGCATACATGGAAAAAAAAAAATGGGCTGTGTGAAATTTCACTGGCGGTTTTGTTTCGACTTTATTTCAATTAATTTTAAGCTTGAAAAAGCAAGATCGAAACGAAACAGAGAGCTTCGAAACAGCCTTGAAACAAATGAGGCAAGTCGAAATGTTTTGAAATTTTTAAAACATTTTGAGTTTCAAAGCTCAAGCTGGGCTTGCCTGCAGGGAAACAGAAACTAAGTAAGGCAAGGGAGAGGGGAAGGGTGGGGAAGAAGTGCTCTCATTATTGACTGTGTAGCTGGCCAGTGACTGTCATCCTTTCCTGAGGTCCCTTCCAATCCCAGGGCTCTGGGGG
>NW_017728907.1:37286753-37295268 GCF_001723895.1 Crocodylus porosus | reverse complement strand
GGATCTTGGTCCTAGCCTTGTTCCTTTATGAACCTAGCCCGTACGAGCTGCTTGGGCTCAGTACCTACAGTTATACGTCTGCGTTTATTTATGTATCAAAATCTGAGAATTGTGCCCACAGGGACTTTCCAAATGTCCCACAATGCCAGCTGTAAGGAGGAGAAAGCTGCTTCTAGCCATGAGCTGCTTCTGTCAATGCTCGAGGGGGGAAAAAAAATAACTGAACGACTCCCTCCTTGACAAAAACTAGTTCCAACAAATGGAGACAACAGACGAGGTGGTTTAAAGGCAGCACCTGGGCGCTGAAGAGATATAAACAGGACAAAAAGAAAGGTGGAAAAAAGCAAGCTACACCGAAGCACAGAGAAAACATACAATTGCTTTCCAAGTTCTCCTTCTTAGTATTATCTGCACAATGGCCACCTCCCAATATTTTTTCCTTTTCCTTTCTTCCAGGAATCCCGCTACACAAAAGGATGTCAATAAGGCTTCAGCGGGCTGAGCTGGTTGCCGGCCGCTTCCTCTTCCTGTGCCAAGGCGGGTGTTTCTGTCTGCGGAGAGCCGGAGCCAGGCCTGAAGCGCGACACCACAAACGGTAGCTGCCGCAACGTCCCCGAGCAAACCCGCCCCTCTGACACCACGGAAGGGGCGCGGGAGCGGCGGAGCTGTGGAGGCCCCCCACCAATCGGCAGCGAGCTCCAGAGGGCGGGGACCCGCGTGAGCCGGGACTGAGACTGTTGGGGGCGGTTGGGCCCGGCCCCGCGCGTGACGTCATGGCCGCGGCCCAATCAGCGGCGGGCTCGGGGGCGCCGGCCGGGCGGGGGTACCGGGTGTGCGGGTGACGCGGCCCCCCCGGGCTTGAACATCATGGACTTTAACGTGAAGAAGCTGGCGGCCGACGCGGGTACCTTCCTCAGTCGTGCCGTGCAGGTACCGCGGGCCGTGCCGCTCCCGTCCCCGTCCCCGTCCCCGTCCGGCGCCTGCGGCCTCCGCGGTGCTGCGTCCGGGCCTCAGCGGCAGCTCCAGGCCTTGAGGGTCCGCCCTGCGCGGGGGGGCGGCAGGGACGCGGACCGCGCCCAACGCTGTCCTCAGCACCATGGGGGGCTTCGGCCCGGGGCGAGCGGCAGCAAGGGGCAGCCGTCTGGGGCTCGTTCTCGGGCGTCAGGACATGGGCGGATCTCGTTGCAGCCTCAGCAGAAAGGCCCGGGCTGTCTGCTTGGCCCTTCCCGGAGAGAGGAAGGAGCAGTTCCGGCAGCTCGTGACATGGATGTAGATCCTGCTCCCTGGTGTGAAAATTCCCAGCTGCTGCCAGGACACACCAGAAAGTGCCCACACAGACACACGCTTGTTTCCCCCCCACCCCCTCCCCCGTTTAAGAAATGTTTTTCTCTTTAATGAGCATCAGGCTGGTAATTGTGGATGCAACTTTGAAAGGAAAACCTGTCTGGGTGCTTCAGAGTTTCTAAATCATTTTCTCTTTCTTAATGTAAAGGCTGCTGCAACCGTCTCCCGGTTCTGTAGCCGCTGCCTTGGGCAATAATCCTCTTGCATTATAGACCCGGGCTTGGAAAAGACTCACTGCGGGCCCTGAGTGCCAAGGAGGGAGCTGGAGCTTGCATGGGGGTTGCCAAAATGTTCTTGATGGGTCACAGTCACAGTCAGGCTTGTGGGCTGTTTATAGTTTTTAATGCAAAACAAAACAAAAAAAGGGTTTAGTCCAAGCCCCAGTACAAGCCTGGTGACAATACAGCACTCCGAAATCTTTGCGTTCAAGGGAATACGTGAGCTAGCGGGATGGCTCGTAGAGGTGAGAGGAATGGAGCAGAAGCGCCAGCGTCATCGGATGTGTATTGCTAACATACAGAAACAGTTACTTGCCATAAGATCCTTTTAATGATAACTTTCTTGGTTGGATTTCTCCTTTTGGCACTCTTTGTTTTCTTTCCTCTTCTCTTTCAGGTCTAGGTCCTGGCTCTATGCTTTGCTGACTTGTTGAGTCCTCCGTTCCCCACTTAGTTACCTCTAGTTATTTCTCTTTCTCCTCATTGAAAGGAGAATACAGGAGATACAGTTTGCCCTTTATTATAAGAGTCTTTGATGTGAATCTTGTCATCTTTACGGTTTATTGTATTTTGTGTATCGCTCAAACCTAGCACAGATTTGGTGCAGCCTACTGCTCTGGTAAAACAGCTGGAGAAGGCAGGGCAGGCAGCAGAGAACGTAGGAAGCTCATTGAGCATGGGGCGGGGGCAGTGTATGCTGACCACCGTCAGCGGAGAATGCAGGGATGAGAGGAAGGGAAAGCTTACTTTTTTGGGCAGTTGGCTCTGCTCCAGCAGCAGCAGCAGCCGCCCTGTGGCTGGGCTCCCTGAGAGCCTCCCCTGGTGCCCTGTTCACTCCTTTCCCCCAGTACGTACGTGTTGGGCACATGGCCGTGACACAGACTCTACAGTGGTGGGAGGGAAGCCACTTTCTGGTCTCTCCGCTCACCCACCCTGCCCTCCAGATACGCTGTTTAAGGCCAACGAAGTGCTGCCCAGCTGCTGTAGCCAGGCAGGGCTGCTCCCACCATGGCAAAGCCTGCCTTTTGTGGAGTGGGGGTGATTGCTGGTACTCCCTTTTAGTCAGCACTCAGGGCTAGGGGCCCTGCTGACCCTGCCCTAGTTATGTTACTGCAGAGTAGCACCTTAAAGGCTAACTGGTTCAGAGAGGCATATGGTTTCATAGACAGTATGCTCCATAGCATGTGACAGAGTGGATCATTGCCTGTGAAAGTTCTCTCTGAACCAGTTAATCCTTAAAGTGCTGCCCTGCTCTGCCTTTTGCTTGACTTCAGACTAACATGACTTAACTACCTCTCTACCCAGGTAAACCATGTGAGCGATGACTCATACCCATGAACTTCCTCTAATCTACCCTGCTGACTTGCATCAGAATAGCTACATCAGAATGTAAAATGTATCCCTGTGAGACTTCCAAGAACATAATGGAACTGGAAATGTTTTCATGACTTAATCTGTAATTGTTTTGTACCGTAAACACTCCAGTAAATTATACATGAGAAGCAGAATCAGCTAGAGAAGTGAAAGCAAGTCTGTCTTGTTCTACTTCCCAAGCTGACTAGAATGAAAAATTAAATGACAAAGTGTTTTACATTACTTCATTCATTATTAGGATTTGTGTAAAATGGTAAAAGTGCCAACTATCCTTGATATTGGCTGAACAGTGTAATAGAATGGATCCCTGCATGTAACTTCCAGTGACGCAATACAGTATAATCTACCAGCAGCAACTCAGAATATCCTGTTTCCAGCAGTTCTTCATTCTTTAAATTTCCTTTTTTCATTTTGGGGAGGGGGAGAGGGGCATGATATAAAGAGCTTTGCAGAATCTTCTTCATGTCCCCTGATGTGAGGTTTTACAATCCAGGAGTGAGGGTTTTTGAAGTTTGGTGGTCCTTCAGAGAGATTGTCTAGCCACTTCTCTTATGTGCCAGTGGAGTTTGATTTCCTGTAGTACAGCAGCAACAGAGAAGCAACAGGTCAAAGTATTTAGCAGCTTTTAAAAGGTACATTTGGAAGCCTATAGGCTACCAGGGAAGACATGGGAAAGATATCACAGCTACCAGGAAGGTAGCTGTGTTGTACAGTAGTTTCTGAGCCTACTACACCTTCATATTAAAGCTGGATTGAAACCAGCTGTAGAGTTGTCACACATTGTCAAGCACTATCTTTATAGCTGGTTGGCTCTTTTTATAGTTGGTTAGTGGGTTTTTTTGTGTGATAATTACTTTGTACTTGTGGCTTATCTACATTTATTTTGTGATTAACCAGTTAGTCGTGTGATGCATATAACATGTAGCAGGGGGTGTACACGGCTGCCCTGCAGAGTATATTAGATTAGTTAAACTTGAAGTAACAAAGGCAAGGAAGGATGACTGAGAAGTCCCCATCCAGAATGAATGTTTAAAGCCTCCTAGCTTATGAAAATGTTGAAAAATTGACCTAAGTACATCTTGTTTCATGGTCTTCAGTTGAATCTAGCCAGACCCAAATGTTTAGTATCTGGTCAATAAAAATGATGACATACATTCTCTGTTAAATAAGCTAATACTCTCACCATCTCTTCTTGCTGCTAGGCACTGTCAATTCAGCCCTGACTAAAATTTAATACACATGATAAATTGATTCTCACCCCAATCTCATTCAGATAATGAAGGTTATTTAGCACATTTGCCTTGAACAATCAGTTTGCTTGAGAGTTCCTTTGTTAATAATTGAATTTGTATGTAAAAAGTTTTTATTCAGTAATAAAGGTCAGTTGAAATTAGGGTTAGTCCAACACTAGGAGTGACTTGCTAGTAGTGTATATTAATGCAGGCAAAGTCCTCCTACCGATGACACAGCTTTGACCAGCAACACTGCTTTTTCCAGCCTAGCTTAGTTCCAGTTCCTCCCTGAATGAAATGAACAAAACTAGCAAGAGTGCATTTGTAGTATGTCAACAAAGAAGGCTTTTGATGATACAGCTGTATAGATTGCAGGTCTCATCATCATACTGGCAGGTTTTCTGGTAAAGCGTTTATACTATAAGCTGTTTCTAGTCCTACTTTTCCCCCCGTATCATAACAGCTGTACTCCAAGGGATGTTAAATTACTTTTCCCCCCAGTAAACGACGGAGTTAAATTGTAGTCCTTGTACTATTGTCCTAACTTATAAGCTTCTTAGGGATCTGATTCCCTAGCTAGACTCCTCCGTCTGAAAATGCCCAATCAGAAAGAAACTGTCAAATGATGAACATATGACCTTGAACAATCCAATATTCTTTTAAGAAGGGCTGGCAAAGACATTACATTAGTGTAGTTGCTCTTGTTTGGTCCCCAGCTCTGAAACGTTGTAACCAAGACCAAACTAAATTTCAGACTAGCACTTAGGGTTTAGAAGGCTGGGATTTAAAGCCCTTTGGGATAGGGATGAGATCTGTAGGTCAGGGCTGAGGAGTAGCAGGGTGATCTTATGCCCTTTCCCTCAGGATACAAAAAGTGATTTATACTCCTTTCTGAAAATGGAGTACGCAAAATTTCCATACACCAAAATCAATTTAATTGTAAGATAACTAGTTTTTTTACATGCCATTTGAAATGAATAATACGTGGGTTTCATTAAGTAGTGTTTTACAGTAGCACACTGAGCTTGCTATCTTCTGATTTACGTGCATTTTAAATGTAATTTTCTTTTCAGGAATGTTAGTAAGTCGTGTCTTGAAACTGCGTAAGTAAGCGTAACTTCTCGGAAACATACTAAAATATAATTTTAGCAAATATAAAGGTTAGCATTTCATTATTGTAAACTTGTAGTATGAGCCATGTATGCTGGTGTTATTTATGCTGATTTGTGTATTTTATGCTAATATAGCTGTTTTTAATCACAATAGTTTACAGAAGAAAAACTTGGCCAAGCAGAGAAGACAGAGCTAGATGCTCACTTGGAGAACCTTCTCAGTAAAGCAGAATGTACAAAATTGTGGACAGAAAGAATTCTAAAACAGACAGAGGTGTTACTGCAGCCAAATCCGAGTAAGTAGGACTTTAGATTTTATTTTGTTATTTTAGCATTAACAAGTGTAATTGGATAGCAGTTTGAATTGCTGATATGTATTAAGATAAGTCAATTGGAGTTCATTATTCTCTCTCTGGCAGACAAGGTTCTTTGGGTCTGATATCTTTTATTAGATCAACTTAAATAGCTGGAGAAAAATTTTTAGCAAGCTTTCCGGTTGAAAAAACCATTCTGAGGCTGAGGAGCCTCTGCAGTTGGTACGTGCTCTTTCCGGATGGAATGAATAGTAAAGATACCCTCATGTGCCTCAAAACTCGGCATGTCCCAATCTCTTGTCACAATGGTCCTAATAGTAACTCCCTTGATGAGCAGATTCCACCATAGTTTTGGGCATTACAGGTATCTTTGGCTTGAGTAAAAGAAGCATTGCTGCAGAGCAAATGGGAAGGTCAGGAGGAAGGAAGAGTAAGTGAGGTTCAGAGAGAGAGTATAAGCAATCAGCTTAACTATAAAAGTTATTTATTGCCAGGTATATGAACTTACGATGATACCTATAGTAATAGCCATCCAAGAGAGACAAATAGAACATAGTTGCAATAGAACATAGTTTCAGTTAGGTATTTGGGGAAGTCTAGCTCAAGTTTGATCAACAGAAGTCAGGTTTAGAAAGCTGTGCCTGGAGTAAGAAAGCAAAAGTCAAGTTCCTGGAGTCAGAGAGAGAGAGAGAAGGAAAAAAAAGAGTTGTGGGGCTCGCCACTCAGTGAAGCTTGAACCAGTCGAGGTTCCCAGGTGTTTGTTGGAGCTCGCAGAAAGGCAGAGAGCCCTCAGCACAATTAATGGAGGGATTCCAGGCAGAAAAGGAGTGGAACTGGCATAGCTTTTGGATCCAAGTACCATGACAGAAACTTGAGCTTGGGTAGGGGTTTTTGTAGAGAACTAACAGTGGCTTAAGGGAGAACACTAGCTTTGTTTATGAGTAAACAATGGGCCTGATAGGAACTGATCACTCCTGGCTATGGGTGGCATTACTCTGGGGGAGCTCACAATACAGACAGGCAAATTCAGTGTTTTGGGTACCAGTAAAGGAATCATTACAAGAATTGGTCTGATAAATGCTGAGCTGGATGTGTGTAGATGTGGGTTGAGTAGCATTTGGAGCAGGGATTCCCCCATCATGCAGTGCTCCCGTGCTTCACTGGTCCCAGAGTTCAGTGCGGTCCCTGCCTTGGAATCTCTGTTCTCCATCCTGAATGCTAATGAAGGTGCTTTCCTGTCCCATCTCCCATGTCAATAAGACCGGGGAGTTGCTTCACTCCTATCACCCTTGTCTGGACGGCTTTAGGTGCGATCCCACTGCATCTTCCTTGTCTTTTGTAAGTCCTTCCTCTAATCAGTTCTTGTTCAGGCAGGGCGGGGGGGCGGTGAGCCCTTTGTGAATCAGACAGTCTGCATACTGTGCCAGGGGTCTCCAAGAACACAGAGCTGAGAGGTAACAAAGGCTATGGGAAACATAAGATATGTGTGTTGTCTCAACCGAAAGAGCAACAAGGCTGACAAGTCACGCTTGACTAGTAAAACCCTAGCATCAAATATTCAAATACTTCCTTAAAGTGAAACAACTTAGAATATTCTGTGAGCAGAATGAGACTGAAATAAATTAAGCTACTCAGTGAAAATTATTGGATTGGCTCAAAATTGTAACCCTCCTATCCTACTCAGTTTCAAGCTTGAATGACTTCTGAATTGGTCTTCTTTTCTAAACTCTATATACATACAATTTGTTTTACTTCCTCTTCTAGATTTGTTAGAATGTGGATGGAAGGGGGTACTATCTAATCATGGTCTTGCTTCTAAAGCACCTCTCCCTGTGAGTATGCAGTGCCACAAGTACAACTAATGCAAGAGGATATCTTTGATCTTTTGGGGCTTGTAAAATCAGCTTTGATTATTTGATTGTTTAGGAGTATATCATTCTCAAACCAAAGAGGCGTTCTTAAAGAATAAGAAAAGGTACAAGCTTCTGGGTTGCAGGAAGCTTCAGTTAAGCATCTTAGACTTAAGACTTAAGAATCTAGAATTGGGAGACCAGATCATATTGTGCTAAAAGATGTGATTTTTGACATAACCTGCTCCTAACACTTCCTTTACAAAAGGAGCTGATTGTTTTGGTTAGAAAAAAATACTCTTTTGCTATACCGAAAGCTGACTTTGAGAAAAACTCTTTCCAAATAATAATGAAGTTCACTGTCTTCAAAACATTAAACCTAAAAACACAACTTATTTCCCCTGGAATGTGTGAAGAACAGAGGTTAAGAAGATACAAAATTAGGAATCTATGTTAAGGATAGAATGTACTCCTGCAGTAAATCTAAAGTAGTTGATAGCCAGATACAAGAGAGAGACATTCCAAATTGTGCATATGGTTTGTTAAAAGGCCCTCTGTATATTGTTTGGGAGCATGTACATTCATGTGGGGGGAAGCTTTAATATGTAAAGCTGTAGCACTGCTCTCTGGGACAACTTTTCAAGTGTAGTAGCAGTAGTGAATTGGCTACTTTGTAGTGTCATGCTTCCTTAGATGGACCAAAAAGCTTAAACAGATGTTTGAGCCAGGGTTATTGGGTCTGCTTTCACTTCTCTGTCTGTAGCCAGGATTACAAAGAGCCTTGTTACTAATATAAGAATATATGAGAGAGGGACTGTAAATCAAGAGCCCATGTGGCATGTCTGTCTCTGTCGTTTCCATCTGTCTTGCTTACAGTTGGAATAAGAATGTTGGGAAGAAGTAAGCAATCACATATGAGAAATAAGTATGTAACAAAGAAACAGTAATTATCCTAAGTCCCTCTTTTCCCCTGCCCCCTTTCCAGTAAAAAAGACTGCTTAATAGGACAGACTTAAAGAATAAGCATAACAGCATCTCTGTAAGTCCTGCTTCTAGTTGTCGTACACAAGA
>NW_017728907.1:37262205-37286653 GCF_001723895.1 Crocodylus porosus | reverse complement strand
CAGTCCCAGTCAGGCTTGTGGGCTGTTTATAGTTTTTAATGCAAAACAAAACAAAAAAAGGGTTTAGTCCAAGCCCCAGTACAAGCCTGGTGACAATACAGCACTCCGAAATCTTTGCGTTCAAGGGAATACGTGAGCTAGCGGGATGGCTCGTAGAGGTGAGAGGAATGGAGCAGAAGCGCCAGCGTCATCGGATGTGTATTGCTAACATACAGAAACAGTTACTTGCCATAAGATCCTTTTAATGATAACTTTCTTGGTTGGATTTCTCCTTTTGGCACTCTTTGTTTTCTTTCCTCTTCTCTTTCAGGTCTAGGTCCTGGCTCTATGCTTTGCTGACTTGTTGAGTCCTCCGTTCCCCACTTAGTTACCTCTAGTTATTTCTCTTTCTCCTCATTGAAAGGAGAATACAGGAGATACAGTTTGCCCTTTATTATAAGAGTCTTTGATGTGAATCTTGTCATCTTTACGGTTTATTGTATTTTGTGTATCGCTCAAACCTAGCACAGATTTGGTGCAGCCTACTGCTCTGGTAAAACAGCTGGAGAAGGCAGGGCAGGCAGCAGAGAACGTAGGAAGCTCATTGAGCATGGGGCGGGGGCAGTGTATGCTGACCACCGTCAGCGGAGAATGCAGGGATGAGAGGAAGGGAAAGCTTACTTTTTTGGGCAGTTGGCTCTGCTCCAGCAGCAGCAGCAGCCGCCCTGTGGCTGGGCTCCCTGAGAGCCTCCCCTGGTGCCCTGTTCACTCCTTTCCCCCAGTACGTACGTGTTGGGCACATGGCCGTGACACAGACTCTACAGTGGTGGGAGGGAAGCCACTTTCTGGTCTCTCCGCTCACCCACCCTGCCCTCCAGATACGCTGTTTAAGGCCAACGAAGTGCTGCCCAGCTGCTGTAGCCAGGCAGGGCTGCTCCCACCATGGCAAAGCCTGCCTTTTGTGGAGTGGGGGTGATTGCTGGTACTCCCTTTTAGTCAGCACTCAGGGCTAGGGGCCCTGCTGACCCTGCCCTAGTTATGTTACTGCAGAGTAGCACCTTAAAGGCTAACTGGTTCAGAGAGGCATATGGTTTCATAGACAGTATGCTCCATAGCATGTGACAGAGTGGATCATTGCCTGTGAAAGTTCTCTCTGAACCAGTTAATCCTTAAAGTGCTGCCCTGCTCTGCCTTTTGCTTGACTTCAGACTAACATGACTTAACTACCTCTCTACCCAGGTAAACCATGTGAGCGATGACTCATACCCATGAACTTCCTCTAATCTACCCTGCTGACTTGCATCAGAATAGCTACATCAGAATGTAAAATGTATCCCTGTGAGACTTCCAAGAACATAATGGAACTGGAAATGTTTTCATGACTTAATCTGTAATTGTTTTGTACCGTAAACACTCCAGTAAATTATACATGAGAAGCAGAATCAGCTAGAGAAGTGAAAGCAAGTCTGTCTTGTTCTACTTCCCAAGCTGACTAGAATGAAAAATTAAATGACAAAGTGTTTTACATTACTTCATTCATTATTAGGATTTGTGTAAAATGGTAAAAGTGCCAACTATCCTTGATATTGGCTGAACAGTGTAATAGAATGGATCCCTGCATGTAACTTCCAGTGACGCAATACAGTATAATCTACCAGCAGCAACTCAGAATATCCTGTTTCCAGCAGTTCTTCATTCTTTAAATTTCCTTTTTTCATTTTGGGGAGGGGGAGAGGGGCATGATATAAAGAGCTTTGCAGAATCTTCTTCATGTCCCCTGATGTGAGGTTTTACAATCCAGGAGTGAGGGTTTTTGAAGTTTGGTGGTCCTTCAGAGAGATTGTCTAGCCACTTCTCTTATGTGCCAGTGGAGTTTGATTTCCTGTAGTACAGCAGCAACAGAGAAGCAACAGGTCAAAGTATTTAGCAGCTTTTAAAAGGTACATTTGGAAGCCTATAGGCTACCAGGGAAGACATGGGAAAGATATCACAGCTACCAGGCAGGTAGCTGTGTTGTACAGTAGTTTCTGAGCCTACTACACCTTCATATTAAAGCTGGATTGAAACCAGCTGTAGAGTTGTCACACATTGTCAAGCACTATCTTTATAGCTGGTTGGCTCTTTTTATAGTTGGTTAGTGGGTTTTTTTGTGTGATAATTACTTTGTACTTGTGGCTTATCTACATTTATTTTGTGATTAACCAGTTAGTCGTGTGATGCATATAACATGTAGCAGGGGGTGTACACGGCTGCCCTGCAGAGTATATTAGATTAGTTAAACTTGAAGTAACAAAGGCAAGGAAGGATGACTGAGAAGTCCCCATCCAGAATGAATGTTTAAAGCCTCCTAGCTTATGAAAATGTTGAAAAATTGACCTAAGTACATCTTGTTTCATGGTCTTCAGTTGAATCTAGCCAGACCCAAATGTTTAGTATCTGGTCAATAAAAATGATGACATACATTCTCTGTTAAATAAGCTAATACTCTCACCATCTCTTCTTGCTGCTAGGCACTGTCAATTCAGCCCTGACTAAAATTTAATACACATGATAAATTGATTCTCACCCCAATCTCATTCAGATAATGAAGGTTATTTAGCACATTTGCCTTGAACAATCAGTTTGCTTGAGAGTTCCTTTGTTAATAATTGAATTTGTATGTAAAAAGTTTTTATTCAGTAATAAAGGTCAGTTGAAATTAGGGTTAGTCCAACACTAGGAGTGACTTGCTAGTAGTGTATATTAATGCAGGCAAAGTCCTCCTACCGATGACACAGCTTTGACCAGCAACACTGCTTTTTCCAGCCTAGCTTAGTTCCAGTTCCTCCCTGAATGAAATGAACAAAACTAGCAAGAGTGCATTTGTAGTATGTCAACAAAGAAGGCTTTTGATGATACAGCTGTATAGATTGCAGGTCTCATCATCATACTGGCAGGTTTTCTGGTAAAGCGTTTATACTATAAGCTGTTTCTAGTCCTACTTTTCCCCCCGTATCATAACAGCTGTACTCCAAGGGATGTTAAATTACTTTTCCCCCCAGTAAACGATGGAGTTAAATTGTAGTCCTTGTACTATTGTCCTAACTTATAAGCTTCTTAGGGATCTGATTCCCTAGCTAGACTCCTCCGTCTGAAAATGCCCAATCAGAAAGAAACTGTCAAATGATGAACATATGACCTTGAACAATCCAATATTCTTTTAAGAAGGGCTGGCAAAGACATTACATTAGTGTAGTTGCTCTTGTTTGGTCCCCAGCTCTGAAACGTTGTAACCAAGACCAAACTAAATTTCAGACTAGCACTTAGGGTTTAGAAGGCTGGGATTTAAAGCCCTTTGGGATAGGGATGAGATCTGTAGGTCAGGGCTGAGGAGTAGCAGGGTGATCTTATGCCCTTTCCCTCAGGATACAAAAAGTGATTTATACTCCTTTCTGAAAATGGAGTACGCAAAATTTCCATACACCAAAATCAATTTAATTGTAAGATAACTAGTTTTTTTACATGCCATTTGAAATGAATAATACGTGGGTTTCATTAAGTAGTGTTTTACAGTAGCACACTGAGCTTGCTATCTTCTGATTTACGTGCATTTTAAATGTAATTTTCTTTTCAGGAATGTTAGTAAGTCGTGTCTTGAAACTGCGTAAGTACGCGTAACTTCTCGGAAACATACTAAAATATAATTTTAGCAAATATAAAGGTTAGCATTTCATTATTGTAAACTTGTAGTATGAGCCATGTATGCTGGTGTTATTTATGCTGATTTGTGTATTTTATGCTAATATAGCTGTTTTTAATCACAATAGTTTACAGAAGAAAAACTTGGCCAAGCAGAGAAGACAGAGCTAGATGCTCACTTGGAGAACCTTCTCAGTAAAGCAGAATGTACAAAATTGTGGACAGAAAGAATTCTAAAACAGACAGAGGTGTTACTGCAGCCAAATCCGAGTAAGTAGGACTTTAGATTTTATTTTGTTATTTTAGCATTAACAAGTGTAATTGGATAGCAGTTTGAATTGCTGATATGTATTAAGATAAGTCAATTGGAGTTCATTATTCTCTCTCTGGCAGACAAGGTTCTTTGGGTCTGATATCTTTTATTAGATCAACTTAAATAGCTGGAGAAAAATTTTTAGCAAGCTTTCCGGTTGAAAAAACCATTCTGAGGCTGAGGAGCCTCTGCAGTTGGTACGTGCTCTTTCCGGATGGAATGAATAGTAAAGATACCCTCATGTGCCTCAAAACTCGGCATGTCCCAATCTCTTGTCACAATGGTCCTAATAGTAACTCCCTTGATGAGCAGATTCCACCATAGTTTTGGGCATTACAGGTATCTTTGGCTTGAGTAAAAGAAGCATTGCTGCAGAGCAAATGGGAAGGTCAGGAGGAAGGAAGAGTAAGTGAGGTTCAGAGAGAGAGTATAAGCAATCAGCTTAACTATAAAAGTTATTTATTGCCAGGTATATGAACTTACGATGATACCTATAGTAATAGCCATCCAAGAGAGACAAATAGAACATAGTTGCAATAGAACATAGTTTCAGTTAGGTATTTGGGGAAGTCTAGCTCAAGTTTGATCAACAGAAGTCAGGTTTAGAAAGCTGTGCCTGGAGTAAGAAAGCAAAAGTCAAGTTCCTGGAGTCAGAGAGAGAGAGAGAAGGAAAAAAAAGAGTTGTGGGGCTCGCCACTCAGTGAAGCTTGAACCAGTCGAGGTTCCCAGGTGTTTGTTGGAGCTCGCAGAAAGGCAGAGAGCCCTCAGCACAATTAATGGAGGGATTCCAGGCAGAAAAGGAGTGGAACTGGCATAGCTTTTGGATCCAAGTACCATGACAGAAACTTGAGCTTGGGTAGGGGTTTTTGTAGAGAACTAACAGTGGCTTAAGGGAGAACACTAGCTTTGTTTATGAGTAAACAATGGGCCTGATAGGAACTGATCACTCCTGGCTATGGGTGGTATTACTCTGGGGGAGCTCACAATACAGACAGGCAAATTCAGTGTTTTGGGTACCAGTAAAGGAATCATTACAAGAATTGGTCTGATAAATGCTGAGCTGGATGTGTGTAGATGTGGGTTGAGTAGCATTTGGAGCAGGGATTCCCCCATCATGCAGTGCTCCCGTGCTTCACTGGTCCCAGAGTTCAGTGCGGTCCCTGCCTTGGAATCTCTGTTCTCCATCCTGAATGCTAATGAAGGTGCTTTCCTGTCCCATCTCCCATGTCAATAAGACCGGGGAGTTGCTTCACTCCTATCACCCTTGTCTGGACGGCTTTAGGTGCGATCCCACTGCATCTTCCTTGTCTTTTGTAAGTCCTTCCTCTAATCAGTTCTTGTTCAGGCAGGGCGGGGGGGCGGTGAGCCCTTTGTGAATCAGACAGTCTGCATACTGTGCCAGGGGTCTCCAAGAACACAGAGCTGAGAGGTAACAAAGGCTATGGGAAACATAAGATATGTGTGTTGTCTCAACCGAAAGAGCAACAAGGCTGACAAGTCACGCTTGACTAGTAAAACCCTAGCATCAAATATTCAAATACTTCCTTAAAGTGAAACAACTTAGAATATTCTGTGAGCAGAATGAGACTGAAATAAATTAAGCTACTCAGTGAAAATTATTGGATTGGCTCAAAATTGTAACCCTCCTATCCTACTCAGTTTCAAGCTTGAATGACTTCTGAATTGGTCTTCTTTTCTAAACTCTATATACATACAATTTGTTTTACTTCCTCTTCTAGATTTGTTAGAATGTGGATGGAAGGGGGTACTATCTAATCATGGTCTTGCTTCTAAAGCACCTCTCCCTGTGAGTATGCAGTGCCACAAGTACAACTAATGCAAGAGGATATCTTTGATCTTTTGGGGCTTGTAAAATCAGCTTTGATTATTTGATTGTTTAGGAGTATATCATTCTCAAACCAAAGAGGCGTTCTTAAAGAATAAGAAAAGGTACAAGCTTCTGGGTTGCAGGAAGCTTCAGTTAAGCATCTTAGACTTAAGACTTAAGAATCTAGAATTGGGAGACCAGATCATATTGTGCTAAAAGATGTGATTTTTGACATAACCTGCTCCTAACACTTCCTTTACAAAAGGAGCTGATTGTTTTGGTTAGAAAAAAATACTCTTTTGCTATACCGAAAGCTGACTTTGAGAAAAACTCTTTCCAAATAATAATGAAGTTCACTGTCTTCAAAACATTAAACCTAAAAACACAACTTATTTCCCCTGGAATGTGTGAAGAACAGAGGTTAAGAAGATACAAAATTAGGAATCTATGTTAAGGATAGAATGTACTCC
The DNA here is from genome assembly GCF_001723895.1 of Crocodylus porosus. Taxonomy (NCBI): domain Eukaryota; kingdom Metazoa; phylum Chordata; order Crocodylia; family Crocodylidae; genus Crocodylus; species Crocodylus porosus. Next base: position 37,280,385 of record NW_017728907.1, on the reverse strand, counting down.
TGCAGTAAATCTAAAGTAGTTGATAGCCAGATACAAGAGAGAGACATTCCAAATTGTGCATATGGTTTGTTAAAAGGCCCTCTGTATATTGTTTGGGAGCATGTACATTCATGTGGGGGGAAGCTTTAATATGTAAAGCTGTAGCACTGCTCTCTGGGACAACTTTTCAAGTGTAGTAGCAGTAGTGAATTGGCTACTTTGTAGTGTCATGCTTCCTTAGATGGACCAAAAAGCTTAAACAGATGTTTGAGCCAGGGTTATTGGGTCTGCTTTCACTTCTCTGTCTGTAGCCAGGATTACAAAGAGCCTTGTTACTAATATAAGAATATATGAGAGAGGGACTGTAAATCAAGAGCCCATGTGGCATGTCTGTCTCTGTCGTTTCCATCTGTCTTGCTTACAGTTGGAATAAGAATGTTGGGAAGAAGTAAGCAATCACATATGAGAAATAAGTATGTAACAAAGAAACAGTAATTATCCTAAGTCCCTCTTTTCCCCTGCCCCCTTTCCAGTAAAAAAGACTGCTTAATAGGACAGACTTAAAGAATAAGCATAACAGCATCTCTGTAAGTCCTGCTTCTAGTTGTCGTACACAAGAGACAGAAATGTATAACAACAGGCCTATGAAACTAAAGTAACATCACCCAAAAGAAATGACTAAGACCGAGGGCTTAATAGGAAAAGGTACCAACTGGAGATTACAGTTGGAGGAGCCCATGCATGTTGCTAGTTAGTTTAGCTGACGGCTATTAAATATCAAAGATAAACAACTTCCAAACTGAGCGTAGGGGTGTTGGTTGTAGCTGTTTTGGTCTAAGGACATAGGCAGACAAGGTTCTTTAGGTAAATGGGATCTCTTTTTTTAGACCAACTAAATAGTTGGAGAAGTTGTTCTTTGCAACCTTTCGGGGACTAACGCCCGTTTTCAGGGCTAGGGAAAGGCAGTAGTTGTTTTTTACAGAACAATGGCAGACTCTCCCTATGCCTGAAGAAGGGTGTTTGGGCCCAAAAGCTTGCAAAGAACAATTTTTCCAACTATGTAGCTGGTTTAATAAAAGATATAACATTTATCCAAAGCACCGTGTCTGCAAACTGAGCCTAGAACATTTGTGGCCAAGCTTCTTGGCTGGCAGGCCCAAGTTATCCCCCACAGGTTTTTCTGATAGTTCTTTCCTTTTTTTGCTTTTTATGGAGCTGCTGTAATAGGAAGTAACACTGCATCAGCTTCTGCAACCCCTTCTGAGTCCAGTCAGGTCATTGTTTTTGCAGATATACCAGGGGAAGCTAGAGCTAAGTGGTTACTTGTATTTCACACCAAGTCTAAGATTCAGCTCTATTCTACAAACTTGTAAACCAAGAAATACATGTCTCATGACCTGTTCAAATGATTTCCTTTGTGATTCTAGTTATAAATCACAAAATTAAGTGTTTGAACATCTACAACGTGAAAGAATATTAAAAAGAAAAATGCATCACAAGCTCATAATAACATTCATATGGGACTTCAATAATGCATATAAATTTAAATTCTAATCGGTAGGCCAAGTGCCATTTGGCTAATTAAATGATTTGTAATAGCACTAAATTCTGAAACACTAACTATAGAAGTTAGCAATCACCCTAAGACAGGGGTTTTCAACCTTTCTTGGTCTCTGTACCCCTGGCAGCCAGTTGAGAAGCGGGGTGTCCCTCAGCAGCTAGTTGATGGCAGCCAGGCTGGTGGGGGGTGGTCCCCCGGCAGCCAATCGATGAGCGGGGGGTCCCCTGCAAGCCTGTAATGGCAAAACTGGAAGTGTTGGCAGTGGAGGCGCCAGCAGCGCACAGCACCAACAAAAAAAAAAGGCACCGGAAGCGCGTGGCGGAACAAAGTACTGGCAGCCCTGCGCCACTGCCCTGTACCCCCTGGGGCCTTCCCAAGTACCCCCAGAGGAATGTGTACACCTGGTTGACAACCCCTGTCTTTAAAAACTTTAATATCAGTCTGGATTATTTAGTCACTTGGCCAGTTTTTGGAAAATCTAACCAACTAAGAACTTATTCTGGTTTAGCCCACCCAGAGTACCAGCAGTCTTGCAGGACAGAGGAAAGAGAGTTAAACATATTCTTGGTTACTTAAAAACACATCAAGCGGAAAATGGACATTAAATCTGATACTGAAGTTCAAGTTTGTATTATGCCTTGATTTTTACGGAAATGTTTAAAGAGAATCTTGAGTTGTAACTCCACGCTGGTGAAATGGTAGTAGATAAATGGAGTAAAAAAGATAGTGAATGGGTGGCAATCTTACAGCTTTTCTGCGGAAAAGTTACCCATATTTTCTCATATACAACACAGCCCAGAATATAATATACACCTTGTTTTTTTGAAAGACAGCATAAAGGAGAAAATATTTTTCCTGAGTTACAGCTGCCCAGAGCAGGGACAAAGCCTAATCTTCAGCGGTCTCGCCCACCCTTTCCTGCTTAACTGAAACTCTAGCTATATTGAGATAGTCCTCCTTGGGTGAATCTAGGATTTTGAAATGGGCTAAAGAGTCTCCAGGTCTGTGAAAGAGGAGGAGGGAGACCAGATCAGCTAGCAGATAAGATAGCCCTAAGAAAGGTTAGCTTTATTAGTGTAACATAAAGACCATTAAAAAGGAAAGATGTTAGTTAACACTTTTGGAGTCAAGGACAATGATCCATTAAAGCAACTGGCTCCCTCAGCTGCCTCAATAGTAATGCCACAACTGCTGCACTTTACAGCAGGAAGCAAAGCAGGTGCTTCTATCCCAGGCTGAAAATCAGCTAACATGCTTAATATATGCACCCTTATTTTGGGTTTCTGATTTTGCAGGAAAAGGTGTATGTTTATATATGAGAGAATACAGTAATTTTGAAGAGTCTAATGTTCAGTTAAAATCTAATCTGGAGATACTCAGTGTACAAATTAACTATTCTTCATCCACAGTAAATCAAACTCTTCAACACTTCCTACATAAATGCTTTACTTGGTACCCAGAAGATTTTTTGGCCTATTTTCTAAAATCAGAGTGCATTTGATTTACTTTTTATAATATCAGTAAAAGCCTCCTGTAGACATGTGCTCAATTTTGAAGTAATCATGAACATGTATATAAACATGGAAAATAGAAATTGGTATTAAAAATCATTTTTGTTCAGGAAAGTACACTTAATTTCCTCATAAACATGAGACGGACTGTATTAAACAAGCCCATGACATTTACACCTTCTTTAGCTCTGTAGAAAGATAACTTGACTTACTTTTGATGGTTTCAAACTGCAAAATGTTAGATTCTTTACTCTGAGCAAGTCGGAATAGAGGGAGCTGTTTCAAACCCATCTATAATGAAAAGCAGAAAAGTGTACTACTTACCCTGGAATTTTTTAAACCACAGATCTAAAAAAGAAACAACTCTCCGGAGTTAGCAGGCCTTCTCCCTGGAGCTGGTTCTCTCTCTTGCTAGATTGTAAAATCTTTGCTTCTCTTACTATGGAGAATGATCAAAGTCATTTTTGCCTGTAGAGAAGAATCCTGTGATTGTTCCCTGTGAGTTAACAGAATGATTTTCTTTGGATGAAATCAGATGAGGCTGTGCAGATGCATTAAAGGTGGAGGAGGTAGCTCAAGTTTTGCTTAAGGGACAACTTAGTCTGCAGTATCAACTCTGTTACATACATTTTATTGTATTTACTCATATACCACCCCCTAAAATTGGGACATGTGTCTTAAGTGGAGAGGTTGACTTTTCCACAGGAATGGAAGCATAGAGACACTGGAATGGCTACCAGGGGCTATGCTGCTCTTTCGGCCAGCAGGCAGCAGGGGCAAGGTCCACTCTTTAGCATCTGAGCTGGAGTTTGAACCCTCTTACACCCTCTGCTAAATTGATGGTAGCTTTTGACTGAGCAACCAGAAGACCAAAAACTATAGCTTTTGTCTGAGCAGTTAGGGGAGGGGGAAGTGAGCTGAAGATGAGGCTCTGTCCCTGCTTCATGAAATTAGCTTTTGGCCATGACTCTAGAAGGATTTTTTTTCATTGTACCTTCCTAGGACAACTTGTATGTCTTTAGTTGGGGGCATGTGGTATGTGAGGAAATGCAATGATTGATTTAACTTCATGATTTTGAAAAAATCCCATTTTGCATTTTCTTAAGTAGCCATTTAGAAACATTTATAAACCGAGTATGTAGATGAAGAAAAACATGAACACATCTGTCTTGGTGATTTATCACTTTATCCAAGTACTTAACACTTTAATGTTAAGTGAATGATTTGGTAAATTATGATCCTGTTTGTAAATTCATTCTAATACTGCTCTTGGTCTACAGTAATGTATTTCTGAAACTTTTTTTAGATGCTAGAATAGAAGAATTTGTCTATGAAAAGTTGGACCGCAAAGCACCAAGTCGTATGAATAATCCAGAATTACTGGGCCAATATATGATAGATGCTGGGAATGAATTTGGCCCAGGGACAGCATATGGTAAGAAGATGGCTCTTGTGTCATAAACCAAATGCACAGCCTTGTGCAAGAAAATACCCAATGTAGAGTAAGAGACATTTTCTATTCCTTCTAATAAACATGTGCAAAAGTTGTCAATTTTTTAACAGTTTGACATTTTTCAAAAACATCTGAGTTCTTAACCCAGACTGAGGGTAAATTCCATTACAACAGCTGTTGGAGCCACAATTCCACCTTTTTGTGGATACATAACTTTTTACTGCCTGAACTGTTAGCTCTAGAATTTGGTCTCTCTATGAATCTTTAGCTGTAAGGGTAAAGTGTAGTTACTTTCTAATGCGTGGATAAAATATTTTATTTGATAAAATATTTATTTTACTGCCTTTCACATGTTCTGCAAAGTAGGAGTTCTTATAAAAAAGACAACCTTGATTTAAATCTCACTGGAATTTCACAGTAACTTTCCTAAAATCAAATTGAACCTTTCTGCAAAAGGCTAGCTCTCTAATGTATGTCTTTTATAATTAATAACTTTCTCCCACTCTGCAAGTGCTTACCTGTGCAGCATTGCTACATTAGTTATTAAAGTTGGATCTCTGAAAATATTCGAAGTACAGGTTTTGCATTACCTGCGACTCTAAAACAACTCTTTAAACTGGCGTAACGGTTACTTTTAACCAACCAAAAATGCATAAATATATAGTTGCCAGGGTGCACAAATTACAAAGCCTGGTAGTTGTCATTTCAGAACACAACGAGATGAAGCAAGTAAATGGCAGGGGGAGAGGAACCCTGTTTTGTGAGGAATGAATTCTTTGTCTCAGAGTAGTAATTTCCTCAGAAAGGAAAGAACAACACATAAGCTTCCAAAATAAAAGTGTCTTGGCAAAAAGTAAGACAACCATTACTAATTTTGTGGGGGGGGTTTTGTTTTTGTTTTATTTGTTGTTTTACATTACGGAAGTGACAAACCAGCTGCAAATGCCTGATCATCTCATCTTTTCCCATATTAATAAGGTCCAAAGTTTGCTGGTCTTCATCCTTTTCAAAAATAAGTCATTCAAACTAATGTATCTAATTCTTTACAGGCAGATGTTGCCCTCTTACTTTACAGCTTGCTGTAATGCTTTTAAATCGGGAAAGTATAATTGGCATATTATATTGTGTTATCTGCTCTTAAGCGAGTGTTACTATATGAGTGTTGAATATGCTGAAAAGTTAATGAAGGTGGGAAACAGGTGTTGATCAACACTCATGGGAAAGTTGCATGTACCGTAAGAGTGTATAAAACAAATTGGGAATGGTAAGAAGGGAAGGATAATGAAGACTTTATTACAGGATATTTTAACAAAATTCTAATTTAATTACGTTGTTGGACTAAATTAAGCTTCTGTAACAGTTGTTGTCAGGCTTAATAATAATCTTCAATTAAAGTACAATTCTAAATTGTCTTCTAAACTAGATTGTATTTAGAATTTAAAAGCTTTCCAACAGTTGACTTGACCAGTAAGTAAAAATTTAAAGTGCTTGAGTACTCCATCAGACTTTGCAGGGGACTGCTTTTGGATTAAACTATAACACTGAGAAGTGAATGAAACAGATACTTAAGATAGGACTGCTGTAGATAGCTAGGTACTATCACCATAATTTTGCTAACTATTCACATTTAAAATCTAACAATGAATATGGTTTTTATGGTTCATCATCACTAACCCTGCCAAAGAAACAAATGAAAGACATCAAGGATGCCTACCCCACTCAAAACACTTACAGCTGACTAACTACTTTATAGTGTGCGCCCAGGACCACTGCAACATCTATATAACCAGAACCATGACCAGCACAACTGCTGGATGGATCATTGTTTGATACGTTCTGTCATGTCTATATGTATTACCCTAAAATGACATAAGAAGCAACCAAGAGGCTCAAATATCAAACACCAGTACTTGAAAGAGCCTACTAATGGTGATAATCTCCAGCAGTGCCTCAGTGAGAAACTACCTGACGTCCCTCATGATCTTGACAGTAATGATCAGTGGAATAGCCTCAAGAAAGACATCTTGAGGCATTTGAAGAATAGCCAGGCTTCTCCACAAAGAAACATCAAGAGTGGTTAGATGAGAATGACAGGAAAGTTCAAATTCCCATGAGAGCCTTCAAAGCTTTTCAGAATGACATCAATTTCAAACAGAAGCAATATATTTATGGACACATTTAAAATTGAGAACCAGAAGACAATTCAAGAGCATGAGGAAAAAGTGGAAGGACAAAGCAAAAAATATTTTTTGACTGTGCTGACAGCAATAACCTAGGTAGTTTCTTCAGCACAACCAAAGCCATCTATGTGCCAAGCACACAAGGAGCCATCCCTCCGAGGTCCAGGAATGGAAGAATATAACTTAAACACAGCTTCACTATCAGCGCACAGTGGAAGGATTACTTCCAAGAGCTCCTCAAGAGAGGTTCTAATGTTGAATACAATCCCATCAAAGCCATTCTATAACGTTAAGGACAACCTTGCAGATTCATCAATCTTTCAAGAGGCCTTGAAGGCTATTAAACAGATAAAGAACAACAAAGCATGTGGTCCTGATGAAATGCCAGCTGGAATTTGTGTGATTTGGAAAAAAAACTCTGTCTCACCAACTGTACATCATTGTTCTGAAAAACTGGAAACATAAAGAGATTCCCAGTGACTTGAGATGCCAGAATCACTACCATATTTGAAAAAGGAGATACTTGCTGCAATCCTGTCTATTGTGGTATTGCATTCCTGTCCATAGCTGGGAGGGACCTTACCGGTGTTCTTTTCAGTAGACTTACTTTGCTTGCAGAGGAGATTTTACTGAAGTCCCAACGTGGTTTCAGACCGCTCAGTGGTACAGTAGATACGGTCTTTGTTCCTAGATGGCTGCAGAAGAAGTGTTGCGAGCAACACTGAGATCTTTATATCGGCTTCATTGGCCTGACTGAGGCCTCTGATTCAATCAACAGAGAGATTCTGTGAAAGATCCTGATGAGATTTGTATGCCCGCCAAGAGTTGTTACTGTCATCCGACTTCTTCATGACAACATGACAGTAACTGTCCTAAGCAATGTCTCAGAAACAGACCTCTTCACTAGTAAAGCAAACACTCTGTATTGCAGCTATTCCAGGTCTCGTTGCTTATGGACTTCCATCTGGAGTAAACATCCAGTACCATATAGATAGAAATCTTTAACGTTGATGGGTTACATTCCAAATCCAAGATAACCAACACCTCCATTACTGATCTTCAGTATGCTGATGATTGTGCAGTGTGTGCGTACTCAACTGAAGAGCTCCAGGTCACTCTTGATTGCTTCTGTGAAGCATACGAAAAGTTGGGCTCACTGTCCGTGTCATCAAAACAAAGAGACTTTTACCAACCTACTCTGAACCAGCCAGCTGCTCCTCATATTACAATTGTAGGGCAATTCTTCAGGAACTTTGAGCATTTCCATTACCTGGGAAGCCACTTTGGCTAAAACATAAACGTAGACAGTGTTCAACATTGGATGCCTTTAGAAGTCTCCAGAATCCTGTCTTGGATGATAATGACATCAGGACCTAAACCAAACTTCTTGTGTGCCTGGCTGTTGTCATCCCTACCCTGTGTATGGTATGATACTTGGATGACATATCAGAAACCCCTAAAAGCTTTGGAACATTACCATCAGTAATGTCTTTGGAAAAACTTACATAATAATTGGAAGGACAGGCGAATGAATGCCAGCATTCTGGCTCATGTAAACAACACCAGCATTGGAGCTGTGTTTGTATAGCAGCAGCTCCAGTGGACAGGACATATCATAAGGAAGCCTGACAGTATGCTTCTGAAACAGGCCCTATACTCCCAACTCACAGATGGTCATTGCTCAAGAGGCATGCAAAAGAAGAGATTTAAGGACACCTTCAAGGACAGTCTGAAGAAATGTGATATCAACATGTGATATAAACCTGGGAGACTCAAGCACTGAATTGTTCCTGGTGGCACCATGATATATGGCAAAGTATCAGTTGTTTTGGTTAGACTCTCTTCACTATGCAGGCAGATAAATGAAAGCATCTCAAAGGAAAAGAGCTACAACCTGATATCACCAGGATAGTTTGGGAAATAAGGGTCATATCTGCCACATCTGCAGCTAAATATGCAGCTCTTGGATCCACCCCGTCAGTCATGTACAGACTCACTGATCAAACTTCCCTATATACTGGAAAACTGTTACCCTTGTGTCATGTGACTGATGATGATGAACTAGTCCCATTTAAGACCTAACAATGAATATGTCTTTTACTTACTTTAAAGTAAATGTAACTGGAAAGTAACTGTTCGTACTTCATAAAATACTGTTCCTTTTGGTTACTGGTTAGTTTTCAAACTTCTGGCTTAAGTTCCTGTTCTTAGGAGCCTGTTTGTTAACCACATACAGGAACAACTGGACAACAGATATCTCTTTTTATTTTTCAGGAAATGCACTCATCAAATGTGGGGAAACACAAAAGCGAATTGGGACTGCAGACAGAGAACTAATACAAACATCTGCTATAAACTTTCTCACTCCACTAAGAAATTTTATTGAAGGGGACTACAAAACAATTGCTGTAAGTTGAGAAATGTGCTTCCTTTTATATATCTCAATATTTCTCAATATAAATACTTAAGTGGAAATGGGGATAGTTAAATTTCAGCTTTGGGCACTTGAAGCTTTTAAAAACATGAGTATATTTTAAAGCAGACTTAAAAAAGCAAGCAAAACAGTGTTTTATAAAAGCAAATATGTTGTGAACACCTGCCACATTCACTAAGTTTAAAAGTTCAGTTTTATGTGGTACATTAGGAATACAGTCTCAAGTAAGTGGCTTAGCAATGCTTGGGTATTGCAGACTCATAATTACCCTGATTATGTAACCTAACTGATTTTCCTAAACTTATAGAAAGAAAGAAAGCTACTGCAAAACAAGAGACTAGATTTGGATGCAGCGAAAACCAGACTGAAGAAGGCAAAGGTTGCAGAAGCTAGAGCTGCAGTAAGTAGACTATTGTTAATATTTGGAAAAAAAAGTACACATAGGCTTGCCTTAACTCTCCAAAAACAGACCTTTCTCATCCTATATTAACTGATTGGGCACATCTAGACAAGATGTTTACTGCAAAATAGACTTATTAGCTGCGCAGTAAACATCTTGGCATGTACACATGCCCCTGTTAGGCTGGGGTAAACTGATTTACTCTGCAACAAGATATTACTTGTAAATACAAAGTACAGCCTGGCAGCCTGACACCCCCCTGGCTCACTGCCAGCCGGGGCTGCTGTGATCCAGCTCAACATGCTGCGCTCTTGGGCACATACTCAAACAGCAGTAAACTCTGGAGTTTATTGCTTTGTATTAATTGCATGTGTAGATGCATCTAGTATGTAGTTTTGTTTTGTTTTGGTTTTCACTTGGCCAGAAATGCCTAAGTGGCACATGATGGAGGAAAATGGAACAGTGCTAACTGGTGTTTAAATTTATTCCCTAACTTTTTTTCACAATGCAACTTGACAGACATTTGTATAGCATCTCTTCTATCCTAAAGCATTTTATTGTAACACCTTTTGAATACAAAGAATTGTGAATGAACTTCTTCACATAGTACTGTTAAGGGTGTTGGTGGTGGTTTTGGGGTTCCAAACTTCAAGAATAGCTTGTATTGTGGTTGCTTTTTGTGGGAGTATAGATTTTGTGGGAGTATAAACAGATCAGTTGCAAGTGAGAGTGAACCATTAGGTGAAACTGTGATGTATGTTAAACTACATGCAGTACCACATTTCCATATTGTCTTGTTCTTTGCTGTGTTTTGTTAGAATCTTGCATAACTTCAGAAAAAATATGAAAATCATTTTTGTACCTTCTTTTTTTAAAATACAAATGGCTTGCTACTGTAAGTCTGGCAGTATATTCGTCGCGCTACATAGCTCAAGGACTGGCCACTTTTAGAACAGTTGCTTTGGAAAACTTTAGCGTAGTTATTACTTTGAGTTATACTGGGATTTGCTTACACTCATTAGTTTTCTCCCCATCAGAAAAAACTAGGTATTAGCTGACTTCACGTAGGAGATCGAGTTACTTTGCAGTTGCTGCTTCACAGCCACTCTTACAAAAATCTACTTACCCTTTAAACATTTCACTACCAAATGGTGTGTAGTGCTGGTGGATCATGCCACTTAACATCTTAACTGTGTTATCATTTCTACCTGTACTTCAATTCTAATCCTGTGTCTAGCGGCTGTGTCAAACCAGTAAATATTAGTGCTCAAAATGAAGAAAGGGTTTGGGTTTTAAGCTGAGACCAGAGGTTCTCAACTTCATTAGATTCAAGGCACCCTTCAAAAATGCCAGGTCTTTGTTTTCAGTTGTTTTTTTGACTATGGAAAAATAAAAGAGAAATTCTTAGATTGCAAAGAGCTTGGAAAGACCATGCTGAGTTAAAACGTTTTTGATGCTCTAGATTTTGATTTGAAATTCCTTGGTTTTTCTTACGAACCATGTAGGTGTTTGCACATCTAGCAGTGTTAGAATTGTGCCACCCCACAGCACTTGTAAGGGTCTTGCAGCACCCCAGGATGTTACTACATAACCCTGGGTGAGACTCACTGGTATAGACATAAGGGGCGTGTCCACGCATGCAGTCACGTGTGCTTGTAGCAATTCAAGTAGAAGCGGCAAAAAATCGAGCTGGGGATTTTTGCCTCAGTGCACATGCCTGGAAATGGACTTTGGTGTGGAGCAAGTTGTGGTACTTGGGGCAAAATGACCTGCCCAGTTCCTCCCAGATCTGCAAGCAGGGGGAGCTAGAGCCTGGGGCCAGCAGTATAAAAGCCTGCCCTGGTGAGCAGCTAAGGGCTACTTACCCTCAGGAGCTTCTGAGGCCCAGCCAGTTGGTGTCCAGGGGTACTACCCCTTGTGCCAGCTGGACTACTAAAGCAGCCCTTACCTAGAGTGGCCCCTGTCCCCTCTACCCACTGTAGCAGTCTGGCAGTGGAGGTTGCTGCCTGTCTGTAACACCTGCGACAGCATCCACCCCCTTTGACCTGTGGCCCTGTGGCTGCATGCCTGCCAGACCTGGATGGGATGCCCCTGTTCTGCTATCTGGGCAGCTATTGCCCAGAAAATATGCTTCTTCCAGTGGCCTGCTCTGAACAGTCAAAGTGTGTCTTTTTGGGCCCAAATGGCCAACAGGTCAGCCACCTCCTCTGCCCTCCCGCTAGGTCTCCAGTGCTGGCCCTGGCCAGGCTTCTCTGCCTGCGTCTTGCTACTTGTCTAACCAGCAGAGATCCTAGTGTTCCCTGTTTAAAAATTGCAAATTCTGTGGTAAGAAATCCAAATCCTTTCATTAAAATACCCAAAACAGTGTTCTTCTGCTACTAAAACGAAATGCCACTATATATAGAGAGATCAGTTGAGCAATGTTTTATTGATACATTTACAAGTTTAAAGCAATTTGGAAGCCTACCGGTGCCTCAGTTATCAGAATAAAATAAATTCTAAATATCTATACACTTTGGCATTTACTTTTGGCTTTTTGTCATAGAAAAATCAGAGCTGCTCCTATCCCCTTTGCTCACCAGGATGTGCAGCTGATATGCTCACTAATATGCCTTGCCGCTTACTCACAGTGTGTCCCCTGCCCCAGTCTCCTCGCTACTGACTCCCAGGGCCAGGTATCTGGTGAGGGGTTTGTAGGAGTTGCCTGGGGGTGTGGGGTTTGTGGGTGGATTGTGGGGGGACTGTTGATGTGAAGAGATGTATGGTGAGACTGCACAGGAGGGGTGGGTTCCCTGGCCCCCACAGGGTGCAGCCCCCCCCAGCTCATGGACTGCCCCCCCCAACAGGGCCCATAGGCCCCACCCCCCAGGACTACAGCCCACTGCACAGGGACTGCAGGTCCCAGAACCCTTCCCCAGCCCCGGAGGACCCACAGCTCACCAGCAGCAGCAGCAGCCATCAAGGTGCTCGGGGCCTCCTGGCACAGCCCCTCCACGCAGTACAGGGCAGTACGGCTTGGCCCTGGCTGTCTGACACCTGGTGCTGCCTCTGCCACATCGCATGAGTGTGGCCCATCTTGGTATGGCGCCGTAGGTCTTCAGGCAGCGCTGGGCTGCTTGGGCTGTCACCTGGAGCCCCAAACTGCTCGTGGAGACTGCCTGTTGCACCAGGCTGGATCCTGCCTGCATGCATGGGAGCAGCCTGGCCCGAAAGCACGCAGGGCCCTGTCCATGCAGGACCGAGGATGGTGTGGCAGATGGTCCCCACAAGCAGCATGGGGCCCTGGATGACAGCTTGAGTGGCCCAGAACTGCCCTAAGGTGCATGGTGCCACGCTGCACCAGGCTGGGCTTGTGCAGTTTGCTACAAGCACCACCGGGTACCAGGCAGCTGGAGCCAAGCTCTGCTGCTCTGTGCTGCAGGCAGGCTTTGCCAGGAGGACTCTGAGCACCCCAATGGGCTACTGCTGTGGGGGGAGCAGGCGGGGAGGGGACTGTGGTCCATGCAGGGGGAAGTAGGTAGGGTACCCACTCCTCCAGAGCAGCTCTGTCCACACCCACAGCCCCCCACAAGTCCCCCCCCCATGTCCTGCCCTGCTTTTTTCTGTAATTTTTTTGATACCTGGATATCCAGGTATCAAATTTTGAGCCCCTGCTGCAAATATGCAGTACGGGGAATGCTTTTTTGTTCCCAACATGCCTCTTGCCACATCTCAAACTGCTTTAAGATGCGGCAAGAGGCACATGCGGGCTCGTCTGGACGTGCCCAAGGGGTACTTACAGACACGGAAAAAACAAAACGACGGAGCTTTACTTTCAGCTTGGTGCACCCTGGCACCAAGCACAGCACATGCCCAGAAGAGGAATCGAGTTGTTTTGACCCAGCTTGCCTAGCATCTGTATAGCTCAGGTGCTTTAGTGGGGCTTTTTGGCGCTTTTACCTAATAGCTGACTCAATTAGCTATTAGGTAAAAGCGCCCAAAAGCCCTGCTGAAGCATGTGAGCTATACGGATGCTGGGGATCCAGGCCAAACTAATGTGAGTCCTCTTCCAGTAAAACACTGGGTGGGGGAAGGGTTCCATGTCTGTAAACATTTGAAATTTTTTAGGGCACTGCAAAAAAAAGGTTGAAAACCACTGGCCTAAGTAAATTACACTTTCATTTAGGGTTTATAATATTGCCTTCTTTAATGACCTCAAAATCTCTTCATATTTTCTGCAGCATAAAAGGAAATGAAACCAATGCACATAGAATATTGTTATTTTAATCTTTTTCCAGACTAGCAGTGATATATGTCTGATAGCCAAATTACTTAGCTGAGAGCAGTATTTAAAGTGGCTAAACAAAAATGTTTGAATTAAACACGAAATTGTCTAGATCTTTTTGTGTTTTGTTCACAGTCTGTTTAGTTTAATCGTGTAGCGTTCAGTAAACTTATTTTCCAACTGTATTCACAGTGTAACATGGTTTTGTCTTTGTTATCTATGCACCTAAGCAACTAAACACGTCTCAGCCTGAAGAAAATAACATTATGGTAAATGTCTCTTACATGCTCAACTTGCTGCATGTAAAGTGGCTAAAGGTTTGTTGGCCTCCTGTGTTCATTCATTCTCTTACAAAGTGTTTCCTCTTGCTATCTGAGTCATGTGGCTAATTGTCACATAAGCTTTTTGGGTACTTGAATATTCCATTATTTTTGTCTCTATCAAAAACAAACTTATGACCATGTTGTTAAATATTGTTCTATTAGACCAAATACAGTCTATTTTTTCACATCATTGATGTCAGAAAAGCTTAACAGACTCATTTGAAAATATTTTCATTACTTAATTTGAGTTCAGTTGAGTGGCGAAAAAAAATTCCCATTGTGCTCTGTATAGACTGGTATGAATTATGCAACATATCTAAGAATATTATGGAAAACTTCTATACATATTTGTTTAATACAAAAATTAAATATTCTAGTATGGGTGGGCTAATTTGAAACCAAGATAAGATATCTATATTTGTTGCAAGTCCATCGCTTCTTGGCTTTTTGGCTAAGATCAAGTGCATTTCCTATCCTAAAAATTAATATTACTTGCCACAAACAGTTGAGATGCTCATTACAAAATACACACAAGATGCTATGATGGTCCTTCATTTGGGCATTGATTGTGGTCTGTAGCTTAAAACCGATGTTTAGGGATCTGTTACTGAGATAAATCAGAAAGCTAAGAATTTTCTCTCTCATTAAAAAACAAATGATGCCTTGGGTGTTGCTTGTGTATTTCTTAACTATTATCTCTGACAGTAAGACTTTGGTTTTCAGGTTTTCTGACTGCAACATCCTTAACTAAAGAAAAACAGTATTGTAAAACAGCTCTTTTTGCTACTAATTTTTAAAGGTGTTGTTGAGATCTGTAAATGCTGTTTAGTCCATTTGTTCAGTTTAATGGTTGTTCTCGTGGAGGCAGGCAACCAATAATTAAATTAATATAGCAAGAGAAATCACTCCTTTTTGTTGTCTCTATTTAACACAGTGCGTCTAGTAGACTTTCTTTCAGTCAAATGTGAGGCTATTTTAATTGGTTTAGTGTTTTGACCTTAATTACGTTTACTACATTTTAAAAATATTCATTGCTAAACTAACAATCACTCATTTATTCTAAGCTTTATAATTTAGGCTCTTTGATCTATCTATTTTCTAAATAATTAAGTGGTGTTACAATACTTCCATGTTATATGGTAAACCAGTGTTGTTTTTTAACTCTGTTCTCTCTCCATTTAGAGCGATTTATAAAATTATATAGTACTATACAATTGCAGTATTCAAACTGCAATTTTTCTACTGTATTTAAAACAATGCATGCCACATTTAGCATAATTCATACCAAAGACTTTCATATGGCTGCAGTGAGTAGGTTGCCCAATCTTTTAGAGACTTTAAACTTGGGAGAGTGGGGGAAGCATTTTAAAAAAAAGTATGGCTATACTGTGTTAAAACAACACCATGCTGTTCTAAGTGTGTATTTTTTTCTCTAACTTTTAATGCTAACTAGATTTGGGCAGAAGAAGTGACAAAAGTAAGTAAAAAAAAAACAAAACAAAAAAAACCCCTTCAGAAACAGAAGAATTATGAAACAAAATGTGTATGCTAGTGCAGTATAATTAAGACCTTGTATGAAGAGCAGAAACATAAAATACTATTAGTCTGATGCATCAAAATACCATCTCGCCCCTTGCAGAGAATTTCAAAATCCTAATGGTGATGTGTGAGGCACTTGAAAATAAACAGTGTGCTCCACCACAGGAAAACATGTGATCTTCTTGTGACACTGCAGTAGGAAAGGACTACAGGGCTTCTCTTACAAAACTTAACTGCTTGAGACAATGTCTTCTTTGAAGCCAGACTCCCAATAATAAGTTCAAATGTTCTAAAGGATTGTATATTTTTCTCTTGCATGGCAATTCAGAGCCACCACATGCAGCTATTTGCCTCCTAGTGTGCAAGTGCTGAACTGAGAGCAGCTGAAGAAGCAAACTGCACTGGAAAATGGAGAATCAATGCTAGCTTTTTCAGGTTTAGGTGGAAGACAACCTGAATGCAAACTCATGCTGTAAAATGGTGATACATAAGACTACGTGTAGGCTGGAAAGACAATATTTTGAGAGACTCCTCAACTTCAGCCTTTGTGACTGGACATTGTGTCCTATCTCACTTGTTACAGAGCTGTTTTTCCCTCCTTCCCCTATGACATAAGTAAGACAATAAGTTGTGAAATGGTCAGGGTCTCAAATCTGAGAGCTGGGACTAAAATGTAGACATTCTTTGAGTCATGCTGTTTTATTACTATTGAGCTGACAGTTAAACAAGCTGGTCTGTTACAAAAAACTGGGTGAGAGATGCTGGGGTCAGGCTGACTAACAACCAACATTTTTTAAGGAAAAAGTCATTGGCAAACTTTGAGCCCTAGATATTGACAGATTTGTTTTCAAGCCTTAATGCTAACTGAGTTTCCAACCATTTTATCTCTGTTACAACGTTTTTGTTTGTTCTTAGTGTTGTAGGGTAAAATGTGTAAGAAATAATAAACCTAGAAGCCATCCAGTCAGGATATTCAAAGCTACAACTAATGTCTCCTTTCAAAGGTAGACTAATTCATGCAAATACATTCAGGCAAATTGTACTTTGAGATTACAGCTGCGTGTTATTTCTTTAAGCCAGGACAAAGCTTTAAATAAGAGAATCTCTTATTCCTAAGTAAGGTTTTTAATGTTAATTGTCCTGACTACTAAAATGCTGAACTATTTCTGGTTTGAAATTGTCTGCTTTAGCTTCTCACTGTTTGATTTCATTATGCATTTTCTACTTGTTTTAAAATTTAGTTATCAAACGTCTTCCCCATGAAGGTACTCTCTCTCTCTCTCTTTAAAATACTAAATATTGAACTTCATTAGTCTCTTGCTGCAAGACATGTTCTTCCAGGCATTAGAGGCACTTCTTGTCGTTCTACTGCAACCTCTTCAGTTCTGTTTCTTTTGTTGCATGTATGGACTTAAAAATTGGACATTTCTATACTTAGAGAACATTGCTAAAATACAGTGTGTACATTTGGAGCCATTTCAAAATGGCAGCAGATGTTACTTTTCCAACTGTTAGTGTACAAGGTGGGAACTAGGAAGCAGTCTTAAACTTGGAGAAGTTTTGCTACAGCTGTATCATCTCATGCTTGTTCCATTGAACATCGTCTGCCCTTTTGAAACTGCTGCAGCATTCATGTGTTCATACCCAATAGCAGTAGAGAGATACTACCTCTCTAGTCTTACTCTGTCTTGCCTTGTTCTCTGCTTTCTGTGTACTTATTCTCTTGGGTTTACAATTACACTGAGGGCTCATACTTAATAAGTAAGATCTGCAGCATGCCCGTAATCTTATAGATCCTTGTTCTGAACTGAATTGGAGGAGGCATCAGTTTAACAGACCTCAGTGGAAAACACTTATGGGCCACCAACTTCAGGTCCCTTCCGACCCTACAAACTATGAAACTTGTGTGCGACTTGGTGTAGGGTTTTTTAAGCTGCTACTACAGTTAATACCGGACTGGTAGAGAGAGTAGTTTAAACCTAAAATTCCAATGTTTTCTTTTGGCTGCATTAAAAACTGAGGTGGTGAACCTGAAGGTTTTATAGGTTCAGAAGGCCAGCTGTCTATATACAGCTTTTACCAGGAGTATGCCATAATACCAATCTTCAGTTGCCAGCAATGAAAAATGGGTGAGGAAACTAGTTGGAAGACTTAAATTATATAATCACACTTTAATAAGCAGATTAAATTCTTGTTTCCTCAGTTTTTCTTAAATTTGTGACACTGTCTGAAAGTAGTAAATGAGTTAAATCTGTATGTAGTGTGACTTAATTTTGCCATCCCTTGTGAAGGGAGGAAATTGGCTTTATTTGCCCAACTAAACACTTGCCATTGTAGGGTTTCTGTAGAATGCAGATCAGTCACAATTTCCTGTTTTTTATATTATATTTTCTGTGGTCGTAGAGGGAGACCCAGAGTCTACTGCAATTTGAAGTATCAGAAAACTTCACAAATCTCCCTGGAGAACTTGGCATGATGTGGAATCAGGAAATAATACTGGTTGACTCTGAATCTTACCTCCTTCCGAAGCTTCTTA
>NW_017728907.1:37224952-37261525 GCF_001723895.1 Crocodylus porosus | reverse complement strand
TTATATGCAGAAGTGCAGTTTAGGCAGCATAGCCTTTTAGAGCGCTAAATGCAAAGTTAATTGTACTAAATGACATCATCTAATACAGTTGGATTACTTTTAGATTTATCCTAAATGTTATGGTACCTGCAGGCTAAATGACGTTAACAAAATAAACTATGGACTTCAGTGAGTTAAATATAACAAAACATAATAGTCTCAAATAAATTTTACTTTTTAACTGTAAATTTCACTTTCTGGTGCAGCAGAGAGCTTTTAGCTTAACACAGGGGTGACTGAACCTTCTTAAAAATTAACCTATTTTGAGGTGTCCAGAGTTAGTGCATAGGTAGCGTATACTCATTAGTCTCCATGCTTTGTTTGCCAGAAAGTCATACCAGAATGAGCAGTTTTACATATAGCTAACTGGAAAGTAGTTGTCTACAAAGTTAAACAGCTATGTACCAAATTATGAATGCCTACATGGGGTATGTATAATAGCTTAAAGTTTTTAGAGAATTAAATAAAAATTGGGGCCCTAATTCTGCAAACGTATAAGAGCACACTTAACTGAATTCACATGAATAGTTCTGTTGAAATCAGTGAGATTAATGCATTAAAGTTGACTACTGTGTAGGATTATGGCCTACATTAGGAAGCTGTAATAGATTTAGCAAGCAGTATGGTGGTGTGATATGACTGCTTTTGACTGAATGTACTTCTAACAAGTATACCTGCTTCAGTCTGAACAGGAAGTAAGAATAACTCAGAGTGAATTTGACCGTCAAGCAGAGATTACAAGACTTCTGCTGGAAGGAATCAGTAGTACACATGTAAGTATTCAAACTGAAGAAAGTGTAAGCAAGAGTTCTGGCGACTTACCTGGCACATTAAAATGCTAATATTCATCTTCATGTGTTTATCAAACTTTAGATATTTGAAGGGAAACTTCTGAGCCCTGCTCCTATGTAGCAAGCTTAATTTTGGTTAAAGTAGGTGTTAGAACAGGTGCCAGCAACTCCCGGCATGCATGCCAGTGTAGCAAGCAAAAGCATTTTGCTTGGCATGTGCACTTCAGGGTGGGCAGTGGGGAGACGCAGGGAGGTGGATCCTTGTGGCAGTGCAGCTCTGGTTCCTTCTCTGCTGTCTGCCCTGAGATTTGTATACCTGCCGCTAGCAACAAGGTGGGCTGGGGATTTGCAGACTCCACTGGAGCTGCTTGCAGCCTGGCCTCCGTGGCAGGCGGCAGGGGCCTACCCAGAGCCCGGGCCAGCTGTGGCCAGCAGCTGGGAGGCTGCAGGTGGCTACACCGGGGTCCATGGAGTTCTGACCTGGTTCATTGCCAGTTGTGCGTGCACACATGCTTTGGGGCAGATGGCAGGGAATTAGTTGGGGCTGCACTGCCACAATAAGGATCAGACCCCTCACAGCTCCTCCACTGTCTGCCCCTGGCATGCCAACATCTCACAAGTTGAAGTTGCAGGTACTTTGGCACGCTGCCCAAAACCATTGCCAACCCCTGATGTAGAAGTTCTTCCCACATTTTCCTCTGAGCTTCTCAGTTTTCACAGAACCATTCAAAAGTCTACCCAGCGTTGAGGCTACAAATGGCAAAACTTCTGTTCTATAGTAACTCTTCTCTTTGGTAAAGGATGGCTTGATTCTTCTACAGTGTCTTTCTCTTGGGCCTGAACTTTTGGATTCTGTTTCAGTTACTTGACAAGTCTGGGTCCTGAATGTGATTCATAGAATACCTGGTACAGTAATGTTGCCACTGCCAATCAATGATCAGGACAGCCTATTTAATGCAGTATGGTGTTCTTTGAAGACTAAAAACTTGAACTCTTTGCTGTGTTATAGGCACATCATCTTCGCTGTCTGAATGATTTTGTTGAAGCTCAGATGACTTATTATGCACAATGTTACCAATATATGTTGGACCTCCAGAAACAACTTGGAAGGTAGTAAAACTGCAAAAGCTTTCTAATTAAAGCTTGGCTGTAAGGGCTTATTTAGAATAGGAGAAATTGTTTTGGCATGACTACTAATATAGCTAGCTGTGGTACAAATCCCTGGTGCAAAACAAGAGGATTCCTTTTGCTTTTCTCTTAGTTAACCAGTTGTTTGATGCTTCATGTTAGCAAGCAGTTGTCAAATGCACTAGAGGTCAGTGTACTATCTGCAAATGTACCATTTTTTAAACTTGCTTATAAACCGAAGAGTGGAGCTACAGTCTTGCAAACTAGGGCTGACTGCCAGCAAAGCCAGCTATTGTAGGGGAAGCTGATCAATCAGAACAGTATCAATAGAATAGGCAAGGTATGTCTTGTGGCTTAGGCTTTTTTTTTTTTTTTTTTTTTTAAGCCAAACATCTAATGCTTTAATGACCCTTTAACTTGAAGTGTTCCAAATTCTTTCTTAGATGATCAAAATGCCCTAAAACTGGGGTGTCAAACATCTGGCTTGCGGGCTAGATGTGAACCTTGGAGGTGGGTCTTCTGGCATGCCTGGGGCAGCAATCCCGCATTTGAGTTTGGTGTCTCCTTATCAGCCTCATACTGCTGCAGAGGCAGGTGTCAGCAGGGTGCCTACCACAGCTATTGTCAGTGGCCACAAAGTAGCGGGACTTACTGATGGGGGTGAGCAGTGATAGCTGCAATAGGGGCTGTGCTGACCTCCCCTCCCACAAGAGCATTAGGGTGACAAGGGGATGCAAATCCTCATTCACCCCTGGGCTACAGGCCATCCTGGCATCTCCCCCCGCAGCAGCAGTTCTGCTGCAGTGGTGGGGCTTCTTGCCACAGCTGCCAGGGCCTCAGCAAGAATAGCACTGAGGCCAAAGTAGGTGTGGTCCACAGGTACCAGCAAATTGGGGTGTGAGTTTGAGTTTGACACCCCTGCCCTAAAAGAATTTCACAGATAAAATTACTCCCTTTCTTTTAAAAAATTTTCTTTCCCAGTTGGGGCTTTTTTCTGAAACTGTTTCACATGTTAGACAAAACCTTGATTTGGGGTACTTTGGTTGACTATGGGGTGATTCTGCCTTGAGCAAAAAGTTGGATGTATCATAACATCATATTCAATGGAATGGAATTTATTGGGTTTGTCTGTGCTTAGGGAAACTTTACTGAAATAGTTATGGTTACTTTTGGGATAAGCCCCCATGCAGATAATCTTGATATAAGTATTTCAGAATAGTTAATTCACCAAGTATAGGTAGGCTTTTATTAATAAAATGTCTCCTTGTTAGCAGGTGAGTTTGTGTAGTAACTTGCCATTTACAAGTTGTTTTAAGTAGTTCAGTTAAGACAACTTCTAGAAAACATTCTAAATCTATTTTTGGAGGCTTTTTGGCATGTGTTTAAAATTATCTTTTTGCTGCTAACCCTTCTGATCAAACTGCTTAACTTAAAAATAATTGATAATAGCTTTACTAGCTGTACTGATTTTGCTTGTAAAATCTTGGAAGCAAAGACGCATTTGGCAATACCCCCAATGAGGATTAACTAGTTTGATGGAACAATACTTAATATTTTCAGCAAAGCTTGCTATTTGCTTGCACAATCTGTAGCACATGTCCCACAGTTGGTAGGAAGGGTATAATGGTCTTATTTTAACCTCTTATCAAGTGGAGTCGTGCCTCCATAGGAATGGAAATAATTGTCAGTGGGCATATTCTTTTTCCACAGCTTCCCATCTACCTTCCTCTCTAACAATAATCAGTCTTCCTCAACCCCTGTGCCAAGTGTATCTGCTCCATCAGTCTTGGCCTCTGCTTCTGCTTCATTGCCTTCAGTAAGCAATTCAGTAGTTACTTCAGGCTTCAGTGAACTGAAGTCATCAAGTGGCAACAGGAAGGCCAGAGTTCTCTATGATTATGATGCTGCAAACAGCAGTGAATTATCGCTACTTGCAGATGAGGTAAGAGTTCATTCTAAATGTCATAATAACTTGAAGTCATCTGTTGGTAATTTAGGTAATGTATACGTTTAACTTACAAAGAGTGACTTAAGTGGCATTCTGGTTTGTGGGCTAAAAATCTCTTCACCACATAATCTGATGTACTGAAATTTCACTAACCTGTTACCCAAGTCCCTAAATGTCCTGTGTACCTGTATACCCCAGATCCGTAAAATGGAGATAATATTTGCTGTTTCTGCTTAAGCATTATCACAGGTTCAGTAGTTGTGGCCTGGTTCTGCTATCCTCTCTTATGCTACAGAACAGTTTTCATCCTGAATACCACCAGTGTCCCATGTAGGGGCAGGCTTATGTACTCAGCCCAGGGCATTTTGCACACATTCTGGGATGTGACCAGGTGCTTTAATTAGCGACCTGTGCTAATTAGAAGTGCCTGTGTGTCGTGTATATCAGTGTCCCTGTGCATCCCCACACTGAAAAAATGGCAGTGGAGCACTTTGAACTAAAGCTCATCAAACATGTTTTATTTCAAAATGCCCTGCCGCCATTTTTTCAGCACAGGGACACTGGTACATGTGATATGGAAGGTTGCCGAAGTGTGTCTGTTTTCCTGCTCCAGCAGACTCAGGCAAGTCTGCTCTGACATGCTCGGTTTCCAGCATGTCTGAGCAGGCTCCTTGCACATCTATAGGAGCTCCCAGGGTGCAGCACAAGCACAAATGTTTGCTTGGTTTCAACAGGGCTAACTTCTGCCTTTCAATTTAGGTTCTTAATAGTTGATACTAAGGGCTTTTCTGTGGGGGGAAAAAAAAACCCTTGAAAAAGTTGACTGTGCATGTTAAATAACATTGAGCGCTCTCATAGATATTCTCATTTAGCACACGTGTGGGTTTAAGGTGCTTTAACTTGTGCGTGGTTACTTTTAGTTTTTGTTTGCTTTAACTTTCCTAAGTGTTTCTCATAAAAGGTTTTGAAGCGCTAGTTATCTCCGTAAAAATTCCTCCAGTAAGTGCTAAGTCTTGAAGAAAATGCTGCATGTAGCCTCTCTCTCTCTCTCTCTCTCTCTCTCTCTTTCTCTCTCTTTCTCTCACACACACATACACACACACACACTCTCTCTCTCTCTCTCTCTCCCCCTTTTAAAAGTTGATATGATCAAGACAAAGTTTACCTTGAGTCAGTGCCCAGTTTGGTGTTTTCCAATCTTGAAGTACTTTAACTAGTTCAACCCTCTTATCTTCCCCTCCCCCACAGATTAGTAGAAATAGTTTCTATAAACGGGAATTTGCTGCCCTATGGATGCTCATGTTAAATATGCTTTTTAAATATAATTTGAATATTGGAACTCTGAGTTATAAAACTCTGGTAGACAGGCTATGCTTTGCTTTCAACAATATCTGTTCCAAGATGATATGTTAACGATGTGTTTCTGTTTTTAGGTGATAACAGTTTACAGTATCCCTGGCATGGATTCAGACTGGTTGATGGGTGAAAGGGGAAATCAGAAGGGCAAAGTGCCTATTACTTATTTAGAACTGCTAAACTAAATGGTTGGCCTATATAAAGACTGTCAGTTATGGTGACATCCTATTTATGTACAATTAACTTTATATAAGCAGGTTTAAGTGTCTTCCATATTATTGTCTTAAGGGACGAATACCAGCCATCAGAAACTGGCTTTTCTGCCAACATTGTTGCATGGTAAATACTCTATTCAGATTTAATTTGTGTTTAAAGCTTTTACTTCATGTGCCAAGAATGTGTTTCCTACAGAATTGTTTCTACTGAAGTTTTCACTAATACAAGCTTCTACTTTTGAGTAATCTAAATTGAAAGCAGGAGGTACTGTTTTCTACTGAATTTTTCATTAATGGCAAGCTTCTTTCTTCACATAAAATAAACTTATTGTGAATTGATGGCAGTTTGATTTCAGTTATTTGTTCAGTAGTCAATAGCCATAACCAGGTCAAATATAAAACTACTTCGTAAAATGGCTTTAGTTATTCAAGATAGTATGTAGAATGCAAACATACTGATTTACATGGTTAGAAGTGGAGTGGTATAGGCATTGAAGAACTTCAAAAAAGAAGAAAAAAGTTGTGACTTAAGTTGTTAAGATATAATTTAAAAGTTTTGTACTTCTATTTAATGCATGGTTGGATTGAATTCTTTTTTTTTCAGTCATTAGTTTTCATCATGACTTAAATCATCAAGGGGAAACCTTATTTAATACTAAATTTGCTTTGAATTTGTACTTTTTTAGCTATTTTAACAAGGGAAGTTTTATTTTCAATGGCTGGTAACTAATAAAGATGGTTGAATTGCAAATATACATAGTCTTTACTGAATTTAGTACCTTATGTTTGCTAACTGGGAAGATGTACTATAATAGTACATTAAGGCCATGAACAGATGCAGTAGTATACATGTTTAGCCTGAAGTCAGCCCCCTCTCTCATGCTCTCCTTGCATTTCCAAGACCAAAGTGATCCCAGGCTAGGATAGGTGAATTGACCAGCACCTACTCCATTAATCCTGCTCCCTGTGGAGAGGAGCAGCAGGGAAAAGCTCCCTACATCTGCCACAGACTGGGCTCTGGAGAATGGGGCAAACAACACTCCATCTAGGAGTGCAGCAAAAGGAGAACTGAGGCAAAAGCTCTCAGCTCCTATCCCAAGCCCAGGCAGTGTATGGTTTGGAGAAGTAGCAGGGAGGGTGGCTGGACTGGTCCAAGAGGGGAGCAGAGCAGCAAAGTACCACCCCCAGCCCCTTCCCCAAGCCAGGTGCTGCCTGGCCTGGGGAAGAAGCAGGGAGCAGCAGATGTTCTTGGAGGGGGGAAGGAGTAGTGCATGAACATCTGCACACTTGTGGGTGCTACCAAGATAATCTCCATTTTCCCAGTAGAAACTGAATGTCTATGCATAGCCTCAGTAGAGTTTAAGTAGTTTTAACATGCATTTATTGAGATACTAAATATTTTTCATGTTTAAAAATAACTTTTTATTGGATTAACACTATTGCATACTTGTATTTAGGCAAAGGAAGTATTATCTGTAGTTGG
The DNA here is from genome assembly GCF_001723895.1 of Crocodylus porosus. Lineage (NCBI taxonomy): Eukaryota > Metazoa > Chordata > Crocodylia > Crocodylidae > Crocodylus > Crocodylus porosus. The sequence continues at coordinate 37,254,565 of NW_017728907.1, read as the reverse complement.
CAAACAGAATTGTTTCAGAGTCACCATATTGGTCAAGGTTTAGAGCTAGTAGATCTAATTTTGCCTGTAGAGTGCATGTGTTTGCATATGCATGCTCTTCTAATCCATGATGGGGAGGAGTTTTTCTGTGTTTTTTACTGTCAGTCAATTTCTTAACTTTGAATTTAGTATTTCATTTTTTGCTAACAATTTAACTGAACGAATTGAGTAAACTGAAATGAAAAGTGTTCTCTACCCCTGCAAGAGCTGTTGATGTTTCCAAGCTCTGTTTGTTCTTGACATTGGTGCTGAGTGACTTCTATCAGCTTAGTTGGATTTTTTTGTGTAAAATTTTGGCAGCAAAAGTATCTCTTATTAGTGTTGAATAACATATGGTCTTATCTACTAAAACTGTCCCTTTTTCTTAAGGAAACATTTCTTAGTTTAAAAATAAGTCTGCTAGAAGCAATTCTTTCTCCCCCCACCCAAGTGCTGATGATGTATTAAAAGCAAACATAAGAACCAAACCAAGATTTCAGACTGGACTGTTGTGACTTATGTAAGGAAATGAAATGCCAAACAGCATTATTTACACACGTGAGCACACACACGCACCCCCCCCCCACCTAAGTAGAAAGCCATAGTACTAAAAAATGATTTGACCAATAACTTCTGCTGATAATGCTGACCTTTTCTCCCCTTCCCCTGGCCAGTTCCATTTGTCTCAGCATAACCAGGAGACATTTGTGTCAGAAATGGTCTTAAGTTCAAGGCTATGTAGACAACAAAGCTGTACAGTTCACTCATTCATCCAAGTATTAAATGCTCAAAAATATGGACTCCAAACTAAGCAAAAGGGTTTAACTGACATTTCAGTAACACAGGCCTTTTACTTATTGCTGGGGTTCATAGCTGTAGAGCAGCTTTGATCATAAAAAGGATAACAGTGATTGTTTTAGTTGAAACCTAATTCATTAAATACTGCAAGTATATGAAAATACTAATCTGCCCATAGGCAGCAGAACCTATTCCTAAAATGTCAAGGAGACCCAAAATTTGCTCTGTGTTTGAAGAGGCAAAAGACCTTCTTCTCCTTGTCTGCTAAGATTGTGATGAGCTAGTATAAATCTTTAGTTAAACATTCTTGATCTTTTTATGAAAACAGGTAGAAAAGGAGATAAATTCAGTTTTGCTAGGTGACAAGTCTTCTTGCTGGTACTCTACCAAGCTGCAATAACTTCTATATCGCTAAAGGAAAATTGTTGCAATCTATTTTGAGAGGAAAGTTGGAAGGAATACAGGCATAGATGCTGGTGATGAGATGAAAAAATAATTATTTATATTTCCTATTGGTATAGAATCTTAATAATTGAGCTCCTGAACAGTATCAGAAAAAAACTGAATTATTTCATGCTTGCTGGAGTACCTTTTATTTTAGTTCAGAGATACCTACTTTTTGATAGCAAGCTAAGAGTGTAGCTCCAAATTCCCCATAATATAGGGACATGTCCATTTAGGGATAAGTACTTTTTGCATACTGCCTTCTTGTGTAAACATAGACAGTTCCTCCTCTGACTCTTCCACTACAGAGCAGTGCAATACTTACTGGCCTATAGCACAGTTACTCTCTGATTTTAATGCTATCAGTTAGGACTATATCAAGCAATTTAGTCGTCTCTATATTCTGCAGGAATGAAACTCAAATTACCTAGTACCAAAACATGCTGAAGCAGATAGAATATGTGTGGTTTTTTTCCTTACCTTTAAGAAAAGTTCTAAGACAACTAACAGTAACAATTTAACAAAAATAGTTACTATTTTTTACTGCCTGATTAGGTTTCAGATTTAACCCCTAGTGCTCCCTACCTGAGCCCCTTGTCTCTGTAAGTTGGCAGATTTTTACAACACTTATGGTTGACATGCCTGGCCACTTTCTCTGTCCACTCCCAATTATTAAAATGCAGAATTAAAGTTCTGGAGCACAAATTTCTTATGAAATAGATTACATGGGAAGTTCTTGACACACAAAATCACGGTTATATAGAGTCTATTGTGGACTATTACCCAGAACAGAAAATAATGTAGAGGTGAGACCATGTATCCCATCTGCTTTATGAAATGGCAGAAATGTTTGCTTCCTCTCCTAGTATGCCAAAGCTGTAGGGCCTACAGTGCAGGCAGTACCACCTGCAGCTGCTGTCAAAATGTTTGAGTGCATCCACGCACTGGTTCTGGGATAGTCTTCAGAGAGAATCCACATGAAGTCTCCAGCTTTTGGTGTCTGCAATTGGTGTTTTGAACTGGTTAACAGATGCAAAACTATGCAACTCCCTAGGAAACTTCTGTGCACCGTAGCTTAAGAAAACCCTGGAATAAACTGTGTGCAAGAAATTTGTGCCTAATTCTAGATGAGCAGAACTGAGTGCACACATCTGGTGTGCACTACCATTTGCTGCCATCTCCTTAGGACTATGACCTAAATTTACAGCAACTATTAGTACCATCACCTGGCTAGACAGGTGCCAGACTGTGTTCCATTGTTGGCTGAAGCCTTTATAAGAAAGGAAACTTGCAGTAGTGCTGGCAGGGGTTGGTGGGAAATGGGGAGAAAGCTCTGTATATATTAAATAGTAAGATTTATTGCTGCCTTTCCTTTAATTTAGGGAGAGCAATATGCATTTAGTGAGTTCTAAAGCTCCCTGTTAGCTGGTTTGGAAGAAGAAATTATGAGGCTCAAATAAAGGAGCTGATAGCTAGGGGAAGATGAGATGGGAGGAAATGCATTACAACATATGCCTATTTGTCCATATTTAATATGTACCTTACTGCCCTCAACTTGGTTCTTCTCTCAGGATCACATGGCAGAGACTCCAGATGTATAAAAGAAGACTCAACCAGAAAGCAAGGAAAATGGGGTGTAGTTTGTAGTCATGTGAAAATTATTTTCAAATACAAGGGCAGATGTACAGTACTTGCACCTGTGTAAATCCCTGGGGATTTTAGCTATTGCTATGCTTTAATCCAGAGCTATCCCCCCTCTTTTTGGAAATAACAACTCTTAATTAAGATGTCTGGTAGGGGGCCAGTTACATGAGTCCGATTAAATATCCTTTGTCTCCCTCCTTAATCGCTTTGCAACTACTTCGTTAGGGCATCTCCATTAAACACCCGTTGCTGATTTTTGTTGTTGTTAGTGTCTCACGAAAGCACTTTCTACTGCTATTTTCCTCAGCAATGCCACAGGATAGATAATTCATTCACATCAGAAACAATACACACAACTGCTTTTACCAAAAGGTGGCAGCTCCAACAATTAACTCTCTTCCTTTTGTTCCCCTCTGGGCTGTAGACTCACAGTGGCACAAGCAGTACAGTGAAATTCGTTATCTCTTTTGAGGACTGGATACTAATAAAATGTTCCTGCTGCTTTTAATAGATTTCTGGCTGGTGTTCTGTTTATTTTTCTGCAGAATCTAGCAAAATGATGTGATACTGCAGCCTCTTTATTCTTCCTTGCATAGGTCTCAGAAGTCTAAGATAAATGGTCCTGCTATTCTTAAGGGCTCCATGTGGATTCCTGCTCAGGCTTGTCTTGCCACCTGTTTTATTCAGTGGCACCCTGGGCCCTTGCAGATACGGACTGAGCTGAAGTGTTAGCAGAGCCCTCATACTTGGCTCTTTCACAGAATTAAGGATCTGTGGTATTGTCTTTTTTCCACTATTTAGTATAGACAAGGAATGTGGTTTGACTTGTTCCAGGTCAGGTCACATTAATTAGGTTTGGTACAAGAAAGTATTTGGAGGAATGGAGAAAATATGTAATCACCCTTCTAATGGGGAGATGTCATTTACTTGTCAAGACAGTTTTAAGCAGTCGAGCTAGACTGAATGCATTGCTGGCTGTCCCCCGTGTTCTTGGGTAAAGAAAACTTTCTCCAAAAGTATTTTAGGCCATAAGTCCCTATTGACTTCACTATGGCTTTAATAGCTAGGACAGTATTTAGAAGCATAAACTAGGCTTTAGTATTTAGAAGCATAAGTCCCACTTGACTTTCAATATGGCTTCAGTAGCCAAGTCAAAAAGTTGTGACTCCCCCCGCTTTCTAGCATGCACTGCCCCAGTGCTCCAGGCAGAATATTTGCAATCTGCAGATGGTGCAGAACCAGCTTCTAAATAGGGTGAGACACCAAGAACACCAATTTAACACATATGCTTATACTTGGGAGTAGTGAGTTGCTGACTTCTACATACAATTCAGTCCCCTGGTTATATAAGCCTTGAATTGTGACATCTAGTTATGTAAGGAGCTGACTCCTGCCCATGTTCTTCCACAGCAGTTAGTTTGCTTTTCTGTCAGTTCCCAAGAGAGAACCATTCAGAATTGGCAGCAGGAGGGCCCTCATGCTCTAGAGGGCCCTCACCTTTGGCCCTCCCTTTCCTTAGCGGAATGTCAGCCAAATCAGCAAGCTCCAGAGTGCAGTACAAGGCATGCTTGCTCTAGCAGGGTTTTATTAATGCTTTCACCTGTGGCCCTTAGCTGAATTTTTATGAAGCTGAGGGGGCTACTTTTATGTCAGGACAGTTGCTGGTGTGCAGTAGGAGGGTGGGATCTAACAGAATCATGTAAGATGGAAATGGCAGTTTAGTGATTTCTGATCAACCGGATGCAAAGCTTGGAAATAGAACAGGACTCAAAGCACTATAAGGATAGTGATGCTGTATGCACGTAGTTTTGAGCTACTGTCTCTGTAGTAACAGGGCCAGATATCAATTTTTTTTACCTGTGCATATTAATTCACTCCTACTATCTTTATTATATTAATTTTAAAAGGTGTTTCCTGTAGCCAACTTGCATGTAGTGCCTTGTTGCTTAAGAAATAGGCAGGTGTATCATAGAAAAAAAAATCCTCTATGCACAGTACAACAGCTTGGCACCAGAATGCTCTTGCAATCACTCACTCTTCAAGTCTTTTGTGAAAATAAATGCTTGAGTGGCAGCAATATTTTAACGTTCCTCCATTCACACCTGTATTCCAACTACAGTTATTTTCAGCCAATTTTCACTGGCTAATGGTAACATTGGTATTGTGTCCTATTTTTGTAAGTGTCTAAGGTTGAAGATTTGACAGTGGTCTACTTGAGAAATGGATTACTGTCTTGAATTATACAATGACAACCTAATGCACGTGTAACAATGAAGGGTGTATGGCATTTTCTGATGTGTGCACTCACTCCATTAACGTTATTTTAAACTTTTAAACATGACATTACGTATATTTTGTCTTTTTGCTAAATGACTAATTGGCTCTCTGCACAGCCAGCTTATCTGTGTGTGTGTGTGTGTGTGTGTGCGCGTGCGTGCGCACGCATACATACATGCACATTCATGCATACCCCTTGCATAAATGCACATAGAAGTCTTGATGCTGCAGTGAATACTGCACATTGCACATGCATTTTTTGACTTTCCTGAAGTTCTAGTCACATGGACAATTTAGGGTCTAAATGCAGCAAGAGAAAAGAACTGAAAATTGGGTTCTGAAAAATGTGTGTTAAAGTCCAAAAATCAAGTTCAAGCCAACTTTCTCCAGAATTAGGCCATTGTTTTTTCCTTGATGACGACTCTTTCCATGCCATACTTCAGTTTTTAAGCCAGTTTGTGTGTGGGGATTGTGCAGGGTAGGAATAATTCCTTGTAGGCCTGGAACTGCAAGAACGTCAATTAACTAGTACACGTTCAGGTGTAAAGCTTCATATTTTGTTTAACCAAATTAAAAATAAAATAAATTTCTTATGAACCAGGTCTAGGGATCAGCATCACAGATAAGCCCCCAAGGAAAATAATTCTGTATTTAGGATGGAGTTTGGAAAGTATGCAGTGAATAAGGCCAAGGACAACATGATAAACAGTACAGTTTAAACCATGAAATAACTGCTTATTAATGGAGTGCTAGCCATGCTATGTACTTAATGAGATAGTGCTCTTGCAAACATGTAATTAAGGACCATGTGAAAATGCTTATGGAGTGTGGAAAAAAACTAAGATTCTCAAAGCTCTGAATGTAACATTAAATGTGTGAGGTGTGTGATAAAATTATTAAAAAGCTGAAACTATTGCTTCTAGGGCTCTGCTGCTTTGGGACTAGCTTCTCAATGTCTTCCTGTACAGATTCAATTCTAGGAATCAGAGCAAAGCTTGCTTAAAATAAAAGGTGTGATTTTTTTTTTTTTTTTTTTTTTTTTTTGCGGGGGGGAGGGTGTTCACGAGATTTCCTGTCTCCTCAGCCTCAAGATACTTGAGATGTGGAAGCCTCCAATGCTGAGCTTTTGGAAAAAGTTAATTGGACATACACGTTCACCGGCACATATGCCTGTAGCCTTGGTTCTTTATTTAGACTTCCTGCAGGGCTTGAGCATGAAAGTTTATACATTTACTGTAAACCTTTACAGATGAGGAAGTCACTACCCAGGCTTGTAGTATTTGCTGATCAAGAACTCTTTTCCTGCTAAAACTGTGAAACCCCCACATAGATAAGATATAAAAAAGCTCATTGATTGTGATCAAAATGTAAAGAGACCCTGGGCTTTTGGAGGTGAATGTCCAACTTAAAGAAGCAGAAAGGGAGGGGCTGTCTGTTTGTGTTTCTGATTGCTTTCTATGCTCTTTCAACCTCCTTTTTATGAAATGATATCCAGGGCTACCTTCAGTGCATTAATGTGTTGCCTTCCCTTGTTAATTTATTTAATCTCTCTCTAGGTCTTGGCATAAGATTAGTCCAATAAGGACCTTCGTACATGCCACTAAATTGGCCTTTAAAGTGGCTTAAATGCCACTTTTGCACCACTTTAATGGTGCAACTGTTTATACTGTCAGTGCAATAACGCATTTAATGGCGTGGCTGTTTACACTGCCAGCGGTTTATTACACGTTAGATGACTTTGGGACATGGGATGCAGCAAAATAAAACATGTCCAAGGTGTTTTAGTTTGCTACCTTACAGCCATGGAGGGAAGCACTGGGCCCTGTGCACCTCAGGGGCTGTGCAGGCAATCTGGTGGCAGCCCATGCAGGCAGGCTCCACTGAAGAAAAAAAAGAGGCACCCTGGTGAACAGAGCATCTCCGATCCCTTGCTGTGTCCCCCTAATGAATTGGTAGGTGGCCACAAGATCACCTCTCAGCCTTCTCTTGTGGAGGCTGAAGAAGTCCAGGTCCCTCAGTCACTCCTTATAGGACTTGTCCTGCAAGCCTCTAACCGTATGAGTGGCCCTCCTCTGGACTCTCTTGAGTCTATTAACATCCTTCTTGAAGTATGGCATCCAAAACTGGACGCAGTACTCTAATTGTGGTCTGACCAATGCCGAATAGAGGGGAAGTATCACTTCCTTGGATCTATTTGCCATCTGCTGATGCACGATAAAGTGCGGTTAGCTTTGCTGATGATTTCGTCAAACTGATGACTCATGTTCATCTTGGAGTCCACTATGACTCTGAGATCCCTTTCCACTTCTGTGCTGCTGAAAGGGTCACTTCCCAACCCAGCTGGATATTTTTGCACCCCAGGTGCAGCACTCTGTACTTGTCCTTGCTGTACTGCATCCTATTGTGTACTGCCCACTTTTCTAACCTGTCCGGGTCTGCCTGCTATCGTTCCCTACCCTCTGGAGTGTGCACTTCACCCCACAATTTAGTGTCATCTGCAAACTTGGACAGAGTACACTTCACACCCACATCCAAGTCACTGATGAAGATATTGAAGAGTACAGGTCCAAGGACCGAACCCTGCGGGACCCCACTACCCACATCCTTCCAGGTTGATACCAATCTGTCTACTACCACTCTCTGGGTGCAGCTGCTAAGCCAATGGGATGAGACACCATATCAAAGGCCTTGCTAAAATCCAAGTTGTTTATTTTTAAGACGTGTGAAGGAAAGACCAAAGCCTTTCAGTACATACAATAAAGCAGCAAGGGATGGGAACACATCCTTCACGATCAGCAAGTCGAGAATTTCTTTCTAGAAGTTAGGGAACTGTCTTGTACTTTACATTAGCAGCAAAGATGTGCTTGCTTCAGAAAAGCAGAATTAGATAACCAGTCTAGTGGGACCCACTAAAGTCTCCTTAAAGTAAATGAGGAAACTCTTATTGAGCCCACAGCATGAAACCAACCTTCCCTGGAGTCACTGAAATCCTTACTTGGGCAAAAGCTAATCCCACTGACCAGAAAGGACAGGGGGAAAGGCACAGGTGTGGTACTTTAAAAGTATGTTTTACAAGGCTGGGGCTATTCTATGTGCTAGACAGGAGAAGCTGGGGGCTGATAAACTTTTGTCAGACCACTATAACTGGCTAGTGTGTTTGTTTTTGAATACCTGACCATACTGAGAACTTATTAAAGGTAACAAAACAACCTGAAATAAACTGCGTTTCACATTCACTGCGTTCTGGGCCCAGGATGATTGTGGACAATCCCAAACCACTATCCAGCCCAAAGGACCTCAGCAGCAGGTGGGGCACTCTGAGCCAGGGGTTTGGTTTAGTCCACTGTAGTATCCCAGAGCATCACCTCGGGCTGAGCTCTAACAGTTTCTGCGCTGTTTGGGAAGTGTGTCTTTGTCTCACCTCTAGTATCCTTATGCAAAAGGAGGGTGCATCAGGTCAGTCCATCTTTCACCTAAAAGAAAGTCAAGGCTTTACAAACTGTAAAAAGTAGCCTGTCCAGAGATTTTTTTAAAAATGGGGGAGTATGTATGATCCAAGTGCAACTATCCCCATGGCCTTCGACCAGCAATAGGGATCATGCAGTGAGAAGGCTTGAGATGGGGTGATTGACTACATGGCCCAGTAACCTTTGGATCTTCCAGCTCTGATTTGGTGACTCCTGTCTATGTATAGAGAGTACATTCCAGAAAGTAACCTAGCTGACTGTACTTAATCAGATAGGGAACTGCTTTTTCCAGTTTCCCATTTTTGCCAGCAGGATCATATCAGAGGAGGAATAGTTGAAAACTATTTTTGGAGATAGATGAAATCTACTTTCCCACCTGATGTTCAAAATGGGAATCTGCTTGGAGGGGAAATTTCTATTTCCCTCTGTTTAGGTCAGGGTGGGATTTGAAATCAAAGTTTTGGGGCAATGGTACTGATCCTTAAAGACTAGACCTGGAAGCCCTAAATAGGCATCAAAGGACTTCAAAATCATGCTCCTGAGTGACAATAAGGGTTCCTATTGCATTTATGGAGGGGTAACTGATGCATTTAAACAGATGCTGGACCTTGAGCCTACATGTATCCCCTCCCTATTCAAAGCTCAGTATTTCAACACACGTTTGAATAAAGCTTGAGACAGTACCCGAGTGAAAAGTGCAAGATGTCATTTGAAATTCTGCAGTGCCTTTATCCATATTTCAATGGCTCCATCTAACTAGTCAGTTTAAATAACATTACATTTTGAGCAGCGGAGTTACTTTAACAGGAATATTCAAATAAAAAAAGAAAGTTGGCGCTGATCACTTGGATCCTGGCTTCATCTCAGTTAGCTGGAGTCTTTTAAAGGGAGGAGGCCTAAAAAAGCCTTTGAAAGAGCAGGGACGTTGAAGCTGAAATCCCTGCAGTCACAAATAAAACAAGGACCAATCCTATAGCTTTGGACTTCCCCTAGAGACAGCAGCGGTGAAATCTTACCTCAGTGAAGCATTAGGAAAAAAAATCACCACTGATTTCAGTGGGGCTAGAAGTTTTATCCTAGGAGTTTGCCAGATAAAGGCTGAAGGATTAGTATCCTTGGTTCTTAATGGATTTTGAAGTATATTTAGGAACTCAGAGCTAGAATATCTTTTGTGTCCAGTGCGACTAGAATAGACCCTACTTGCTAAGCCTTGCACTGCAGTGCCCTTTGCACTTAATTGATTTCGAGTTTGTGGTCCATTTTATTTACCCAGGAATCTGTGCAGAGCTGAAGTCTCTTCCTAAACTGGATTTAAGAGTCCAAGATGGATCCACCTCCTATTTTATGCTGAATCCATATTTAATCCAGTTTAACATAGGAGCTGTAACCTAGTTGATTAATTCAGGCACATGGCACAGTATCCCACTTACCCATGAATATTTGTGTCAGGTGAAACCACAAGGATGTCAATCATGGTGACATGCTTCAATTTGTGTCCCCTTCTGTATTATTAGTCTTACTTCTGTTCAACGAAGTGGAGCAGTAGGAAAGGCAACTGGCAAGAAGACATTCTCCCTCACCTCATACAAACAAGACAGTTTGATGGATAGTGTGTCTGAGCTGTGGACATGGTGAGAACATTTCCAGTGAGTGAAAATGCAGAATTACTTTATGAATATTAAATCTTTTACAAATAGTTTCCTGACACCAGTGAGTGATGGAAAACACATTAGCATGGGGAACATGCATCAAGTTAATAATCTGAATGTTAAAGAGTTTTTCTTCCTGACAGCTCAGAATTGTTTTATAAATTTTTAAAAAATGTGAAATAGGTGTCTGACATGAACGATTAAGGAGAGCTATTTAGAATTGCAAAATGAATTAAAGCTTTAAAATGTCTTTACACAGTTATGGGCAGAAGCAAAAGTACTGAAATTGGAATAATGAGCTAGGAAATTGCTTCTTCAGAAGGAGAATCATCTGAAAACTACCTTTCCAGAAATAATCCCCTTCTAGTTCTAGTTCTATGAATGCAATTGATTTTAATTCTTGACACTCGACAGGAAGGTGGACATGGAACAGGAGTCTGGCAAATACACAAACTGATGTTTTGTATATTAGAAATTATATGTATTTTTGTTACAAATGACGATTCCCCCCACTGAGGTTTAAGAGCCATGTGTGTATGTACAGACAGAAAATTTAGTCTTAGTCCCCATTTGGTTTTTAATAGCACTTTTTGGCAAATTGATTACTGTTTTCAAGAGCTCAGGTTGTAAACAGTATCCATGCTATTCACTGAAAACAACAAGGCTGAGATTCAGTAAAGTAGGAGTCTTCTTGAAGTCTAAGTAAATAAGATTGTTTAACCTTAAAGAGTACTCTGATCTCCAAATGTTATTATGGAACGGTGGTAGGAGCTTCTGCATAATTAAGGTTGTGAACAGCTACCACTTAAAATGCTCTACTTTAGCTTCTGTGTAACTTTGCTCGGGAAATCAATTTTCCTAGAAAAGTGTCAGATTTATTCTGACAGTAGAGGAAAAAATGTTTCTGCAAATTAAGAAAAAAATCAATCAAAATGTATCTGGAATTATAGCTTACTAAAAATATTACCCTATTTTGAAATGTTGTTTCTTTAGCTCCATCCAGTTAAAAAATGCCATGCAATTTTTTCCCCTCAAACTTTTGGTAAACTTAGTATTACTGGAAACTTATGCACAGGCTATATTTGAAGGAAAAAAGTCTGCAATTAAGCACAGTTATTTACAATATATATTGTGGACATTTCTTCTGGGGCGGAAGCACAGACTTTTGCCCTTGACTTTAGTGGGATCAGAAGTAGGATGTGAGCTGAAGGGTTTTCCGTCAGCTGAGTACTGGTAGAGCTGTTCCACTAGCCCAAGAGTTAGCAGAGCTGTTCCATTAGCCCATTAGCTTTGTGTTTTTTGGACCTGCAAAGCCATTATTTTGGTTTCAGCCCCTGCAGTTCTGGAAAGGCAACAAAGTTATGAATACAACTGTAGTCCCAATGTGAAGGCTGCCTTTTGAAATATTTGTGGTGTCCTCAATTCTTGTATGTCTCTGTCAAATGCAATTATGTATCTTTGTCTCAGTAAGGCCACAGAGGAGACAGCTGGAAAAGGCAACAGTCTAAAAAAGATGTTGTTTTAAAATATAAGCACAGTTCTTTAGCAGTGAAGCCAGGGGAACGGAAATCTGGCAAAAGAAAACATTTTATTCAACCATTGAACTACGCTGGACATAGAAATCCCCTAATAGGGGCTTTCCTAATGAAAGCAACCCCTGGGCCTAGGAAAATAATTAACTACTGAAACGGATGAAAATCCTCAGTCACCCACTCTGGAGAAGGACCTTTACATTCTCAGGCAAACTTCTCAGGTGGCAATGGGAGAAGAGAGAGCTCTAGGACCTGCCAGCGTTTTCACAGGCATTGCTAAGCTTGTGGTGGATCTGGGACCAAACCCTGGTTTCTGAAAGGGAAGCCACCAGACCCAATTCCTTTCATACAGTTTTCAAATTTTCTCAGTTCAGACCACTGTGAAACTGGACTGTTAACGCTTACTTTTCTAACATACTTCTTGGTCTGCACTTACAAAGGCATTGGATGAATACAAAGATGGGATAATTTTGACACACAGGTTCAGTAAATTGTGCCCATGTCCACAACAATCAAACTCAGAACCAGAACATTGGCATATGGTGAACTCCAGCGTCAAAGACGTTGGGGTCTGTGGACTTCAGGCTGCTGCTCTCGTGCTCCCCAGAGAGAGGGTTCCCGAGAGCAGCTATACCCGCTCCTTCCCAGTTTGGTGCGCACAGAGTGGTAGTGGGTGGACAAGGCATGCTGGTGAAGGGTACTCAGTTCCAATGTACCCATAGTCTCACTTCAGTCTCATGGGTGATACCTATGTTCTTCTTTGGGATCTTGGCCTCGGTCCTCAGGACAGGAAATTACTTGGACACATATTCAACTCAGTCCCATTCAGCAAAACTTCAGAGTGAAATTCAAGCGTAATCTGAGGATATGGACATATACGCATGTTCCTGTACGATAAGGTGGTATGTAAGCTTGCAGCACATTGACAGGAGAGGTGCAGTAACTTACCCTACATTCATTCCTTGACAAGCTGCCTCACTTTTACACCAGGAGAAGATTACAAACGTGGGTAGCTGCTCACATGCTGCAAGTCTTCCTCCCTAGCTTACCAGATGGTTAGCTATTTGTGTGCATAAACCCTAAGCACCATATTGTTTTGCTTATAAGTTACTCCTGCATGCAAGTCAACCCCATATTTTTAGGTTCAATTGTAGAAAATCTCTCCCCCTCTCCCCGCCGAATCTAAGTTGATAATAACAGCCAAAGGCTATGCATTGCCATTGTCCTTACAAAATCCTACAGCAGAATCACATAAACAAGGAAAGGATTCAAAGACTTAAATGCACTAAAAATGCTAAAATAACTGCATGGAAAAGAATTCTGCCTTAGTATTTTTCTTGCACCCACAAAAACACTGCTTGAACAAACATTCAGACAGTTGGGGCCTGATTACAGGTTGGCCCTGCACATAAGCAGAGTGCAACGTTTATGGGTGTTCTGGAGGGGTAATAAAAGGAAAATTTATCATCAGAACAATACAGTATGTGATGAATTGGAGCTATAATCAGGGGGCCGTGGCCTAGTGGTTTAGATATTGACGATGGAACCAAGAGCTGTGAGAACCAGCCTCAAGCCGAAGGCAGGCTGGTGTGTGCATACAGGCAGGGCTAACTTTGCTACAGAGAGAACAAGTACAGCTTGTCAAGTCTGTACTGAAGCTGGGCTCCACGGAAGCAGTCTTTAGCTCTCCCCTTGTTGCTCATTCCTTTGATTTAATGATCTAGTGTCCAGTCCATCCCTCTTGTTTCTCTTTTGTTTATCTGAGAAACAAAACCTGGCTGTGAGCAAAAACCAAAACATTCCACTAACAAAAACCTTTGCTTCAAAGGTCGGCTGAGACAGCTAAATGACAAGGTTGAATGCACATAATTTCTAAAACCCAAGGGCTTAAAAGCAAGGAAATGGCAAGTAAGAATATCCTAAATCTTTTCCTTCTCACATTGGCCCTCCTTCCATGCTCTGCTGAGGCGCCTTTATGGCAACACAGCTGTTGCAAAGAGACCACAAGGTCATCTTAATTGTCACTGATCGTTTGGATTATATGATATAATCCAGAATGCCAAGAAAGCATTGTAGTAGGAGGGGAATTTATTGGGAATTTTATCAGGCCAATACAGGCTCCTATTTCCTTCCTGCGTTCTCACAAACTACCTGTAGGTGATTTCCAGCCTCCAGTCAAAATAATAAGTGTTGTGGAACAGACTTCACTTATAAACATTGCAGCACTTTATAAAGGCAGGAAATACCCTTATTTGCTGGTGGGGAAACCGAGGTGCAGAATAGTAAAGCAATTCATTGGAAGTTACATAGGCTAGGGACAGAAATTACACACAAACCAGTTTAAGTGATCAGAAACTGATTTAAACCTATAACGATAGAAGTTAAGTGCACATAAACCAGTTCCCCAGCATTTTGCAGCCCTGGGCCGGGCCGGGCTGTCTAACTTCTAGCCCAGTATACCATTAGCCCTTTGGCAACAAGGGCACAAAAGTGAATGTCTGTTTATTTGCTTATTGGTTCAATCTTTGCAGCTTAGACTACCTGCAAAGATTGAATCAATTCAACCTCAGGCTTTCTGACTGTCTGCACTTAGTCATAGTGATTTGATGAAGCAATTGGAAGAAGAGATGGGGTCTGACTCTTGGGCCTCATTATTTGTTCATATAAGTGTTGTTTTAGAGGCTGGGGTTAAAAGAGCTATTTCAGTGTTTTCAGTGACCTTATTCCCCTCTGATGATCAGGCCAAGCACTCACTCATTTGGTGCTTAAGAAAGGGAAGAGTTGACATTTCCCATCCTCCCCTTCCATCTTCTCATTGCTGTCTCTGGTGGTATGTCCTGGGGGGCCTATTATAGAGCTGTCTATAGTGGCTACACAAACACATTTTGAACAATGCTTCTAATTTTCCAAGCTTTTCAAAGCTCTGATATAGTCTTGCCTGCTATTCCTGATGTAGAAACAATGATACCCAAATGGTATTAGGATGACCGTGCTTTACCTTAGACTAGGTGGGGAGCTAGGCTAAAGCACAGATTTTATTCCAACCAAGTTTCACCTGTGCCTAAGCCTAGTTTTAAGCCCTGTGCAGGCTGAACTTTAACTGCCTGAGGCTGTGTGGGAGCATGGTGACACAAGGACTGTTTGTTATAAATGTAGAAGAGTTTCTTATTAATTCAGCTGCAAATATAATTAACATCTTGCCAATACAGTTCTTTACATCTGCAGACTTTAACAGAGGCACTTCTGGAATCCACTGAGTTCCTCACTGCAGGGGCAGTGCTAACTTCTGAGACCACGTAGATAAAGACTTCAGTGCATGCGATGAAGATAGCGTGGCTATTTTGAAAGCTGAGAGGGCTAGTCTAGATGGTGTGGGGCTCCACTTACCCAGCTGGCCGCACTTGAATTTGATGCTGTAAAAGAAAGAAAACCAGTGGGTGGGTTCTTTCTTTCTCTAAAGATGTACTGCTTTCCTGCATCTCCTTCCCATAGAGCGATTTCTCTGGTCTTAGTTGTACTGCAATTTAATAGGAAACTGCATCATGGGAGGCTCTTCTGTTTCTAGCTTCCTTTAGACACAAGGCCCAGCCTTCAGCAGCATGAGACAAGGTAAGAGTTTGGAGGGCAGAGAAAGGAGAGCAGCCAGGAGGAGAACAAAGGGGAAACTTCATAGGAAGCAGCCAGGAAACAAAAAGAAGGAGCTGTGCCTTCCTGTGTTTAGTTCCCAGGCTCCAGTTTGGCTCTCATTCCTCTGGGTCTGCAGTCTGTTGTGAGTTTGCTAATGCACTGAAAGGCTCAGGGAGGGAAGTTCAGGATGGGTGGAGGCATGTTCTTCTTTCTAATAATTGTTCTATGTCCTCAAAAGAAAAAAAATAGAAGGGGAACAAATGTTGATTGCTACATTTCTGTGTGGAAAGTCTTAGCTGTATAGTTAAGTTGGGCTGGAAATGCCTGAGCTACTAAATAAGGAAGTTGACTGAGCTGGGACTTTAAATGCAGAACCTATCATTTTGTGTTTGGATTTAGGGGTGCTATGCGAGCATCCAGCCTTCAAACATAGGAATCTGAGCTGGGAATTATTTGAGCTTTCTGGTGTAGCCTGTCTCTGGAAGCTCTGGCTCTGCTTTGGTTCCTGTGAACAGCTGGCCAGGCACTGCAGCTCCTGCAGCTTGATCAGTGGTTTCTCTGGGCTAAGTACAGACAGTCAAAAAGCCTAAGGCTAAATCAGTTCAGTTTTTGCAGGTTAGTATAATTGAGAAGCAAGTGAACACAAATACACTTTTGCTTCAGGAAATGCAGCTACATGCCTGCAGTGCCCCCGGCCAGAACCCCGGGGTGCTAGAGCATGCCTGCCAGCCACTGCCAAAGGGAGGAGACTGGAGCTCCAAGGCGTTTCCCCCGTCCCTGCTGACGGGGTGGCCAGACCCCAGCCCAGGACTAGCACATTGAGCTGGCAGGCGGAGAAGGCAGGTGGGTTGCGGAGGTTTTTGGAGACTTAAGCCTTCTGGCATTGGTTGGTCCATCCGTGCTTCCCTGCCTGGCTGCATGCCTGCTCTAACTTCTTGAGGGGGTGGTGGGGCTTAAGCCCAGGAAGGAGCACAGTGGACCCAAGTTGAAAATGGGGATGGACTCTCCCTGGCCCTAGACTCCAGCCAGGGTTTGCCTAGCAGGCCAGTCTCTCTCAGGCTGCTGCGCCTTGCCCGCTGCCCCCCCTCCCCTGCAATGCCCCACTCTCCACTCGAGCAGAGAGCAGAATACCTCTGGGAGCCAAAAGGAGAATTTCTTATCTTTTTTTAGTCTTCAAATGATGGTAACATGATGAGGATCAGCTCTTACATTGTTTCAGTTGTCCAAACAGTTTGAAGCACATAAGAAATTACTGTGAATAATAAACAGAAGGTAGCTGGATTTCGGTGGAGTCCCCATGCCCAGCCCTTGGTCTGATGGTGTTTAAACCTGGACTGGAGCAGGGCAAAGCAGCTGGAAATGCCATCAGGGCTCTCTGATTTTCTTTGATGGTAGGAATTACCTTCCTAAGTTAAGGGGCGTTACACCAAAATGGTACATCTTAAAGTTTCTCTATCAAATTGTCGCAGCTTTACATAAGAGAAATTTTAGAAACTAAAGGCTATTCACAAGACTAATGATTTAAGGTTTTGTTTCAAATAGGTTCTTGCAATCTTTGATACAAATAGGGGGTGTATGTCTTAGTGTTTGCATTTACTAAAATGTGCTCATTAAGGGTTTGCATTCTTCAGTGATTGGATCCTATACTTCCATGCACTGTTTATTCAACAGCATTCCTGCTGTGGTCTGTAAGGCCACAATCTTTGTACTGCTGCCTTTTTTTATTCACCACGGTGTTGTAGGAAGATCCAACCATCTACAGTCTTGGTAACTCGGCACCATCAGAGAGAACAGCTGACTAAACATAATGAGACTTGGAGTAGGAAAGAGTGGCTTGGGAGAATCTGAACACATAACCAATGACAGTCAGCCAGGCAGCTTATAGATCAACCTTTGTGAGGAAGGATCTTCCCTCTTTACCTATTACAGAAGGAGGAGTGTTGTCCTGAGACAGTTTGGCCTAAGTATAATCAAGAATTTGTGTTTTCAAAAAAAAAATTAATATTTATTACCTAAAGCTAGAGCAGTTCAAACTGGAAAATTTTAGCCACTCATTGAAGAGTTGTCACTGCCAATTTACAAAATAAATTATCAGATAAAATTTAAATAGCTTGCCATTTACTTTGCAACAAAACATTTGTCTCACTGGGGTGTGGCATTGCTTCTAAATTACACTGGGCATGTTTACATGGGAATTTAAGTGGGCTTAAATTTAATGCACATTGAGTGTGCATTGGCAGGTGTCTACACATGGTGGAACTTGGGACTAACTGCCAGGGGATCCCCTGGGGAGGAGCTGGCACTGCTGGCAGCTGGCGGTGGTGTGGCCAGCTGCTCCTCATGGTGGGGTGTGGGGCTGGGCTCAAGATGAGGCAGCCACTGGGCAGCGTTCCCCAAGCTGCCAATAGATGTAGCAGCTGGGGAAGTAGGTTGGGTAGGGCACTGAAGGCCTAAGGTCCCCTCCTCCAGCGATGCACCACCAGCGGCATCAGTGTGGGGAGCAGGCCAGTCCTGCTGGTGGGTTGTAACCTTTCTCCTGGGGTGCCAAAATATGGGTCAGTTCCTACATAAAGGGCGTGGTCTTCAGGACACATCCAGACCAATGATTAAAGTTGGTCATGGCCACCCACTGTGCCTGCAAGATCTTGGCCTGCTCATGGCACTGCCATGGCCTCACACATGCATCCCAGTAGAAGAGGCCTCATAAATGTGGGCATTTAAGTGTCTGCCCCACGTGAACTACCTCTGGATATTGGCCCTGCTCTAGAGCACCACAAAGTTGCGCACCTCCTCCTGGGTCCAGTTGGGTCCCAGGTGCTTAGGATGGATGTGGGCACATGTGTGGAGCTGGAACTCAATGGGGACAATGTGCTGGACATGTTCGCTGTACCGGCTGTCTGGATCTCTGTGAGGCTGGCCCTGTAATGCTGGCCCTGGAGGGCTGCCAGCAGCACCCAGGACAGGGGCACAGTCAGGGACAGGGAGCTGTGTGGCAGAGGCGCTTCACTACAGTGCCTGAAAAGAGACAGAGCTGGGGCTGAGCAGGGAACAGTTGCTGGCCCTGCTGCCACAGAGAACAAGGCCATGTGGGGAATCTCAAGGCTGGGCAAGGGGCACAGCAGGGCAACATTCACGTATGGCCAAGAAGCAGCTCTGGCTAGGGAATAGGACAGGCAGGGGCTGCCTGGGTCATGTCTGGGGGGCACACAGGGGCTGGTGGCCTCCTGCAGAGCAGAGAGCACGGACTTCTCTAGGCTGTCTACCCCAAAGCCCAAAATGGCTGGAGGCTTTTATAGCCTGCAGCTAGGGGCTGCCAGAGAACAGCCCAACTCTGGAGGAGGAGAGGTGGCCAACCAGGAGCCGTGGAGCTGGGTTCTGGTCAGCCCCCTAGTGGCTGGGCAGACCCAGCACTGAGGTCCCTGTGTTAATGCGCGTTAACTAATTGTAACTACAGATTGTTAACTAATCTGTATCTACAGATGTGTTAATGCACTTTAACTAATTGTGCCAGGTATCAATTTTAGGTGTGATTAGCTTAAAATCACCATTTTAAAGGCCCATTAAGGGTGCATCTGTGTAGATATGCATCCTTAATGAGCCTTAAATCAACCTAATGTTCATTAAATGCCCATGTGTAGACATGCCCAGTGTGTGCTGACAGCTCTTCTAGATCATGGGATCTGAGCACTTGGCATGTGCTGTAGGCGCGGCTGGTGAACTCAGACTGGTGGGGCAGGTGGAGTGGCACATGGGAGCTGGGGGTGGGGGGAGGTTTGCAGTCGGCTGGGAGAAGAGGGTTTTGCAGCCTCTCTGCTCCCAGCTGCAAACCACCCGTCACCCCTGCTCCTATGTGACACTTTACCCACCCCACCAGTCTGAGTTCACCAGCCATGCCTGAGTGCTGAGTGTGGGGGTCAGTCCATAGTTTATATTACTTGCTGTTTAATAAGCTTATGTTGATTAGGAAATTTCATACAGGAGTTAAGGCAAAGAGGGGCAAAGTATACAGAAAGGTAGGGAAGATGATCATTAAATCATTTGCTGTCATCATGTAATCTATATTTTTTTTTCTAACCAGGGTAGATAATAGGACCCATGTTCTTTGGGTCTGATCCATCAGGAGTGGGCTGTTCATCACTCTAATCCAACACAAGTACATGCAGTTAAATTAATAGATTTTTGCATGCATTAAGCATGTCTTAAGGGTTTTGATGAATTGGGGCCCAGAGGCTCGGTGCCTTAGAGAATTGAGCTCTTAACACTGAAAATATGAGTTCATACCTTGTAAACACTACTTGGTTCTCTGAATTATGGGAATGCTTTAGCCTCTCTTATTTGAAGGTGGGAGTAGGAACAACCTCTTGGATAACTGCAGCTTCTCTGGAGAGCTTCCTCTCTCTGCTTACCTACCTCACAGCTGCTGTGGTTATCATTTCAAAGTCACCATTTGGGAACCATAGCTGCACAGTGCTGTCTGCAGGAGACAGGGTTTCCTTGTATTTTAGATGGAAATCTCTGTGGTATCTTAGAGACCACTATATGGCGATCATAGCAAATGTTTCCTTTTTAATGATGACTGCTGTATCAGGGGTCTGTGTCAAATGTATTCGGCTGTTTGCTGTCCTATTGGTCCAGTTGCTCTGTGCAGTAAATCTTCATGTAAAAAGCACTGGGTGTTATTTTAGAAACATCAAGATGGTAAAATCAACGGCTCCCAGAACATCTGTGATGGAAGTCCAGCTCTGAATGAGCGTTCCCTGTGTGCTCCCCATTGAGTCAAACACCCTCAAAGAAAAGGGAAAACAGGAGCCGGGGCTGATGGTGAGTGACTGCACTAGCGATTTTATTGCATCTTGAGAGTTTGACAAATCAGAACTCCAGAGGTCACATGATGACTTTGATGTGGGCTGTGTTTAATGCCAGCACTTGAGAGGCAAACAGAGCAGATTATTTAGTTTAAAGCAAAGTCATTTAAAGGAGCTGTGAAAGTCTCCCTTTCCCTTTCACATTGCAAAGGCAAAAGCTAATATACCTGATATAGAAGCACCACAAAGAATCTGTTGAAATGCCAGGCTGCCTATACACAGCATCCTGCACTGACAGAGGATTTTATCCAAGCAACCTGATGGATGGTTTTCACATATACCTTTCACAAATCTTAAAAACAGGATGCTTCTCTTTGTTCCTTAAAAAGCTCTTCCCTGTTACAAGAGAAGCAGGAGCTCAAGAAACCGCATGGCGGAATGAGATGTAGTGTGCTATGGAGTGCAAGAGGTAGGAGTCTCCAAGTACTCTGGAGTCATTCATATGTACACGTTCTTGGGTCTGCAATATAGAAACTGCATTGCAGATTCACCACTGAGCTAGACATTTTCTTGGCTGAAAGTCTGTAGCCAGAGGTTGGTATTTTTCCTCACAAAAGTCCTTTCCAGGTCCACCTCAGCAGCAGGATGTTTGGAGACGCTTGCACTTTTCTGTTTTTCAAATCACTTAGTACATACCTAAACATGTCAGTTGCCATTTAATAGGGCTTTTAACTGAGGAAACATTGGTGTTTGAAGTGTATATTCGTTGCTGTACAATTTGGGAAAGGGTGGTGAGAAGGACCCTGGAATAGCAGTCAGGGGACCAGCTCTGATGCTGACTTGCTGGGTCACCCTGGGGAAATCTCCATTTCCTTTCTCCCACCTAGTGGTTGTGGATCTTTCCTTGAAGAGCTTCTAGTCTAAAAGGCAGCATGTGTGTATGGTATCTAGCACAGTAGAACCATGAACTCTAGACGCCGCTGTAATAATAACGGTAGAGACATTGTCCAGGGGTGAATGTGAGCTGGTATGTTTGAATGTAGTGAAGCTGCTTTTTAATTCTAGAGTGCAGAAAAACTTTAAAAGTATGTTCAGACCATGTTTATCATGCTGAAAAGCTTAGGTATACTCCATTTTAAAGAACAATAGCTAAGGCAGGAATTTAGCTCTTGTTTTCATTGCATTTTGCTTACTTGTTCTTAATCTCTCTGCCAACTGCAGTGGAATGGCATTACATTTGTTTTGCTTAGTGCTTGTTTCTGTTGCCCAGAGGGGTCAGGCCAATGCTCAGGATCTCAATATTGTGCTGTTAGACAGGAGGATGTGGTGTACAGCTGCACATGCACACATAAAAATCAATTAAGCACACACTCACTAGGTGCATACACACTCACACTACCAGCTCAGGCACACACACTATACACCCCAAAAATTAGACACAGCTCACTAATTCATATATAATGCACACAATGCCACATATATACAGTCTCACACTAGCAACTCAGATATACACACATTCAAAATAAGTCTGGGTTAACACACTACACACACCATATTTAGACAGAATCAGTTACCAGTTACCAACACCCCCACATTCAATACACATATGTGGACTACTAATTCATATACCACACACCCATACATATATGTATATACACATACATATATGTATTCACTAATTTACACACATACCACCCACCTACATATATACACAGGTGAGTTCCTAAGTTGGGTATTATGATATGTATGTATATATGTGCCTGGTGTACTTGGGATACCTGGGGAAAGGTTAAGGTAAGAAAGTAGAAGTGTAGGGGTTAAAGTTACCAGGACCGGGATTAGATAGAACTGGTAGACTACAGGGGCTTGGGCTGAAGAACTGAGGCTGGAGGGTAACTTTAGGTTAATTGATCTTAATTGATTAAAAGACAATGCCCAAAGCCTGGAGAACAGGGATGCATGCTGGCAGAGTCTGGGACTAGAGACAGAGCTACCGGGGTGCTGAAAAGGTAGATGGGGAGAGGAGGGTAAATGAGACTAAGGGAAAGTGTGGGTGTTAAAGAGGGGCTCTGGGTGTGGGGAGCCAGAGGATGGTTCTGGGCAGCTAGAGAAGTTGCAGAGAGCAGCAGTAGCTGCTGGAAGCTGGAGAGAACTGCAGGACAGCTAATAGGAGCTGGGAAACTGCAGGGGGAGTGGGGAGCCTGAAAACAGAGAGAGGGGCAGCAGAAAATCACAGGAAAAGCAGCAGGGACAGCAGGAAAGGAAGGAGAGGCTGAGAGGTAGCAGAAAAGGGGAGATGGAATTGGGAGGAGATGGGGAAACTAGTAGAGAAGGTGGGAACTGGAGCTGAGAGAGAGAGGATGAGGCTGGAATTTAAGACGGGGAAGGGACTGTGATTCAGTAAAATATGACCCAACTGGGGGTTGCAAATGACAGTGGTTTTATTGAACAGGGGAGATGGTGACACAATGCCAAATTGGTTCCCTTGCACCCACACACACAATGGCAGCAGGGGTTAGAGAGGCTTGGTGCAGGGGCTGAAGTCCAGGAGGAGAGAGAGAGAGAATGTCCAAATTGTAGGAAGAGGTAGGCTGGAAGGGGGTCCTTGTCCAGTAGATGTTGTCTGGAGGGGGTCACTGGCAGGGCCTCTGGGGCAGATAGGTGACGTGAAGCTGGTCTGGTCCGTATGGAAATGGTGTTCCCACTGGGTCTGTCTTCACTGCCCCTCTTTATAGGGGCAGACCATGTGTGACCCTAGTGACAGGAGGCATGCCCAGGCCAGGGTCAGCCCCTGGCGTACTGAGCATGTGTGCTGTGTGCAGGGATGTGCAGTTTCAGGTGTCTGTAATGGTGAGAGTTGCTGGTTCTGCAGGGTCTTTTGTTTCTCAAATGCTGGTTTTTCAAATCTCTGTTCCTGGGTGAGGTCTGTGGTTCCTGGATGAATGAATGGGAGGTGATGGCCCAGTCATTACAGGCCATTCAGTAGAGGCCTGCTACCATTGTATCTCAATCATACCCAATCATTCTCATTCATCGGGGAACCAATTTATGTGGGAGGGGTACAATGTTGCAACATGGGATGCCCAGGCAGAGGACAGAAGATGGAGGCTTGACATATAAAATGGAAACGTGACATGATTTTGGTTCACTTACAAACACAGGCCTAAATCATACAATATCCATATGAAACAATAAAAATCAATACAAAAACGATGATAATACAACATACAACAGTAAAAATCAATACAAAAATGTTAATAAAACAGTGGATATCCAAAACCAAAAACTTGCTACCAAAATAAAAATGTTTAAAGCTTATCCTAAGTTTGAGCTCACTTATACTTATCTATAGGGAATAGAGAGGGAGAGAAAAAAGTCAGAAATGGTTGGGGAAGGGGAGCAAATTCAATAAAAAAAAAAAAAAAAAAAGAAGAAAAAATTGGGGGTTTTGCTACATTTCCATTGCATAGTAGCATTGACAACTAAACAATGACCCATGGATGGAAGAAGAGTGCACATGCAGTTAAGCTTACATTCAGTTTTTATGCCCTATATATACATGATATTTTCTCCTTTTTAGTATTAGACAATTGCTCCCCTTAGCTGCTATCGAAGAAATTAAATGCAAGGAAGTGATGTTTCTCTGTAACTTCATTTACTGAAGATCTTGGGACCAAATTCTGATGGACTTTTCTGATGAAACTAATCAACATGAGTAGGTATTCACAGGGTATAAATTGAAGCAGAGATTTGCTTTAAATTGTCCCTGTGGGTAAATGAAACAAACCCAAAACAATAGATTCGTTAGTAGCATCTTTACCTGCCCCGATGCATTTTTCAAATGAAATAATCCTTTTGTTGTAATATAATATGACCAGCAGATGGCACCAAACATTTCTCCAAGGTGGGGTGGGAATCAAAACAGTCCTGTGCAAGTGTGCTCCAGTGTCTGGACAGTTAAGAGGAACATGTTAATCCCAGGATACAGGGGTAGCATATTACTAAATCCTTCTGATCTGTATGATTTATGCACACTTAAATGTAGTTTTGTACAGCAGCAAGGGCTGTGCCATGGTGTTTCCTCATCGTAAGAGATGAGGATTTGGTGAGCACACAGTAAAATCCCCACTGGCTAATGTATTAACTATAATTCGAAAAACGTAGGAAATGGAGGTTGGAAATGTGGGGTAGTAGGAGGAAAGTTTGGAAGGGGAGCCAGTAGGCTGAATAAAGCAGTAAAGGACAGGACAAAGAGACTGAATGTAGCTTTAAGCTTGTTCTGCTACCCCAAAGAAAATCATTACCTTAGTGGCTTCTTGGCATACTTCTGTCCCTTGTAAATCACTACCGGCAAGTGATAGTCATTTCTGACTAGAAGTCAAATCCTAGCCATCTTGGCATTTGACAACTGGCCTTTCTTCTTGGTGGCCCTGGAGACCAATCATCTTTCTTGGCATACTACATCACAGGCAAGCTTCTTGTGCACCAACAACATATGCATGATTGACAATCAGTCGTGAGGGCTCTGCAGTGGGAGTGTAGCTCTTTTAAAAAGAGATGTGCAGTAAGTCCCTAGGCAGTAGATCAGAAGCATTATCTTCTTTTTATGTGTATGAAATATATATGCTTATGTACTCCATGTGCTGTGCAATGTTTAATTGCTGAAAATGTGTCAGACCCCTAACTCTGGGATACAAATTCATCCAAGCTGAATGTCAA
Source organism: Crocodylus porosus (assembly GCF_001723895.1). NCBI lineage: Eukaryota > Metazoa > Chordata > Crocodylia > Crocodylidae > Crocodylus > Crocodylus porosus. The sequence goes on along the minus strand of NW_017728907.1, from coordinate 37,229,585 downwards.
TGTACACTAGGCATCTGAAGGCACGATCAGTTCTTTGTTTTAGTGGGGCAAGAAAGACATACCAATAGAAAAGCAGGTGTGCTTCTTGGCACAGGAAAATCTATTCTAATTGCCAGCAGCAGCTGCTTTGCTTCACTATGGGAAATCCCAAGTCTTTGCACCAAAGGATTAAAGAGCAAAAGCCCTGCTTTGATTTATAATCTCTCTATTTTAACTGACTATGGCCTCAGATAGAACCTAAATATGCAGACATGGTTAAATAATTTTTTTTTCTCAGAATATTTCCTTAATTTTGCTGCAGATCTTGCTATCTTGAGAAGCCTCATTAAGAGGCCTTTGCTGTTACCTCTGGTGATACAAACCTCCTGTCTTCTCTACACACTATTGAAAACCACCATTGAGGATATTGTCTTAACTATTACAGTTCATTAAAAGTTCCACTTCAGGAACAAAGGTGGCCCAATGACATCCCTACATATTCTGCTACGAGGGATGCGCAGCCAGGAATCCTGGCCACTGTGTAAGTGACTGTACGTGTGGAAACAGAAGGCTAATTATGTGAAGACTGGAATAGGGACCAACCTATACATGTATGCAAAAGCAGTGGGGCTTAGGAGTGAAAAGCTGTAAAACCAGATACTCTGTGACTGCTGTAGGTAATCTAATAAAAGCATTAGTGAGACTCCAATGCAGAAAGCTCTGCTTAGTTTGCAGCGTGCATGGCTGATTAATGGCAGAATGTGTGAATGTGTACGTTTCCATGCTACAACAACAGCAGGGAAACAATGTGGTTTGTCACTTTATTACAACTTTGCTGTGTAGAGGGGGGGGAAAAAGTCATGATTCCCCATTTGTAGTAACAGGCTGGCAGAGCAGCTGAAACAGGACTTTTAGCGAAAGATTTAACTGCTGGATCAGATTGGCACTGAGTAAACACAGAGGTTACTGAGCATTTTACTGTGGTATTCCTCAAACTACTTGTCTAGGGATGGGTCAGTATTTCCCATGTCTTATCTTGGCACACCCTATTTTGGGGGAAGCAAGAAAAGAAATGATTAAACCAAGTGATTTGTGTGAGGAAAGGGGTGGGCTCTACTTTTTTAGAGCCAACTTGACAACTAGGGGCACACTGACATATCAGTTGGCTCTTGGATGAGCACCAATAAAAGGAGAAATGAAACTATCAGCTCTTGGCTTTTTTTGGTCATTGTAGCCTATAATTACAGCCATGTACCTGAGGCACCCTGGCGGACTACAGCTCCCAGCAGGGAGGGGCAGGGGGCACCAGACAGCAGTCGCAGGACAGCGCTCGGCTAAAAGGGACTGTTAGCAGCTTCTGCTGCTGCTGCCACTACTATGGCAACACAGCATGCGCAGCAGGGGCCCGAGCGCTGGGGCTGCTGTGGAAATGTTGGGACGCGTGCAGGCAGAGTTGGGTGCCGTGCGAGGGATGTTCCCCTCTGCTGGGCACCGAGCACCTTTGCAAAAGTGGCTTTTCCCCAGTGGCTGTGGGAGCTTGGCTGCATGGGGCCTGCTGGTGCTGAGGCAGTGGCATGCTCTGGGGCTCCAAACGCACCCGGCACCACTGTCCACGTGACAGTCTGTCCCACCCACCTGGGACGGTGGCACGGGCTGTGCAGGGAGTAGGTAGGAGCTGTGGGAGAGGGGACAATGTGTGTGGGAATAAGGCAGTCACCACCATCCTCCTTGAGGGCCCGAGCAGGCAGGAGGCATATATGAGTGTGTATTATAAATGCAAAACAAACAAACAAAAAGGATTTATGTCAGGAGTTTAAAATGCCTTTAACTATTTCTAAATATTGATTATTGGATTGGCATTGGCTGATATGGTAGGTTAATCATTGGCTATTAGTATTGGCCAAGAAAATCTTTACTGATGCTCCCCTATTGTCAACCTGTGAGAGCTGGCTGCAGGTCCCTTTGGAACCTGAGGAAAACTTGCAGTCAGCAGAGACTGGGAATGGCTGGTAAGAGTCCCTGCCTTGTGAGGAAGTGAACACACTGTTAGAGACATGAGGGGTGGGTGTTTTATTACTTTAAGCGCTATAGCTAAGTACAGATGGCCAAAAAGCCCAAGACTAAATTGATTCAGTCTTTACAGGTTAGTTTAAGATGCAAAGATTGAACCAATAAGCAAACAAACACACATTCACTTTTGATTCAGGAAATGCAGCCACATGCCTGCAGTGGCCCAAGCCAAAAGCTGAGGGACACTACAGCATGGCTCTCTGGCACATAGCCAACATGGGCTGTATTTGCTTCCTCTTCCTGCTGCCCCAGAGGGTCTCTGGGACGTGCAGTTCAGATTCACAGCAGCAGGACTCTGCAGAGTTACTCATCAGTTCCTCTTCCTGCTTCCAGGTGCCTCTGGGATTTGTAGTCCACAGTTGCAGCCAGTGCTAAGAAAGCAGGGCAGGGCAGGTCTGTACTGGGGAAGGCGAGTTTAACCCCCACTCCCTGGCCCTGGACCCCAGCCAGGATTTGTCTGGGGGACCAGTGAGCCAGCCCTCACTGCTCCGGCTAGGGACCAGAGTCAGGGAGGCCAGCCCAGCTCTTTGGAGCAGACAGCACAGCCCAGTCCAGGGCTGCAAAGAATGCTACAATGTTGGGGGACTCTGATTTAATTTGAACCAGGAAGGGATCTGGGACAGAAGTTTGATAAACTGTTTGATACTACATTCAACCAGATTTATCTTAAACCAGTTTCACCCATTTTGACCTGGTTTATGTGTGCTGAACTTTTGTTCTGTTATGGGTTTAATTCAGTTTCTGATCACTTAAACTGATTTATGTGTAACTTCTGTACCTAGCCTACAAGTGCTGACATAACTGTGTGAAAAGACTTATTTTTTCTAGGCCCTATTTTGGGCTGAATGCCTATTCAGTGGGCATTAGATTAGGCCCTTCTTCAACAGGAAGAAGTATATTAGGAGAATATGAAGGTCGCACATTTAAGCGTTAAGAATCGGAAAACAGAGAAGTTGGCTTATGTACCTAATTTAGGTGCTTATTTAAATTTTTTATGATTTGGTCTTTAATTACATTATCACGTATTGACTTCTCTTCCAAGTTTAGCTGTGGGCCACTTGAAAGGGGCTAGTTTTTAGTTTCAGCATGTGACTTCTAAAGGTGAGGAAATTGATTAAATTAAAACCTCACACTCAAAGAGGGACTCTTGCTGATAAAGAGCTTCTCCCACAGTTTCTGCAAGACTAGGCAGCCTGGAGATGATTTGTGTAGTGGGGTCACAAAGGATAAGCTGAGATGTCCATTTAGAAATACTCCCAAGAGGAGGTGGGACTCCACTTCTTCCAAGACAGGAATTTAAAGTCAAGGTCTGGGGGAAGCAAAAGTTCTCCTTTTCTGACTTTGCACTGTTTTTTACAATAGTGATTTTCACTCATTCCTGCTGATCAGGTGGAAGCGGTTCTCTTTCTCCCGCCCGTTTCTCCATTTCTGGGTAAGCAGCCTTGGTGAATGCCCAAGAACCTTGTCACTGCCTTTGGCACCAGGCTGTGTGGCTTCAGTGGTTCCCTTCTGCCTGCTCTTTTGTTCTCATTTTGCTCTGGGGGATTCCAGAATGAAGACCAGACAAAAATGAATGCTGCCTCTGCAAATATTACCTCCTCCTCTTACAGCTATGGGCTTGTACCACGTGCATGACAAGCCCATGCACGAGATCCCTTGCCCTGCTTGTAGGGAAATGGAAGGCGTGAAAGGGGTAGGATGCTACAGAAGTAAGGGCCTTCTTTGCCCTTTCTGACTGGGGAATTACTTGTTCCATCTGCTCTGTGGGTGGACACTGATCACCTGGTTCATAACTTTTTCTCTAGACCATGCTTGGGTATGAAGTGCCTTTGCTGGTAAACATTATTGTGCATGATGAACTTAATTCCAGATGGGTACAAGTATGTGTGCAAGAGTACCAATACATACCACCGTATTACAAAAGGACTGTGACAAAAAGGATCCTGAAAAGCCGCCGTCATGGTAGCCCACAGCAGTTCTGGATATGTTGAGCATTGCACTGCAAACGTGTTATCCACTTATTCCAATATCCTTCCCTTGCTGCGTTCCTTTTGTAGAAACCAGCAAATATTTTCTTAGATGAATTTGCAATAAGATTGATTTGCTCTATGCTTCCAGCTGTGATTTATAATGGAATTACACAAATGTAAATCTTCAGATGAAAGTTTAGATGATGAACCCTCAATGCTGTGCTTTAAGCTGCTGGCTCATGGATACAACTCCTTTCCTGCTGTTATGAGTTGATCAAAGCTATTAAAAGTCAGTTAAACTGAGATGAAGGCAGAAGTAACCCCAGCCTTTGGGGGCCAGAAGGTGAGTTGCTGACAGTTTGATCGTTACATTTTTATTATGCTATGAAAGGGAAACCTCTCTCCTCTTCTAGTTGCTGAACTCAAAGTACTTTGTCTTTTTCCTTTAAAACAAAACAAAACAAACAAAAAACTACACAATGGACCAAGGGAAGTGGTGCTGGCTCCTACCCTGGGGGTCTTTAAGAGGAGGCTGGATGTATACCTTGCTGGGGTCGTTTGTCTCCAGTACTCTTTCCTGCCATGGAAGGGGGTTGGACTAGATGATCTGCTCA
>NW_017728907.1:37221278-37224122 GCF_001723895.1 Crocodylus porosus | reverse complement strand
ATCTACCCTGCCTTCTGTCTGTTGTCCTTGCCATATACACACCTAAGTATTACGGCAGCCCCAGGAAAATGACCCAACAGTTTCTGCTTCTTTTCAAGCCTATGTAGCCTAGCGCACTGAAATACAAATGTAGAGAAACTGCCACAGTGATGGATGATTGATCTTACAATGCCATAAATGCTGCTTTGTATCAGGGTCTATTAGTATGAGTGTGTCTGGTATGTGTTCCTACTGCTAAGTAATTGTTTTCCTGAGAGTATATGTGCATAGATTAGAAAAACAGAGCTGGGAACACCACCTCCTGCCCATGCAGCATTTCTCAAGGTCTGTGAAGTGGGTTTTCTCTACACCTGGGTAGAGATATTTTAAAACTTCCACTCCAGACAAATACAGGTACTCAGCCGCACAGCAGACAAAACATGCTTTCTGACTCAGGAGTTGTACACTAATCTGGAGTCTCAATGAGGTTGGGAAAATAAATTCAACTTTGTTGTAGGTGAGATTAGAAGAGAAGCATTTCACTCCCTCCTTGGTTGTGATCCAGGAACCTCAGCAGGTTGTGGAGAGATCTAAGCACCACCAGGATTTGTTAGTTACAATGCACCAAGCAGCAAATGGAACAATTTCTAGATCCCTGTTATCCCACAGTAGGTCATTTACAAAGATTGGCCAATGGGCCTTGTTCAGTTCCAGGAACTGGTTTGAAAGGCATAACCTGATATGCTCAGATACTGTTTGAACCAGTATCTAATATTCTATTTGCACAATGATTTCAAACACAAGTACAGTTTTTACTAAGTCCCCAGGATGTTTGGTTTTTTTAACTTGCTCATTTAATAGTTAGCTGAATCCGTTCAGAAAAATAATCATTTAAAATGTTCCTCTTCTGGCATGGGGCTTTTTGTTGCACATCACTTGCCAATATTTAATGAATGACCTAGTTGCGTTATGCCTAAACTACTGAACTGTAATTAATATAAAAGTGCCTTTGTTAGGAAAGACAACCTACTGAACAATAGTGGGTCAATACTGCAAGGAATCAATAAGCTGCACTATCCGTCTCTTATCATCTTAGTCACTGCTTGTCTCAGACATTTTGGCTTTGCTTAGAAGCAATTGCATGTTTTGCTCAGAATAACCAGGCTTGTTTTGGCTTGGGGATCAACAACCAGCAGATCAGCTCAATGAAATGCAGCTTCCATGAGTTAAGTGCTGTATTTTTAGTGCGACAGAGAGGCTATTAGCAATGTTCTGATTTTGGCCCTTGAATCCATCTACAAAAACATGCCAAGATGGTGTTAAAAATCTGTCTTCCTTTCTGTAAGAGAGAAAAAATACCTACACTTCTCAGGAAGGGAAGGTTACTTTCTTTAAACTACCTTGAAATGGCAAATACTGCCACTGGAGTTGAAGTTCCTTGTTAACCCTTGGAATGATGCAGAATTATTACTGCCTTTGCTTCCGTTCTACTTAGCTTGCACTGAGGGTTATCCACTCCCTTTTTTTGCTAGTTTCATCCTGTTACATGCCAAGCTACAGGAACAAGTAACTTGCATTGTCAAGGCCCTCTCCAAGCATGGACTAGAAACCTTGAGCCAGATCCACTTTCTCCTGGGGGCTGCTTTGTACTATTCCAGTAATGCAAGACAGCCCTCTGAGCTGCTGGCTGAAGGCCTATTTGAAGACCCCTTCATGGATTTCAGTTGCAGAGGCAGCAGCTTAGCCAGCTCTTCAGATTCAAGCATAAATTAACCAGCTTGGCTGGAAGCAGAATGTCCCAAGTATCAAGAATGTACAGCGGCAGCAAAGCTACCTCTTTTTTTTTTTTTATTCCTTTTGGTTTAGGACCGAAGCTTCATAAACCAATTTGATCTAAATCAGTTAAGCCTGATGCTGCATTAAACCAGGTTTATCTTAAACCACTTTCAGCTATTTTGAAACTGGTTTATGTGCACTGAATTTCTGTTCTGTTACAAGTTTAAACCATATTCTGATCACTTAAACTAGTTTATGTGTAACTTCTGTCCCTAACCTTCCTCATTGCCAGACATCTATCTGCTAAGCTCTCCTTTGCTGCAGACTCATTCTTTGTCTCCCAGCCAACAATAACATTTCAGATTTAAGAAAATGTGAAGTGTTACCTGTAGCAGTACAGCGACTGTCTGCCTGCCACTAGCAGACTGGAGGCACTTGTTCTTCCTTTGAGGCCAGTCTGTTACTATAAAACATGTCTTAACCTTCAAGCAGGTCAATGAGAGACCATGGTAGCTCTCAGGCCTGCAACTGTCTAGGTCAGGGGCAAGACAATATCCAGAGTCAAATACTGACCCTTTGTACTTTGTGCTAAAGAGCCAAGCTTTCAAATGTAGAGTTGTCAGACTCATGACCATCAGGAGGTATAACATCCACTGGTAGGCAAATAAAATGTATGATAAACTACTGACATGTATTTTGGCAGCACCCAACAAAATGCTGTCAGCTACCATCTACTCACCTCCCCACTTACCTTTCTTCTGATTTGGTTTCATTACTTCTAAGATTCCGACCTTCAGCTTTATTTGACCTGCCATCTTCATTCATTAATATTAACTGGTCTTGAAGTATATCTCCTTCTGATCTCTGTTTTCCTAACCCCTAATGCCCGGATGACTTCCTTCAGTTCGTTCATTTCCATCCCCATCCTTTCCTCCATGCTTTATTTAGCTAGGAACAAGGTAGGTCTGAAAATAACTTTACCACATTTCCTCCACAAACCCTCTCTTTGAAGAGAAAAAAATTAGAAGTATTATGACATGATCACTTGTCCACAGTGACTCCAGTTCATTTTCTGATTTTACTCGCATA
>NW_017728907.1:37215746-37220348 GCF_001723895.1 Crocodylus porosus | reverse complement strand
AAACATTTGCAGTAATTTTGTGAAAGTGATTTATTTCCAGCTCAAAATTAGTTTTTCTCCTTTACCTCATGCCTCTTGTAGCAAAGTAAAACACTCAGTGCAAAGCACACTGATATCAGACTTGCACATACCTTTTCAGGTTTTCTATGAAGTCTTCACTAAAGTGTACCTACATAATGTTTCACATCACTCCAGAGCACAGGTTCCTTCATCATTACTCCCAAACCCTTTGAAACCAGGCATTATAAAGACCCTTATTTAAAAAAAACAAAACAACAAAACTCCCCAAAAAGGCTTGGAAATACAAAATGCAAGAGGGCACAAGCAGACAAGTCTCTTTGGGAGAGAGAGAACATCTCATTTGGTTAAGACTTCCTGTACAAAGAGCAGCATACAAAAAAAAGCATGGTAATCATCTCAATTATATGAAGATGCTGTCTAGGTTTAAGGGTTTGTTTGTAAAAACTAGTCCAATTATAACACAACTCTGGTATTTGTATAATTAACAAAGTTTGTAACAAAGCATTTAATTAGTGATATGCATGCTAAAAGCTGAAATGTACTAGGACAAGCTATTTATTCAGTTTGCTAACATGTCAAATACGTGCTGTGCTGAAGTTTCCACTCCTAATTAAAAGATATTTAGTACCACATGAATATGAGATCTTTTAGAATTAATGCAAAGGCTGGAATGATTTTCCAGGCACAGCACACTTTATCTGAGAAGATTACCATGATGAAAAATTTAAATGAGAGAGGTATGCTGAAAGCAGTAAGATTTATATACGTTCTAGTTTTTCACTCAGGAATTCTTCTACACTATCCGTGTTCCACTTGAGGATGCTCAGTTCTTCAGCAATGTTCCCAGTGTCATCCAACAGCTTTAGTACAGGGTCAGAACCACGCACATACTGCAAGGAGAAAAAAGGAAATACTTTTTCAACTGGCAATCACATTCTTCCCCCATTCTCCACCTCAGATACTTCCCCACAATTCAGTTTATTTAAAACCACTGTGGTTTATATCAGCTAGAAGACAAAGATGCACCTTATAAACTCACTCAGGGGTATCAAACTCACTTTGTGCCCTAGGCTAGATCCAGCCTAAGGCACAAGGAAGCAGCAGAAGCAGCTCCAGCTCCATCTTGTACCATGTGGTGGTGATGGCAGAAGTCCTGGCTCCAATCCAGGACATGGGGCACAGAGCAGTACCCCTGGCTTGACCTGAAACCTCCGCTGCAGCATGCTGTGTGCTGTGGTGGCAGCTCCAGCATGTGGCAGGGGTTGGCAGCCATGATAACAGCTAAAGCAGTCAGAGGGAGACTGGAGCTGTGTTAGCTCTGGCTCACTCTCTTGCCATATCCACCAGGGCTGGACAGCTTGGCATCCTGTGGCAGGTCTGGCCTGCAGGCCATATGTTTGACCCCCCCCCCAGACTAATTAAATTAGGCATTCATGGCACCTGATAGGTGCATCTTTACCCTGCCTTCTGCTTGACTTCAGACTATCATGGCTAACTACCTCTTTCTGGTTTATATCAGTTCTGGGTTTTTTGTTTACTTGTTTTTATACTAAGGTGTAAACACCGCCCCCTTCACTAATATTACATTTTAAAATTCTGATACTTAATGAGTATTTTACCCAAAGAACCTTGTCTGCCTATGTCCTTAGACCAACATGGCTACAACCTATACCCCTGATACTTAATGAGAGCATTAAAGTTGATATTTGTTAGATTCAGGTCATTAAAGCTGCACTGGGGGGTATTTATGCTTAGAATTAAAACAAACAACAACCCAGATCCTTCTTTACTTGCTGCTTTATTCACTGCTGCAGATGATTAGTTAAGGCTGGAAGCAATTCAGTTAAACAAAGAAGCTAACAGCAAACACCTTTTTATGCATATGGAGTTTACTCCATCAATGAAGCTAAAGCAGCTAAGCATCCTCATTACCTTAACAATAAATTTCAGAGTAGAAAGTTATCTAAGCCATAGTTTCTCAACCTGTGGTATGTGTACCCCTGGGGGTACACAAGATAGGCAGAGGGTATGCGGGTATCCCAACACACCCTCTCTCTTGCCCTCTTTTCCTCTCTCTCTTGCCCTTCCTCCTCTCAAAACTATGGTAAAAATTTGGTGTGCCACACACTGCATGGCACTTTAAATTCTCCAGTAATAATTTGGTGTGCCATGCTTTGCACAGCGCTGGGTTCAGCACACCTAGCTTTGGCCAACACCACCTCTAGCCTAGGTACGTACTTGAGTTGTGCACCCCTGGTGTAAAAGGTGGCAGCTCTACCCACACCAGATCAGACATCTGTCATGTTGCAGCCCTATATACACAGTGCTTCTTCCAACATATGGCACATATTAGTCTATAAATATAAAGTCCCCTGGAAAATTGAATGCTGGGGTACTGATTAACATTTTCAGAATTTAGGGGTACTTGCTACTTAGAAGAAGAAAAACACTGATCTCAGCAACACTGAGTAAGCACCACTTTCTTCAGGTGCTCAGCCTGCATTTCAGCCTTGGGCTTTTATCTAGTCCTCATTTTCACAAGTGTGATGGCTACAAGTGAAATGGAATAGATGGCAGGCACTTCCGTTACACAATTCAGCAGGGGATGGGAGAGGACAGGAAGCTGGTATTTTACTTCAGTTGTTAAAATAATTATAGTTTAAATTACTGCATCCTGGTATCTTACCAGGCCATTAACTGACTTTCTCCTTTCCCATACAGCTAAGTGCTTTTTTCCCACTGCTTAATTATATATACAATTTAATATAGATAATTTTTAGTTACTCCCGGTCATCTCACCTTGAACACCAGGTCAAAGCTGTACTGTAAATTGCATCCACGCAGGCAATGCTCTATCTGCTGCTAATGACTAATATGACTTGCTAGTTAAATACTCCTTTTTACTATATGCCCTACTGGGCCTTCTAAAGTGTGACACTGGAAAGGAAGGCTTTTAATTGGCATAGAGTTTTTCAAAATTGAAAGTTTCTAGAGTGATTCCGTTAGGGATGTTATACTTTTTTTTCCTCCTGTAAAGTTTTCCTAGGTTTATTTGCTTTTGTTCCGTATTAAGCTAACTAATCCCACAGGTTTTTTGGGTAAATTTTAGAAATCAACATCTATTGGGAGCATCAAGTAGCAGCACATCAGAGCAATAAATGAGACATATATATATTCAGTCTGTCTTTTTGGAGGTGGGTCAGAGCTCCTGCTGCTGAATTTAAAATCAGCACTCTTTCAGATGCACCCATATCCTTTATCAAGGGGTTAGGCATAAACACATATTGAATAGTTTGTGGAAGGAATGGTTTTATGTACACTGAATTCCTCTTAACAGCTAGAATTTAAAATGAAGGGAGAAAAATCATTACTCACTTTGATTTGCAGTCCCCTGAACAGTTTGGGCTTGTCACTCCTGACAAAAGCTAAAGTAAGGGGGAAAGAACAGAAAAATCAACTGAAATAGCAGTTCTATGAAAAGCACAGGTCTCCTCCTTCTGCCTTACTGTATATGGCATCCCATTTGAAAGGTAAATTTAATTTTTCTAGTCTTACTTCTTTAGAATGATGAATGTTTCAGGAGCCACCTATCTGTACAAGTGTTCAAATTCTTTCCCTTAAACAATCACACAGAAGAATACATTTTACTTGAGAAAAGACATGCGTCTGCCCATAGTACTTTGAATGTGCTTCATACATCTGCCTGAATTTTTGCAAATGCTTGACTGGCCTTGGATCATTGTGCTTTCAGTGTTTGCTTGTACAAACGACAGTATTCAGGAGATTTGTTGTATGGTTGATGGCCACCTAGTGTTAGTACAAGATGCTAATGTGCAGGAACATGACTGACACTTGGCTGAGCCAATGCATTCCTTTTTTTGTGAGGGAAGTTAGTGGAGAAAGCAAGGATTCCTCCAGGTAACACACAGGATATATTTAAGAGGCAGTGTGAGGTAGCATGGATACAAAATATTTTGTGAAGGAAGGACAAGATTATTTAAAAAATAAAGTTGTGTATAACTCTCATGCTTCTAGTGATTAACACAAATTGGATACATAACATAAATTTTACAAAGAAGGATACTGAAAACACAGGGATGATTTTTTCTGGCATTGAAAGTGTTTAAGGTTAGGCTCCCTAACCTTTTTTCCCTATAAATTCCATAGTTTTCCCTATAAATCCATGTAATAGGTATGCATGCCAGAACAATGTCAAGTGAGGACAGTCAAGGTGCTCTGTTAGTGGGGCTCTGATGGTGTGTATTGGGTAAAATTGTACCCCCTTTCTCAGGATAAGTAGTGTTGAATTTTTCCTGAGATGCAGTTGCCCTACTTCTGCATGGAGATGTCTAGAGACCAGAATGTCAAATGTTTGGTTCCCATAGCAATCATAAGATGACATCTTTATAACCATCCTGTTTGTATTGCTATGGATTGTGTTGCCTTTAATATCTCCTCAGTACTGAGTGTGCAGTGGCAAAATTACAGTTCCTTTGGGAACCATAATTCCCACACTTTCTTGATGAGACAGTTCATGGTACAAATCAAATTCAGGTGCTATGGCTGTAGTGTGCACTACAG
>NW_017728907.1:37210406-37215256 GCF_001723895.1 Crocodylus porosus | reverse complement strand
AAAAAAAAAGAGAGGCCATATTCAGTAATCAGCATGCTGGAAAAAAAAAATGCAAAACTTACTCAACAGAAGATCATGAATAGGTTAACAAAATGGATATGGTTTTAGAAGCAAATTTGACTAGGTAGTTTGACTGCATTAAAGAATAGCTACAAAATACCAAAAACGTTTTTAAGGGTTAACTTGGCTTAGAGCTCTTTTGGCTTTAACAGGTGTGAAAAGTTGTTAATTGATACCTGAAAGCAGGCTCAGCTGGAATTGAGCTGGCCATGCTCTGGCTGCTGTAGGGGAGAGAAGGAACAGACCTGCATATAATGTGAACAGATTAAGTGGAAGGAAAGAAAAGCTGGATCTGCTACAGCTTTGTTACACCATTATCTTAAAAGTAACCATTACATTTTCATAGCAATGTCAAGGATCTAAACCAGTGAAGATTAAGATGTTTTATGGAACACACTTTTTTAAATACTTTAGATAGCTGGTACCAACTGTTTACTCTTAACATAACATTTCATTGTAATGCTGAATGTATAAGGCTTTTTGTGGTTTGGTAGAAATTAATTCTAAACAAACCGGTGCTTCGAGATGAATGCTGTAAACACTTCATAAATGCAACATGCAAGTGTCTAACTTATTTAGATGACTTGCTGAGAGTTACATAAACAAATGCTAGCTGGAGATTCATAAAAAATTTTGACAAAAAGAACATCCTTTTTATTTCCTCCATAGACCTACATTGTAGGGATCAAATGCAATTGAACCTTTTTGAGTAGAACTGACAATTAAGGGTGCCTACAGAGGTAATATACCATTATTTAAATATGCCTTAAGTTTTCCTCAGCCTTGAGAAGATTTATTCCACAGTAGAAAGGAGTTTGGACCATCAATGTCCATCCATATACACTGGGGGGAGACCAGAATTGTTTCCATAAACATGGAACAAGCAGGCATCTTGACATTAAGAGGCTATATTGTCTGTGGAATAGGAGTCAGATCTGGGGTACAGACAGGCAAAACCCACTTTAAACTATACCTCTTTACTATATCATGCTTGCTCTTAGATTGGTATAAGAAGAGCTGTAACCGTAATCCTGTTTCATTCAGGTTTAAATTATCTCAATTAATGTATTATAGCTACTTCCTTTCTATGTAAATGAACTGATAAACTACAACATGTTTTGGTAAACTTATGTACCCAGCTTATTTTAAATGTTCTTAATACAAATAATTTTAAAGTGCACATTTCCCTTTTTGATTTTCATCTCTGATTTCCAATTTCCATTCAAATGCAGCTTGACATAAACATACTACTTCTATTTTTTTTAAGTTTCTCACTTTTCTATTACATTTAAAAACTACAATTTTTAATTTTTACATTTTACTCGATGTGAAGCTTTAAATGTGTACCAAGATAGCATATGCTTTAATTAGAAAAAGTAGTGTAAATTAAGTATAAGGCTATACTTGGCTTCGAAGCAACAACTTCAATGGGTACCAGTGAATGATAAATTTAAATCAAGTCAGCTCTGAGGGTTTGAGGCACTTTCTAACACTAGGCTTATGTGAACCAGCTGTACATGTGCTCATTCACTGGCAGGCTTGGATACCAAGGGTAACACACTGGAGCTATTGGCCACAGAAAACGACATTTCAGGTTAAGAACTCCAGACCAATCCTCTAGGCTGTTTGTCTAGGGAAAGGGGCAAGAGGACATTTAAATCAGAAATTAAGGAACTACAGGCATACCTCATTTTATTGTGCTTCGCAGATATTACGTTTTTTACAAATTGAAGGTTTGTGGCAACCCTGCGTCAAGCAAGTCTATCGGCGCCATTTTTCCAACAGCATTTGCTCACTTTATTTTTTAGCAATAAAGTATTTTTTAATTAAGGTATGTACATTGGTTTTTTTTTAGACATAATGCTATTGCACACTTAATAGACTACAGTATAGTGTAAACATAACTTTTATATGCACTGGGAAACCAAAAAATTCGTGTGATTCACTTTATTGCAATATTCGCTTTACTGCGGTGGTCTGGAACCAAACCCGCAATATCTCCAAGGTATGCCTGTACTACAGCTAAGAATACTTTCCCCTCGTATTCCTCTAGCTTCATTTAAACTATCCCAAAAATTCTCCCTTAAAAAGATCCACACTGGATTTAAAGTATCCCTGTAATGAATAAACTACCACCCTACCTTGGTAACTTGCCCAAATGGTTAGTGGCTCTCACTGTTTATACTTTTGCACTAATTGTTAGTTGGAATTTATCCTGTTTCAGCTTCCAGCTACTGCATCTTGGTCTGACCTTCTCTTTCATTAAATGGAACTTTGTTATCAGAATACTTCTATCCAGGTTCCTATCTCTTTGATAAGTTATAAGACTTGAGCTTCTTAGTTCCCTTATCATAAGGTAATCATTCCAGACTTTGAATCAGTCTTTTCTCTTTTGAACATTTCAATTTTTACTTCATTTAAAGTTTCCATACCTGACATAGGTGGCAAATAGTCTTACTGATGTTGTATATCAGCAGTTCCCAATCTGTGGTATGGGTACCACCAGTGGTACGCGTTAACAGATTTATTATAATTACTTTACATGACAAAAATGTGTTGGTGGTACTTAAGGTTGTATCGTCTTAAAATGATGATGTGCAATCTGTCAAAGTTTGGGAACTGCTGTTGTATATAAAGTAGAGCTGTCAAACAATTTAAAAAAACTGACTGTGATTAGTTGCATAATTAAAAAATTAGTTGCAATTAATCTAATTTTTAAATCGCAGAGCTAAAAACTCAAAATTACATAAAATTATGCAGGGAGGGGGAACCCTGCATGTCCTGGTAGGATGACCAATCTGAGTGGGGTCTCTGCAGAGCTGCCCAGGACATGCCCCCAGCCTGAGCATAGCCCCAGTGGCAGTGGGCTCACCATGCCCTTCCCTCAGTAGCGGCAGCCGCGGGCAGCCAGGGCTGGGCTACCTGCTCTGGCCCTGGCCAAACTTCCTTGCTCATTTTCTCAGCAGGTCCCAAAAGGTCCCAACATGCCATGGGCCTAAGGATGCACAGCAGCCCCACTGTGGCTCAGCACCACCTTCCCTGAAGCCCTAGCACTGCTAGACTGGCTGCAGGTTATGAGCAGGCGTGCCCCCTGCTGCAGCTGCCTGGAACCTGCGTCCCGCTGGAACCTACACGGAGCTGCCATGGCAGGTCTGCCTAGCACCCTTAGGCCCATGACTTAGGGTGGATCAGGACCACCTGGCAGCTTTGGCATGAGCTGCCTCTGGGTCTGTGGGTCCACAGTATGGGCCTCCCCCCAGGGAGTGGCAGCAACGGCGGCCTCATACCTTGTGCCCTCACAGAGGCAGCTACTGTCAGTGGGTGGGATTCCTGTGGAGCCACCTCCCATAGCACCTGTACTGCAAACCCGGCCCCAGCCCAGTGCTGCCACTGAGCTAGGCAGAGTTGCTGCTCTCCACCCCATGCCGCCTGGGCTCCCTGCCCAGTGCTGTGGCAGCACTGGGTGCGGCTCAGCCTCTGTCAGCACTGGGCTGGAGCCAAGCATACGGAGACGGGGCTGCGCGAGGCGACTTTGCAGGAATCCCGCCCCCCCCGCCTGCCAGCAGTGGCTGTCTCCCAGGGGCACAGGGCTGCCATAGTAGCCACTGTTCTCTTGGGATGTGCAGGGACCCACAGGCCTGGAGGTGGCTCGTGCCACAGGTCCCAACCCACCCCAAGTCCGAGCTAGGGTGCCAGGCAGCTCTGCCAGCCCAGCTGCTCAGGGCTCTGGATAGGGGTTGTGCGTGTCTGGGTGCAACGCCCCCCTTCCTGCTGCAGCTACCTGGAGTCTGTGCCTGGGCTGCCCTGCAGCTCCTCTGCACTGCCACCGTTGCCCCACTGGGCAGCCCAGAGATGACAATGACAGCAGTGGGCTGGGGCAACCCGGGCACAGGCTCCAAAGCCACATATGTGATTAATGCATTAATTGGTTCCTGCCTTAACTGCCACTGATGGACAGCCGTAATATAAAGGTACTGCCACTTGCCTACTCCTAGATATTCCCCTATTTATATGGTTAAATTGCTATGCAATGAAGACTAACTATTCTACGCAAAAGGAACAAATTAAGTTCCCTGACTGTGGCTGTGTACACAACAAACCTGGGAGAATTCTCCCATGTTTTGTCTCTGGATACAGAAACTTACCTAGAGCTGCATGTCCTGACATTCAATTGCAGCTGCACACAGGGCAGCCCTAATTGGCTAACCTAGACTGCCTGTGGTCAGCCTGCATTTCCCAGCAACATAAAGCAGACATTGTGAAGGAGGCATGGTCTGGAGCAGCAGAGTCCAGTGAGCGACACACCATCCCCCTGGGGTGGAAAGGGAGAAGCCAGAGGACTGTGTTCTCTTCTGAGAGAAGCCATGGCATGTACAGACATTCACTGTCCCAGGAGAAACTCTCCTGGGGGTGATTTAACCCTGGTTGTTCCTAGGTTATTTTTTTTGTAGCGGCCATTTGTAAAAGACCTAAACATCTGTATACAGTACTCATGGTCTCTCCTGAGACAGCAGCGAATCTCCCTCTGTACAAGGCCTGTCTGAGCTGGTGGAAAGTAAGGAATTAAGTGACAAGAGACTTCAGAGAGATTCATATACCCTCCTATCTGGCCAGTACAGTTCAAAAAGGTGTCATTGATTGTGTAGCCAGGCAAATAACTACTTTAGTAATGTTCTAAGAACAATGTCATAAATAACAAATCTTCAGATAGGTGTATGAAAAAGAAGAGTAGTTTTCAAAGCTGGTGTAAAGCAAATTCTATTTTTAGAAGAATATTTCAAGTCTTAAAA
>NW_017728907.1:37204750-37209421 GCF_001723895.1 Crocodylus porosus | reverse complement strand
TAATCACAGAATTATCAGAAACATTTAAGCCTTTGAAAACAAATGGTAATATTCAAAGAAAGTGGTATGTTTTGCAATGAACAGTAAAATGAAATTGTTTAAATCAATTATATATGGATAGCTTATAGTCTACTGTGGGTTACCTTTCACTTCCTCCAATGCAAGTGCAAATAGCCAGGACAAATGGGTGGCCTCATTAATACAAAGACTTAAAAAAATTGTAGAAATTTTTATGGTGCATCTTTTAATGAAAAAAACCATTTTTCCAAAGTAAATATTTTGCTGATTCCTCAAGTTTTTCGATGTTCCTAATATTTTAGTTGGTTATCTGACATCCACTGACTCAATCTGAACATATTCTATAGATCAGGGAGTGTCAACCAGGGCTACAGGTACCCCTTAAAGGTACCTGTGTAGGGAGTATGCACAGGTAGGCAGGCGAGGGAGCGATGTGGCAATGGCATCTCCCCAGGCACCTTCCCAAACTTCACTTCTTACCTGGGGAGGAACATACTGGGTGCTGCCAGCCCCCACACAGCACACTGCAGAGCCTTCCTGCCCCCCACCTCAGCTTGCTCTTGTGCCTGCTCCCAGGAGCAGGGTCAGGGAGGGGGGGGTGAGGGCAGTGGTGCCCCTTTGTGGGCTGGACACATGCCACCCAGCTGGCTGGGGAGGGCAACACAGGGCACGCACATGGGAACTGCTGCCACTGCCACACCTTGCACTGCTTTCCTGCAGCCAGTTGCACGTGTGGCTTTGTGGACTGTTGACGCGCCTTACCCCTTCTGCACCGCCCATCAGCAGCCCGCAGAGCCACATGTGACACCAGCTGCAGGAAAGCTGCACAGGGTGCTGCAGCAGCAGCAAGGGGGGGGGTGGCCACCGCATGCGAGCCCTGCCCCTGCCCACTCAGGCCAGCCAGGTGGTGCATGTGCAGCCTGCAGAGGGGCACTGCTCCCCTTGCCCCCCCCAGCCTTGGGACTGGACACAGAGACACCCCCCCACAGCCCCTTCCCTCTTCCCTGCCTCGTCCCTTCCCCCAACACACTCTTACCTGCTGGGGTGTGCATGTCTCTGTCTGTCTGTCTGCATGTGTGTACCTGCATGTGTCTGTTTGTGCCTATGCCTGCATATGTGTGTGTGCATGTCCCCCTGCCTGCCTGGCAGCAGCAGGCATGTGGCATCGCACAGCTCCTGGGGCACTGGGGTGCAGAGTCCAGCCTGCTGCAGCAGCTGCTGCTTCTGCCCTGCACACAGATCTGGGGGGCAGATGTCCCCCTGCACCTCCATCGGGGTCTGCACAATGGCAGGAACTGCCACCCACTCCCCACACCTCCCAGATGAACCACTCTTGTGGCTCCGCCCTGCACTCTAACCCAGGTGTGCAGTGCCTGCTTCTGCCCCTGCCCCACTCCCTCCCTCTGAGAACCTCAATCTGCCCCCCCAACCAAGAAAAAAATATAAAGGGGAACATGAGCTGAAACTTTGAGGCAGAAGGAGTACACTTGTTAAAAAAAGGTTGAAACCCCCTGCTATAGATGTAAAATTCACACTTCTTGAATATAGGTAGCTTTTAAAAGTTACAGTTTAAACTTTACATTGATAAATTAATACCACAGAATCATATTAACTATATAATTCTTGTTTCTCCAACTTCTAACTCTTATTGTATAACTTGCATAAAAGCAGCTTAAGATTTTCACTTTTCAATTTCACAAGTAACTCTTTAACTCCGCTGAAACCATTTTTGGGTAAACAGCACCTCTGGCTTATCTTTTTATGTAGTACGTTTAAATCTGATGGAGGGTGAGCCACATGACAACAAAAAATGAATCAATATTTGAGTATTTAATAAATGAAGAACTCAAGGTCAGATACAGAATTAACACACGCTAATCCATGTAAGACTAATACATACACAACCTAGCAATTAGTGCTGCCATTTTGTCTAACTCCGAAAGAAAAAATCCTAGTGGGAGCCATTAGACAGGAATCAAATTGAAGAGAACATTTGTAGTGAGAGCATTGGCAATGAGAGGCTACACAGTTCAATATAACCTAAAAATACCAGTGCTTCAGAAGCTTCAAAAGCAGCAACATGACCTTCAGTCAATTTAACTTCTGTAACAAACATTCAAGTGACAAGTGGAAACAAACCCAAATCAGTGGTCTTCAAACTTCCTGAAGTCCTGGAACCCTTTCATATAACTTCTGTCATCGGCAGCTGCCGTGCGGTACTTCTAAATGGTCACCGATCCCTGGTTGGTGCCTGCCACCTCCCCCCCTGCTGCCACCAGCGCTGGCGGCATCTGCAGGAGCTCCCCACCCACTGCTGCCAGGCTCCCGCCACTGCCAGGGGCATGTGCTGCTCATATCCGTCATGGAGCCCCTACCCCTATCCTAAAGACTGATGCAGAGCCAGGCAACCTGATCCAGCAAAGGTGATGCACCAGCTCCTGGCCAGCTGCAACATTACCCCCAAAATCTTTGCAGAACCCTGGATGACTTATTGTGGAATATTATGGTTCTGTGGAACACAGTTTGAAAGCCACTGCTCTAGATAAATCGAGGGCATTTATGGTGGAATAACTCAAGATTTTTTATTTATTTATTTATTTTTTAATAGAAAGTAAAATTACAGAAGTGTTTGAGCAAAACTAGCATAAGCTATAAACTTTAAGATATCAATACTGATTTGAGCTAACCTAGAGATGAATTCAAACAAACCCAGTGTCACAATTTGCGATTCCAAAATAACTTTCACATTTATCACCTGGTATCTCAGAACTAGTCTGAAGTAGAGGTGCACCAAAAGATTGGTCTGATACCCGATTGGCACCGATATAAATTGACTGTATTGGAAACTGGCCTGGTGTGGCCAATAATTTGGCTGATAAATGCCTGTGCATGCGAGCAGCTACAGCACAGCACGTAAGTAGCAAGGAGCACAGCCCAGCAGCTTGGAGAGTTGTGTCCAGCTGGTAAGTCTGTTGGGATGGAAGGGGAGGGGAGAGGGAAGGGGTGTGGGAGGGCATTTTGAGGTCCCTGCAGTGAGGGAGGGAATGGGGCTGGGCAGACGCTATGCAGCTGGGGCGAGGCAGGGCATGGGACGGAGCCACAGTTCATCGGGAGGAACAGGGAGTGGGGGCACCTTCTGCTGCTGTGTGCACTCTGGGAGGGCATGGGGGGGAGCCGTGTGCCCCTGGATCTGCGTGGGGCAGGGTGGTGTAGTGTGGGCTGCAGCTGTGGGCTAGGGCAGTGCGGCCAAAGATGTGCCAAGCTCTTCCCGGCAGTGGGGTTGGGCCGGGCTGCGCTCGGGGTGGGTGGCAGTGGTACTGGGAGGGGGTTTGGGGAGCTACGGTGAATTTTGGGGTGGCTGCAGCCTTTTCATAGCCCCCTCCCAGTGCTGCCGCTGCCCATCCCAAGTGCAGCTGGGCCCAACCACCCTCCTCACCCATGCACTGGGAAGTGCTGGGCACAGCCCCGGCTCCAGCCCGCATCTGCAGCCCACCCCACCCCACACACACGCAGGGGCACACGCCTCCCTCCTGGCATACCCCTGGCTCCTGGAGTGTGCGCAGTGGCAGGAGCTGCCTCCCCCAAGTGAGCCGTGGCTCTGTCCAGCACCCTACTCTGCCCTGGTTGGGCAAATGCCTGCCCCAGCCCCCCCACCACAGGGGCCTTGATATGTCCCCCAACACCCCTTCCACCACAACAGCCCTATCAACTGGATGCAGCTCTTTAAGCTGCTGGCCTGTGTACTGGAAAATGGATCAGTACTGGCTGATATGCCTCCTTAAAAATTGGCTATTGGTATCAGCCCCCCCCAATCTATCGGTGCACCCCTTGTCTGAAGACATCTTTTATTGGGAAATGTATGTGTGCGTGCACGTGTATGCATGTGTGTATAGGACCTGATAACTAAAGGAAAATTATGTACATGTTAATGTTCTGGTCAATCCTTCCCTCTATTCTCAGCAAAGGTTGACAATCAAAGGAAGGCACAGGCTGGCAGTCCACTAGGCTTCATTCAGTTGTTTTAAAAAACAGGTTAGAAGTTTAATAGGATGAAGGAGATCAATGAACTTGTTTAGAAAAGCAAGGATTGAGAGTACAGGATTACACAGGAGTAGAGGAAGGACTCTCTCAAGAATACTGACATGGAGATTATACACCAGAGGTGTAACAAATTAGTTCCATGTCAGGGTTAATTTATGCCAAGGTCCTCCATGAAACTCTTTTTTCAGGTTTAGCATTATTTCTCAACACACATGGATACGAGATGTGGGGGACTAAGTATCTTAACAGGACACTTAGGAAACTGGTTTTAACTAAACATGAAAGAATCTCAGAAGAAGCATATCCTTTGCAAAAGAGGGCAAAGCAAAGAAAATTTTACATAATTACAGTACAATTCCATTATTAATCATCATTGGTGGTGGTGGTATTTATTATTTAGATTTACCATATTTTATGGTGCATAGGTCGACTCCATATTTCTATTAAAAAGTTAGGATTTTTGTATGTCAGGTGTATCAGTTGACCCTGCCTTGGTATCCAAGGCACTGGAAGCCTGGGCAGGCTCACGGGAGAGGTGGCATGCTAGTAGGCTCCCAGGAAGTTGGATCAGACACCCAGGAGCTTGGGCAGCACCTGGCCCACTAACAACCC
>NW_017728907.1:37200204-37204650 GCF_001723895.1 Crocodylus porosus | reverse complement strand
GGTACTGCTGCTGTGGAGGGAAGGACCGGGCCCCCCCACCACAGCTCAGGGGTTGCCCAGCCCAGCAGCAGCTTGCTCCCCAGCCCCAGGGCAGGTGGGGAGGCTCTGTCAAAAGAAGGATCAGGCCCCTACCACTTCTGTCTTTAGCTGGCATCTGTGGCTGGCAGGATGCCTAGCGCCTTTTGGGAAGGGGGTGACTTGCCCCAGGGACAGCATGGGGTGTTAGATAGGGGTGGGAGGAGGCTAAGGGTGTTGGACTGAGCCAGCCTTCCTCACCACTTCTGCCTGACACTCCGCACTGCTCCTGGGCCAAGCCAGCCTCTTCCTAGGAGGCACCAGGTGTCCTGACAGCTGCAGGAGCCTGCTGAAGACAGAAGTGGTGAGGAGCCTGATCCAACTTTTAGCAGAGCCTCCCTGCCTGTCTGGGGGCTAGGGGGCGAGCTGCCACTAGCCCAGGCAGCCCCTGAGCTGTGGGTGGAGGGGCCCGGTCCTTCCCTCCATGGCAGCAGTACCCCCACCCCCTGGGCAGGCAGCTGGTAGGCCACGTGCTGCTCAAGTTCCCAGGCACCTGATCCAACTTCCCAGGAGCCCACCAGCATGCCACCTCTCCCACAAGCCTGCCTGGACTTCCAGAGCCTCACACACCAAGGTGAGGGATGGGGTGTACAAGTTGAGGTTGAATTTTAAGTGTTAAAAATTTGTCTTCAAAACTTGACTTATACACCATGAAATACAGTATATCTCAGATATCCAGAAAGGCTCAGAACATCTTACAATGAATGACAAAGAACCTGACTAGTGTAAGAATGCTGCTATTCTAAATTAGGTTGATACATGTCTTATATAGTTGGGGATGGTCCTGCTTTGAGCAGGGATTTGGACTAGACAACCTCAAGTCCCTTCCAACCCCAGTTTTCTATGATTCTGTATAGTTTATCTGTGACTTAAATCCATCCCTGATGCATAAGCATTATACTAGTTTTGAATTAGATTACCACATGCTATTTTTTTTCTTAAGACCTGTCTCAAAGCACACAGGCTAAAATTATACAATAGTTTGTTTTCTCCTCATTAGAGTCTTCTCATTATTCAACTACTACTCTGATGACAGAATTGTTCATCTCTTTATATGGTTTTCTGTATCATTCAGCTGTAGACTATCAGAATTTTTTATAATTATTTGCTATGAGAAAATACAGAGAATGGGGGAGTTATCACAATGATTTTATATAATATGCACTGCACCTTTACCTGCTTGATATACTTAACTGCATACAATTCTATCAAAGGAAACTAATGGGGAATGGGGAGGGACAGAAAATGAAACAATGACAACGATTAGGTCATTGCTAGAAAGAATCCTGAAGGAAATTATTAGAAAGATGTTAGCTGGGAACTGCCCACTTGCCTGGCTAGCACCAAACTAGAAAGCTTTTCTCAGTCCCAAACCTGGAATTAAGGGGAAGTGAAATACTATAGACTCTGGCCTATAGAGGAGCACCTGAACAGACAGTTTTAGGGGCTGCCAGAGCCCCTCCGACCTGAAGGAAAGGGTTTGTTTGGACTGAATGGAACTTACTCAAAACTTGCAAGAAACTACATGGGGGAGTCTTAAGATGTATAACCTTTTTGCTTGTTGTTGTTCTTGCTATTTAACTTGGGATAAATTAATTATACTTTGTTTTGAAGAAGCTGTTTAAGTCTCTTGAATTAGCCATTGGACAAAGGCTTCCAGCAGTGTGCTCTCTGGCACCAAATTGCAAGGCCTGTCACATTAAGAAAAGAAGCAGCTCAGGTTTGCTATCTAGGAGTAGTCAGGCTATGTGATTGGAACAAACTGTTACCAAAAGTTCCAAGCTATGCAGTAGTCTCAGTTGCACCTGGGCATCATAAAAAACCTGATTTTATAAATGAGGAATTGATGCAGGTATTTAAGGAGAGATTAGATCCACAAATGGATTTAGGCATCAAATTTCAGAAATTAGAAATTTCAGATCCTTGCTCAGCTGCTACCTAGCCCTGGATGTACCAATCTGTTCTCATGCCTAGAATCTCTTAAACCTTGACTAAGCTGCACAACTCCTGCCTGCACAAATTGGACATTCTCCCACTTACTTTGTCTGTAAATAATACCAGAACATGCCAACTGGATCATACCCTGTATAAAACAAAGCTAGAATAATTGTGCCCTTTTATCCAATTGGTTCACTCAGATTGTAGGAGATCCAGCCTCAAATCAGCCTCTGTCTGAAGGAAGTTGACCAGATGTTTCCCACCTCCTAGGAGAGTGCTATAATGACTTGACAGGCTAACGGGCTGTGGAGTGGACACCTACAGTCAGGTAGGTGTCTAACTGGCTTAGGGACCGTACCCAGAGAGTGGTGTGGTGGACGGGTCATTCTTGGCTTGGAAGGAGGTGGGAGTAGGATCCCACAGGATCTTCATCAGCTATTTGGAAGAGGGTGTGGAGAGCACCCTCTCCAAGTTCACGGATGATACCAAATTATGGGGCAAAGTTAATACACCAGAGGGCAGGGAGCAGTTACAGGCTGACTTGGACAGGTTAGATTAATGGGCTGAATGTAATAGGATGCAATTCAACAAAGATATATATGAGGTACTCCACTTAGGAAGGAGGAATCCCCAGCACACCTACAGGTTGGGGGAAGTCCGCCTCAGCAGCTCAGAGGCTGAGAGAGATCTTGGAGTCACAGTTGACTCCAAGATGAACACGAGCCAGGAAGTGTGATGAGGCCATCAACAAAGCCAATTGCACCTTGTCATTTATTAGCAGATGCATGACCAACAGATCAAGGGAGGTGATGCTTCCCTCTCTATGCAGCATTAGTCAGGCCGCAGTTACAGTACTGTGTCCCATTTTGGGTGCTGCACTTCAAGAGAGACATGGAGGATCTGGAGAGTGTTCAGGAGGAGGGCCACTTACATGATTAGTGGTTCTCTGTGAAAGACCCTACAAGGAGAGGTTGAGAGATCTGGACGGCTAAGGGGTGACCTTGTAGCTGCCGATAAATTTATCAGTGGCTACAAGCAGGACAGCAGGGAATTGGGGAAGCGCTGTTTACCAAAGCGCCCCAGGGAGTAACTAGGAATAATGGGTGCAAACTAATGGAGAGTAGATTTAGGTTACACCTTAGGAAGACATTTTTTACAATAAGGGTGGCCAGAGTCTGGAATGGGCTTCCAAGAGAGGTGGTGCTGTCACCTAACTTGAAGGTCTTCAAGAGGAGGCTTGACAATCACCTGCCTGCGGTCATCTGACCTTGGTCCTCTTTCCGGGCAGGGGTCAGACACAATGATCCATTGGGTCCTTTCTGATTCTATAATCTATGAACATATGACACTCCCAGATGGGTCTCTCAATCCTGATGAATCGGTTCTATTTTTGCATTAGAATATTTAAATATATTTACTGCTCTTTGACTCATGAACTGGAATTCTATTAAATGTAAAAACAAAATTTGAAAAATTCTAATTAAATAAATTTGTTAAATGTAAAACATATTCTAAATATATCAAAATGTTTGCCTTGTAAAAACAAATTAATTTATACAAAGACTGTATCTACAGTTACTGAATTGAATGGATTATTTTTGCTCCTTTGAGACTTCAGTGCAACTAAAATTTTATCCTCTCACAACTTGTTCGTCTCCATCACCTGGAAATAGAAAATAAACTAAAGTATAAACTGAATATACTTTAGTTATAGAACTATAGTAACTGTACAAACTGAAAAGAAAAGTTGTTTGCACCTGCAGAAGAGGCAACTATCATCAGAATATTGAGATAGTACCTCAGCAAACAGGTTTTGGAAACTTAACCATCATTTCAGTAGCTGGACTTTCTTTGCTACTTTGGTAGCAAACAAGTGCTGTTTAATATTTTTATTCTTTAATCGCTATATTGTTGTTTAATTGATCTTAAGATTAGCTGGACTTTAATAAGGATTGTATTTGTTAAAGAAAAATGTGTTTAGTTAAAAATATCCAATTTAAATGAAAACAAACTATTTTATCCACTAATATCACCAAATTAACAATAGTACTGCCACTTCCTAACTTTTGAGCACTTGGTTTATAACATTACTGTAGCCTGGATGTATTTCCTAGGTTTATAAATAGGCAATCTGGAAAAAACAAAATTGTGTCATGTGACATTAACACCATTTGTTACAAAATACTAATACCATTTGTTTCATAGTTTCTAGGGTTGGAAGGGACCCGAGTAGATCATCTAGTCCAACCCCCTGCCATGGCAGGAAGGAGTACTGGGGGCAAACGACCCCAGCAAGGTGTACATCTAACCTCCTCTTAAAGACCCCCAGGGTAGAAGCCAGCACCACTTCTCTTGGAAGTTGGTTCCAGATCCTAGCCACCCTGACCGTGAAGTAGCGCTTCCTGATATCTAGCCCAAATCTACCCTCTGCCA
>NW_017728907.1:37185760-37200104 GCF_001723895.1 Crocodylus porosus | reverse complement strand
CTGGTGATGGCCCCTCCTTTCCATTGGGTGTACGCCTCCCTTTTAGCTACGAGACATTCCCGGATGCTTTTGGTGAGCCATGGGGGCTTGTGTGCCCTCCTGCTCCCTTTGATCCATGTTGGGATTACCTCCCTTTGGGCTTGGAGGATCACCTCCTTAAGGAGCAACCACTCTCTTTGGACACCTGGTTTCAGTCAGTAATGTAACCATTAGATTTATTTTAAAAGTAGGGATGTGAAAGGTTAAATGATTAATCGTTTAAATGATAAGTGCAGTGATAACCAGTTAGGTCAGTTAGTTTACAGGTTATCCATTAGCTCCAGGCAGTCACAGGAAAACTGTGGGAAGCCCAGGGGTGCCCCAGCCGGAATCAGAAGGCAGAGGGCAGACAGGAAAGGAGGAGGAAGGGGGAGAGGGAGGA
The DNA here is from genome assembly GCF_001723895.1 of Crocodylus porosus. Classification (NCBI taxonomy): domain Eukaryota; kingdom Metazoa; phylum Chordata; order Crocodylia; family Crocodylidae; genus Crocodylus; species Crocodylus porosus. The sequence continues at coordinate 37,199,683 of NW_017728907.1, read as the reverse complement.
GGACCTAGTACCCATAGCCTAAGGAGAAAACAGCAGCAGCCTCATGACTTATCAATTAAGCAATTAGCTGCTTTCACAGGTGCTCCCTCCCTCCCAGCACAGGTCTTCAGGTGGAACGTGTTGGCTGGCTGGGCTTGCCTCCTCCCCCCAGTAAAAGAGCTCAAGGAACCAGAGCAGCTTCCAGCAGCAGCTGTGTCCATGCTGCTGTGTTGTGGGTTAATCATTTAACGATACAATTAGAGAAGGCTAAACAAATATTTTTAAAACTATATTTACATCCCTACTTAGAAACCCTTCCTGACTGCACTGATGGAGAAACTAATAATACAGGGTTATCCTCTGCATCAGTACTAAGAGCAAATGAAATGCATACCTTGCCAGTGGGTCTCAGAAATATTTTTTGACAGCAGAAGAGTGGTGACTTTTCCACCAATAAGTATGGAGGGGGTTACTTCAGCAGGCAAAAGCTCTTCCCCCCTTCTCCTTGTCCCAATTCTATTATTTTGCACTTAAGTCCCAGACTTTATTTTTCATGCCTATTTCACTACAATTCTTCTCATCTAGTAAGTCCCATTTCCCCTCATGGCTTTTGTTTGACTTATCCCACCTCTCCCCACACCTCAGTTTCCATCTTGTTCCTCCCTATATTGTTCATTCACTCAGTCTCTCCCCTGTACAGTTTTGGTCCTCAGTCGTTGCACAAGAAGCCTCAGTTTCCTGTGCCACAGCTCTCTGTCTGATCTATCTTCTCTGTTCTGCCCCCCACCCTCAACTGTTTCCTCAGCCATTTCCTAGCTCAAGACTTCTTTCTCCGATCTCAATGTTTCTCCCACTGCCAATCAGCTCCCAATTCTATACTGTCTTTCCCAATCTCAGTCAGTTTCTCTTCCCGACCCTTCCAGTTTCTCCACATTCCTTGTCTAGTCTATTCCTTTATCTTTCCTTGGATGTTTTTAAAATAGGCGGCCTTAAGCCTATGTTGAAGATGGTTTTAAGCTTATAATATGACCAAATTTGGAGATGGCAAAGGACACTCTTTGCCAAATGCAAGGTCCCTACTCCAAGGTGTATGAACAATAAAGCACTTAAATTTTTTTTTTAAACAGAGACAAATCATATTAATACATTTCCCCTAGCCTTATCAAAAATGAAGTATTAACTGAAATTAAAGGAGTCTACCTGAGGCAGATATTTAACATCAAAAACAACCCAAATGGTTAATGCTTGGTATTGCAAGCAACTGTGCTAGAGCCTTAAAATGGGAATTGTCTGGCCACTTTAATAGGCAGGAGAAGACTGATTAACCTTTCTACTATGGATTTTGTTGCTTAGTATGGTACAGGTGTGGAGTTTATATATATTTTAGAAATATCTACCTAAATGAGAAATGCATGTCTAGCAAGTGACACACTAAACATCTATTAATTGAACAGATAGAAGAGCTACAATTATTTAAAACCTTCCTCCCTTTCATGAAAACACTTCCATATTGGAATTCTCTGTAGACTTCTCTTTGATATTTCTTCCTATCACATACTGACATTATTGATTTCCCTCTCACTGCTGTATTCCAGTCACTGTAGTCAGATGCCATCATCCACTTACACAACAGTTAGATGCTTCAGGATTCATCCTAACAATACTGCATAAATTTGCCAGTAAATGTTATAAAGCAATATGGTATATTAGTTCCAGTAATAAAAAAAATCTACAAAACATTCTCAATTTAACAGTTCTCTACAGAATGTACAGCTGCTTAAAAATACCATTCATTCAGCTGCAGCAATTATTTCCTATTTGGGGGCAGAATTGTTAATGGTAGCTTTACTTACCCTGGACTTGAGGGAACCTTCCCAATTTTCATCCACACACTTCAAGAACAGCCCCTGCATATAGCTGCAATGTAAAAAATTGTCATTTGTTTATATCCTAAATATCTTAAAGTAGCTTAAAATTAGTTTCAATTATCTACTGAATTCATTATCTTTGTGAAAAGCATTCAGTGTTACATTGATGGCGATTAGAAATGAATAATTAAAGGTACTTACACAGGAGCCACAGAATCCATGCCTTGTCTTATTCTCATTCAGAACAGCTGACTCTCCTCAAAGATAGCAACATTCCCTTGTGGCACTTCACATATGCCTCCCCTCTTCTCCCCCCCCCCCCGAAACGTGACAAGAATTAAGTTCAAAACAGCTAGCAATATTTTCAAAGTCTAAAGTCAGTGAGAGCTGCTGCCTGTCCAGTCTTGCTTGAAAATCATGCAACATATTATGGTTCCTATACATTGGGCTTACAGACCTAATTTTAGCAAGCTACTTTCTGATCATCTTGGCCTATGTTTTCTGTGTGACAGTAGAACTAGTTGTCAGTGGGCTGTTCAGCCTGTCTAGTTAAATTTGGACAGTTAGAATTGGAAATAATATTTAAATTTAAATAAAAAATAATCTTCCTTTCAAAACAAACTTGTAAACTGGAAACAGATATTGAATTATACTGTTTAAATCAGTCAGCTAAATCCATTATCTGTGCCTGACCTTATTGGCTGAAAAAATTGTTTGCAGAAGACTACTCCTTTTAACCCGTTACCTTAATCACACATTTAAAAATCGGATAGGAGAATTCTAGCTGCACTGTTGCCTTGCGGACCAACTTTTTTGGATCCTTTTATCCCCCCATCCGCAAAGTACCTTTTCCCCTGCCCAATCTGCTGTTCTGTTTTCTGCTGTCAGTCCTGTGCTTTCAGCCATGGTTATGGTCTAGAAATACAAATGGAAAAGTGGAATGATCTGCTTGATTAACTCTTCAGTATGGCAAAGTTCCTATTTGTTTTAGAATGGGAACACAATGACTCCTACTTTTCAGATGTTATTAAAATATTGTTTAATATAAAAATACATGACCGGTCTGAGCCACTACATGTAACCAATAATGAGCTCCAGTGTGTCCAAAAGGTGGCAGTCGTAGCTCAAATTAGGAAAAACCATAATTAAATCAAACAAAAGTCTGAAATTAGTTATTCAGAAGCCAAAAATATTTTGTTGTGCATTGTATTTCAAGTTAACAAGCACACAGAAGCCTATAATACTAAACAAAAGTTGCAAGACTTCAGTGAAATATTTTGTGAGCAAGGTTCTGTGAGTAGATGTGATATCTTTTATTAGACCAACTGAGTAGTTGGAAAAAAAGGGTTCTTGGCAAGCTTTCGGGCACAGTCACCCTTCTTCAAGCATAGGGAGTCTCTGCTGTCCTGAGACTCCATGAAATGAAAGAAGCTACAAAGTGTGGCAGGATGTCAGTGAAAAAGTAAAGAGATACAATAAAAAAGACAAAATTCTACCTATTTACATTCTTATCACATTTTAGTATTTATTAACTTTTCCAAGTTAGCAATAATTAGTCATAGAAGCATTACAGTGGTTGCAAAATAAGGCAATTATTTATGCTTCATAAATACTACAATGATGGCTTAGGGATACATTTTATCTTGTATGCTGAACTTCTAAAATTTAGGTCAAACTTAACATTTACTAATAATTTTGTAGATGAATGGCCCTCTGATGTACACACTAGTATTTACAGGGACACTGTGACATCTTGTCTGGCCTGCATTAATCAGCAGTAATCATTTTCCACAGGAAACTGAATTAAAATTGTTAGAATAAGGCTGTATTATCTCTTCAGTGCAGCTTTTGGAAACTTGCTTTGATAAAAACACTTCTGACCATACTTAAATTTTCAGTTGAATGTAGGAAAGTATTTTATGATTAAAATTAATATTTGGTTCACTGCTGAAGCCCGCTATTTTTTAAAAAGCAGCATTTGAGAGGAATAATGTTATCTGTCTGCTTAGCTTCAGTTTTTAAATCATATAGCTAGGGTGATTTAAGTTAAATAAGTGCAGCAATTAATTACTGTATAAAAAGAGTGAAGACAATGTTATTCAGAAAAGTTAAGTTACAAACTCTGACCTTAACGTTCAGTGTTCTCAATAACTATATTAATTACTGTTTCCTTTACATGTCAATGCAAATACTGGCCAGGAAACACAGTGCCTACTTGAAGCAAATTATTTTGTTCTGCCTGGTATATCAATAACAGCTCTGGATTCAGATACTAGTAGGCATATTCTTTGATTCCGGAGGCAAAATAGAGTATAGAGGGCTTTGCTCTAGTTAGACTGGTTCAATATTACTGACAGTAATAACTTGTTTTCCATCTAACAAACAAGTTTGGGATTCTTAAGAAGATGTGCAGTAACAAGGCATTTTCTCTAATTTCATTTCAAATTGCAAATCACAACTGGAATATAGTTAAAAAGTAACAAAGGGAGCTTGCAGATGTTAAAAAACAAACAAACAAAAATGCACTTTACTGGAAAAGCAGCACATTATTTCCATCCAGCTCTACAGCATCTGCATAGATTAGGCACTTCAGTGGGGTTTTTCTTGGTGCTTTTTAAGCTAAAGCTGATTCAATCAGCTATTTGATAAAAGTACCAAAAAAAAGCCCCACTAAAGTGCTGGATCTATACAGATGTTGGGTGAGCCAGGTCTGACTATGGTGCTACCTCTTCTGGACATACGCGAGGCTTGGTTTGGGAATGCACATAGTTTAAAGTGCTGGGTTTTCCCCCCCCAATGTCTGCAAGCAGCCGTAACGTACAAATAAAAGTACATTGTGAACATTTTAAAAACCTGGTCATTATAAACAACACAGTATAATGTACTTCTGTGTGAACAAAGGGGAATTCTTTGCAATAGTATCTCTGCAGGAATTCACAAAATAATTAAGTATTTTACTCATTATCCCAATGTATATAGCCAATAACTGATTGCACCTAGGTTATATATGAAGGAAATAGCTATGTTATTGATGTGTTTATATTCTGAAGTTATAATTCTCCCATACTTAAAGTCCATCTGTGTTGTTACAAAAAGTTCAGATTCATACCGAGACAAACAGCTGCTCTGTGTCATTTCTCACTAGAAAGCTAGACAAAAATAAAATCAACTGCATTTATAAACCTAGACAGCAGTGTCTTTTGCAAGATACATAAGTTCCTTTGCATCATTAAAAAAAAAATATAATGCTACACTTGTTAACATTCACTGCCACTGCCAGCATGTCAAATCAAAATGGAATAATTAAATTTTTGAAACTTGCTGATGAAAAAAAAGTACTAAGTTTAAGCATTATTTAAAAGTAGCAGAAGAGAATGACACACACCATTCTGTATTGTAGCAGATGCATACAAATCTAATTTGACTCAGTTCATTACACAATACTTAATTTGTAAGTTGGCTCATTTAAAATAATGCTTTGCTTGTTTAGTCTTCATGAAAGTCACGTTTCTATGATAGTGCATTAAGGACTTTCTAAAACCATTAGTGATTTGGAGAGATGAAATAAATTGTTATTATAGTTTCTAATCTGATTCATATATACTCCACAAAAAAATTAAAAACTATTTAAACATTCATATAAAATTCCCTCCTCCTGCAGTTTCTCAGGATTACTACAACACTAAAATCTGACGATCTTCCTCTGACTTTACAGAGCTTCAATTCAAGCTTAAAAAAAGACTTAGGAGGGAAATTTTAACACTAGGGTAAAATAATTCATAGTCTGAGATTTGGTGTAGAAGGTCCTTTACACCATCCTTTAAATATACAGGGGGGGAACAAACAGTTCCATTAATGGAGGCAGGCAGGGTTGCAAAACAGGTAACAGCAGCAAATGTTACCATATTCACCCGAATCCAAAATTACTTTAAATGTAAGACGACTCTCTTCTATATATAGAAAATCCGTAACAAACGTACAGTCTTCCACGTATAGAATCTAACTGTAAGAGGGCCATCTTAAATTTATCCCCCTCCCTCCCACCTACACTGTGGAGGGGAAACAGATTCCTACCCTGCCAGCCCCCACAGCCACCTGCCCCCACTCAGTGCCTGTCTCCCTGCTGTCTATCCCTCCACCCCACCACTGCTTAGCTTCTAACCAGCGCTGACAGGGGGCACAGAGTACATAGGGCATCTATACACATGCTCCAAGGTGGGGGGGGGAGGAGGGAAAGCGCTTTAATTAGAGCGGCTCTCTGAGCTACTCTACTTAAAGCGCCCACAGTGTCATGTGTCTTCAGCACCCCATGCTTCAAAATGGTGGTGCAGGTGCTTTACCTAAAACTTGTTTGATGCCCTTTAGTTAAAGCACCCTGTTGCCATTCTGAAACACAGGAACCCTGAATAGTGACATGGAGGCTGCTGGAGCATGCTAACTAGCACGCTCCAGCAGACTCACAACAGACTCAACTGATAGAGTGTGCTCCAATGCATGCTAATTAGCATGTGTCGGAGCAGAGCTCCATCACATGTATAGGTACCCATAGTGGTTCTGGCCCTGGTCTGGCCTGGCACCAGTGGCTCCAGCCCCAGTCTAGGGCAGGCAGTGGCTACGGCTGTGTTCTTAGGCTCTGGTTGGGCCCATAGCCATAGCAGGTCCTGTGCCACTGCGTGGTCTCCCCTGCTCTTCCCCCTCACACCATAAAGTCTACCCTGTGCCTCCTCCTCTGAATACCCTGAGACCCTGTGCTACCCTAGGGCTCCCCAAACACACAGGCTCTCCCACACTCCCCACCCCCTTCCCGCAGTCTCCCCTGCATAAGCCACCCTAACTCTGGACCAGGGCAGGCAGCCTCTCCAGTTCCAGAGCTGTAGTCACTGCCTGCTTCAGGACAGAACCGCATCTTGGATTTGAATAAATATAGTCTACATGCCATCCTGTCTGAAATCAAAGAAAGTCAAAACACTTCAGCAAATTTTCTGAGGGGGAACTAAAGTGTTATCCCTTCAATTTAAATTGCCAACACTAGGTCACATATAAATAGTTCCAATCGATAAGATACAATTACCCAAGCTGAAAACTAACTAGAACAATTTACACCTCAAGTACGAAACTCCTACAGAATCTTTAGTAAATACAGCCAAACATTTCAGCTTTGTCTCACTTGAAGGATGGCACATCCACTAGCAGAGATCACTCCCTTGATCACAGAGCTTTAAATTAATGCTGACTCCGCGGTCTATATTGCCAGCTGGAGAATCATCAAACTCATTTTTTACAGCACCTGTTGTTTCCTGAAAGCTGTTCTTTCCAACTATCAACAGGGAATGATCCTACTTAGATTATGGAACAGTACTGTGAGATAGCTTGAATTTATAAGCAGGCAGAAACACTTATAACAGAGTATTTTTAAAACCTATGCTAAAATGGACTGAGATACAGACATTTAACTTTTAAGCTGAGGACAGACACTCTTTGCTACCTCAGCACCCTCTTTGCATTCTAGACTTAAGAATTCTCTGAAACTGTACATTATCTCTGTCCCATACTGAGCAGCTGAGGGGAGTATGATTTGCCTATCCAGTTTCCTGCTGGGTCAGGCCAGGGCAGCAATTCTGAAGAGCTGCAGGAACTGTCTTGCAGGGGCCAGCTCTAACAACATCCTCCACCTCCTCTGGTTCCTGGTCTGGGCATCTGTCTCCTTTGAGTTTGGATACTTCACCTTACAATAGAATTTGGACCAACTTGCACTGCACTAGCCAATCAAGGGGCACACTGCAAGGTGGAAGCAAGACTGTTAGTCCTAAATGTGTGACCCCACAAAGGGCTGGGGACAGGGTCTCAGTCTCTGGTGATAACGGTAGCTTGATACTGATGAATGTTTCATGCCCAGTCCTTGGTTGGGCCATATACTTTTACACTTTGACCGTTTATTATTAACACTTATTTAAAAAAAAGTTTTAAAAGCCTAAAAATCCACAAGTAAACAAGAAGGTAGTTATCCATTTTTCAATACATCTACGGGATATATTAGTCAAAACATCTACCTAGTGATGGTCTTCAACAGGAGGGGTAATAAAAAATGGTGCCAAAATTTGCTTAAAATAACTGGCCAGGGTACTAAGCCAAGTAAAGAAGAACAAGCATCCATCTTTCTCCATGTTGCAGCATCCTTAAATTAAGACCCTGTTGCTGTGTAATTAAACACCACTAAAAGCACCAGAAAATTATATGCAAAAATCTAGAATACTTGGTTCCAAAATGATACCTTTTTATTAGACCAAGTGAGAAATTGGGGGAAAAAAAAAATCTTTTTCTGCAAGGTATTGGGCTCATGCACCTTTTTTCAGGCTCAGGAAAAGTTCAAGATGGTAAAAAGTAGGAAAAACATGTAGGAAATAAATGTAATTTTTGCATAGAGGAAGCAGAAGGTGGAAAACTGTCCCTCTGGGTCCATGAGTTGTGATCTTGAGAATATGGCACGTTTTTAAATATGGCACCAGAGAATCAAGATGATTCTGTCCCACTGTAACCATTTGCTACTGCCTCTAGCATGAGGACAAGCAGAGAACTGGAGAGCTATATAGATGACAATAATCCTTATTTTATTATAGTAATTTAAATTAGTGAAATAAGAAAAAAAACCTCCTTAAAAATGAATTCAGGTCACTCAAAAAGAAACAGAATTAGCCTAAAAACTGAATATATTTCCCAATCATTCCACTCAATTATTCTATTTTAGATTCTGTAGTCAATGCAGATAAAATAGTCAAAACACTAAGACCTGCTGTTCAAATTCTTTCCCCTTGCACTTCCCTGCCATCCATAATAGCATATTTAGAAAATGAACAGCTGTAGGAAGCTGGGATTTTAAAGGCTAGGTAAAAATTGATTTTCTTTTATTAACAGTAACACTTTTTGACATCTTTATTAGCATAGTTTACATTAAGTATTTATTTTACTTCCAAGAAGTTCTGATACTTTATCATTCCAGTTAGACATTTGCAGTTGTGGCCAAACTTCCTTATGAAAGAGAACATATACAATGCTTCTAAGAAGCATGAAGTATTCAATTAGCTACCTTTCTCCTGAACCAAAATGCCTGAAAGACCAAGTACCATTTTCTGGGAAGAACATAAAGCTACATGCAAGAAAGATCTTGTAGTGGACCACAAGCAGCCCTTGAACACATGCGGGGTTACATTTTTTCTTATCCATAAAAGGGGACATCTTTTTTCTAGGAGTGCAATGATAAGAATTCTTTTGGCCAATACTGATGGCCTATTATTAACCAGTCATATTAGCCGATACCAATCCGATAGCCAGCAAGTAGCCCCACAGCTTGGACAGCAATGTCCAGCTGGTGAGTCCGGGGGGGGGAGAGGGCATGTGCCTGGGAAAGGGGCATGCATTGCCCAAGCTGGGTGGAGCGGGGCATGGGATGAACCTGTGGGCACAGCTCGTTCAGGGGGCACAGGGGGCGGCTGCCCACCACTGCACACACCCTGGTGGAGGAATGGAGGGCATGTGTCCCTGGATTTGTATATGGGGTGAGGGCCGGTTGCCCACTGCAGGCTCAGGGCCAGAGGCTGTGCCAGCCTCTTCCTGGCAGCAGGGTTGGGCTGGGGCTGCGCTTGGGGTGTGATGACGGTGTTGGGATGGGGAGCTACAGGGTGGGCTACAACCACCCTAAAATTCCTTGTAGCCCCCGCTCCCAGCCCCACTCCAAGTGCAGCCCTGGCCCAACCCCCCAGCTGGGAAGAGGCTAATGAAAGCCCTGGCCCTGAACCTGCCATCACCCTGCGCACAAATCCAAGGGGCACATACCCTCCATATCTTACCTGGGGCTGTACACAGAGGCAGGAAACCAACCCCCTCCTGTCCCATGTGCCCCCCAGATAAGCTGCCTGCGGTTCTGTCCTGCACCCTGCCATACTCCCTCCCTCACTGTGGGAGCCTCAATCTGCACCACCCATGCCCCTCCCCTCCGCAGACTTACTGGCTGAATGCTGGTCCCCATGCTGCTGGGCTACACTCCTGGCCAAATACATGCTGTGGCCATGCATATGCACGTGGCATTTACTGGTGACATTATCAGGTATACCAGCCAAAAGAAAGCTGATTGCTGATGATGTCAATTTTTCCATTTATCAGTGCCTACCTGATATGGACTGATATATCAGTGCACCTCTACTTTTTTCAAAACAAGTCAACCTGAATGCTGGTGGCAACTTGTCAATTACATCACACAATTATTCTGTACAGGTTAGTCTTCACTACTGAGCCCATTTCTGATATTGCTTACAACCCAGGCCTCTTTTCTAAGAACTTCTACCAATCCACCCACAAAAACTCCACTCAAGTGTTGCTTTCAACTAGGGCTACCTGGTATCACTGTGTGTGGGGGCTAGAACTCATGCTCCACTTCTGCTTTGGCTGGCAAGCCATCCATTTTGCAGTGATAACACAGGCTGAATCACTCGAGCATTAAGAGCACTCATAGACATGGGAAAAAACAACCAAACAATGCATTCTACCAGTGGCAGTAGTGCATTACTTCAACCTGGCTCTGCAGCATCTGCATAAAATCGGGCACTTCTGTGGGGCTTTTTGGTGCTTTTAATTAAAGATGATTCAATCAGCTATTAGATAACAGCATCAAAAAACCCCATTAAAGTACCTGATTTATACAGACATTGGGAAACCTGAGTGCAACTAACACACTGCCTCCTCTGGGCATGTGCTGGGCTTGATGCAGGAGCATGTTGAGTTTAAAATGCTATTTGTTTTTTCCCATGTCTTCAAGCAGCCTAAGTGTCTTTTAGTGCTTTTCCACAATTCTTCATGTGCCCAGGAGCAAAGGAATTTTCAAATAATTCAACAGGAAAGAATTTTTACTCCTGGGCAAGGCTGATCTGAGCCCTCCAACCTGAATGATGGTGCTGTAAAAATATACCCCAAGAGACTCTTGACTTGGGGCCCTGGCAAATGTTACACTTATGGTATGATTAACTGTGCTGCAGACAGTAACACCCGGTCAAACATTCAGGGAAGTAATGGTGGAAAACACTGAGAAGCCAACCACAAAATACTCCACAAAATATATGGAATTTTTTTGCGGCTGGTTTGCATTGCACCTTATATTGAACATATGACAAGGTGGCCCAGAGGGCCCAACAAGCCCATCAGCTGATGGGCTGCTCCATGTTGGCAAGCTGACAGCTGTGAGGGAGAGCACTGCATGGGGCTTCACGGAAGTTTTCAGCATGCTGAGAGGTGAGGTGTCAGGTCATGCTCCCGTGGGAGCTGCAGAACAAGGCAAACACTGAATTGGGATGCAGTGAGCCATGGGGCTCACTGTGATTTGACGCCTGAATGTACCTTACACCTTGTAGCTCTCTTGGGAGCTGTGGGGCTAGGCAACCAAACCACCAGGTTTGTCTGCCTAGCTGGGCTCCCAGGTGTAGGAAAAGGTTAAACTCCATGGTGGGGGAGCCCTTGGATGGGAACCTTGGCGATCCCAACTGGACTGCAAGGTTCCCTTTAAAATAACGATGCAGTTGGGATCAGTCCCAACAATCTTGTGTCCTGTCATGCACATATGGTATGGCAGAACATGAGACTGTTGGGACAGGGGATCAGATCCTGTCATGTCATTATTTTAACATCTGCCGAAGGCCTAAGGAAAATTATTTGTGATTAGAAGGCAGAAAGCCCTAACGAAGAACTTTTTCACACTACATGTCCCATTTCCATTTGCCAAAGTTCTCTCATTTCGAAGAAGAAATCTCCAAAATGTGAAAAAATGTTGGAAACAAAGGAATAGCTTTTCAATCCTGTCCTGTTTCCTATTTCTTGTCTGCAATTAGAGGATTTTGTTTATAAACAATATTAACTTCAAAACATTAGTTACAAATACAACTATTTTAGCAACAAGCAAAACCTAGGATGGGGTGCAAATGTAAGACAAACTGAAATAGGACTTAAAATTTGTTTTCTCCTTCACTGTCTATCAGCAAGCCAAGGAGACACTGCTTTACTCCTAATATGCTGTACCAATAATACTAACTCCTTCCCCAAACAGACAAATTTAAATGCAAAAAAGAAACTTAAGTACAAGCAGTATATTAATATATTTAACATTTCTTAGCTAGTATTACACAATAAAATGGCCAAGTGCCAAAAATAAAAATGTTTAACTTTGTGCTTCATTACATTAAGCATAGACTGGGAAAAACAATGCTGAATTTCTCTTTATATTCCCCATGTAATGGCCAAATATGCTAATAAAATTAAGTCATATTTTTTTCACAGCTCCTTAATCCTGTTGTTGGCAGCTCTGTGTACTGGCATAGTGCAGTACATGGAAACAAAAAATCCCAGGGACACCTCAAATTTAAGCTGCTGGACTCCCTGGGTAAGTACAGACACTCAAAAAGCCCAAGGCTGAATCAATTAAATTTTCTCAGGTTAGTCTAAGCTGCAGCTGCATAGATGGAACTGATAAACAAGTGAACAGAAGTTTACTTTTGATTCCAGAAATGCAGCCACATGCCTGCAGTGGCCCAGGGCAGAAGCTGGGGGGCACTAGACTACCCCTCTGCTCAGCTGGAGCAGATAGTTTGGGCCACTGCTAGCTTGCCCACCCTGCAAGGTGGGTTTGTGGAGGTGCTGCAGCAAAGCATCTTAGGATGCTGGGGACTGAGAGTTAACTTGAATCTGGAGGGGATCTGGGACAGAAGTTCAATAAACTGGTTTCACCTAAATACACATTCATCTGGGTTTATTTTAAACTAGTTTTGCCCATTTTAAAAGTGGTTTATGTACACTGAACTTCTGTTGTGTTACAGATCTGAATTGGTTTCCGATACTTATATTGGTTTATATGTACCTTTCTGTCCCGGCCCTTAATGAAGAAGATATCATTTCCTATATTTTGAGAACTTGATTTCTATCCAAACAGTTACTTACTTTGTTATGCAACAAGACCCTACACCAGTGTTTTTCAACCAGATGTAAATACTTACAGGATTCACAAGACAAACCCAGAGACTTCAAACAGAAATTCATGGTGTCAGAAATATTCTGGCCCACTGTGGTCTTTCTGAACTCTTTGCAACCACAAGATTTTTCTCTATTATTTTTCTTGAGTCAAGTAAAAAGTGAAAGCTAAGAGTTGCATTTTCTGAAGAGTGCCTTTAGTCTAAACAGGTTGAGAACCAGCGCCCTACACAACATGAAGAGATGATATGTTCCATGAATGTTCTCAGAGTAAACCTGCTGATTTGTAATACATGCTACAATGTCTCAAAGTGTGACAAAGAACTTCTCCTTTCAAGTTTATGCAGAATTTGGCCAAGGTTCCAAATGGCATAATCTAACCATACTGAAAAATAGTCGACTAACCATGCACATTAAATAGTTCAAATTCAATTGAAAAAAATACTGATCATTTCAAAAATGAAGCACCATGGCCTGCATCACATTTAATTCAAAGAGGAATAAAATTGAATCTACATGCAAAACAATTATTTTATACTGTAATTTCAGATTTGCTTATAATTAATTGCATATGCTTATTTGTTTGTCTCTGAAATGATCATCTGGTATAAGTGAATCTGGAGATACTCAGAAAGCAGCTATTTTCAACTCTAGCAAAATATGGACAATTTCTTCTGCTACTACAATTTCATGCACAGTTAGCTTCACCTCCATTTCATCCTTCCATGTTTTACACACCAGCAATGCTCTTTATCTGACAGACTCAGGCTTAAAACTTGCAGCTGTCTAAAGCAATACTATTTAAGTTAGCTTCTGAATTAACCTGAGATGGGATACAGAAATTCATTAAGAATGGGAAAATAGCTAAAGGTATATATTTTTTAGTTTGTTGGTATTTTTAAAAAATATTAAATATTTAAAGCAATTAATTTTACTGAGATTAAAGAATTTTAGAGTAATAAAAACACTGTTTGATACAAGAACATCTTTCATAGATTTCATAGACATTAGGGCTGGAAGGGACCTCGGGAGATCATCGAGTCCATCCCCCTGCCCAAAGGGCAGGAAGTCA
>NW_017728907.1:37164102-37185245 GCF_001723895.1 Crocodylus porosus | reverse complement strand
CAAGGGGAGAATGACGTCCCGGGATTTGCTCGAGAAGCATCTATGGATGCACGCCAGCATTTTGGTCGCTTTACTAGCCGCAGCATCTTATGCTATTCTCAGCAAATTAAATACGCAAGATGCTATTTTGACCCCAATTATCAGACCAAGATTAATGAACACCTCTCAGGGATGTGACAGAGCCTGATTTTGTAAACACTTCTTATTGTGAGATGTTTCATTTGCACGACTCACAAGAGTAAGTGTTTTTAGGATGGGGCTCAGATTTGACCGATAATTTGTGAAAGCTTGTAGTGATGCACCAAATCTGTCATTAATTCATTTGTGAAGGGCTCACACTAATTGTACTTTTCCATATTTAAGCTTGATTCTTATTTAGCAGCAACTCATTTGGTAAAGGGGTTCTTTCCTTTATGTATTTTTAATTTTCATCTCAACCTCTCAGCATATATTTGGAAGATTTTACTGGACAATCCAAAGCCTGATTTTGCAGATCCTTGTTTATATAAACAGTAGTCTACAGAATTAAGGCCTCTTTTTAATTTTGTTGTAGCATTCATTTATTCCCTTACATATTTCAGTGAATCATACACAGCAGTACCATTAAACTTGCTATTTTATCAATGTGAAAAAGTGACCTTTGCTGGCAGGAAGGGATGAATTTAAGGGTTTTTTAAGTCTAAAAAGGTATAGCATATGTACTCAGAAACAGAGAAGTATGTAACACACTTAAGGTTTACAAAAATTTCAGTCTCCTTCACTACCATCTAGCAGCTTCCCTTTCACGCCAACAGTTGAAGCTTAAAGTCTAACCTGTTCCTTGCAATCAGATTTAAAATATTTTTCAAATGAAACTGAAGTAAAACAACTTTCATCCTTAGAAGTCATTTTCTATACTGTGTTCTGGTAATATCAAAGTTTCTAAAGCAGGAGGAGGTACATGGACTTTTAAGGAGACAAGGCAAGAGAAACCCAAAGGAGGAAAAATTAAGTTTTGTTATTCTGTCAGACACATTGGCTGCTTACAGAAGTAATTGCACCCCCCAGCCTGAAAAAATGGTGCTTTACTTTAAACTCTGTGTGCTCCCATGCTGAGCCCAGTGCATGCCCAGAAGAGGTTCCACATTAGTTGGACTTGGCTTACCCAACATCTGTATAATTGGGTGCTTTAGTGGGGCTTTTTGGGCACTTTTACCTAATAGCTCATTGAATCAGCTTTAGATAAAAGTGCCCAAAAGCCCCACTGAAGTGCCTGCTCTATACAGATGCTGAAGAGCTGGGTCTAACTAATGCACTATTTTTTCCGGTTAAGCATGTTTTTTGTTCCCTATGTCTGTCAGCAGCCATTATGTAAAAGGATGCATGACCCTAGCACAAATATAGTTTAACTAAAAATGTTTTTATATAGCATAAAACAATAATGGTTGGAAGTATTGAAATATTAGGCAAGTTAATAGAAATAAAGAATTAGCTGGACTGGATAAGAGTCCATCTAAAATTTGATTCAGCAATTAAATGCTTTCCCGGATCAAGACCCTGATAATTGAAGAAGGTAACCACCATGTTCCCAAAACAAAAAGACAATTCATATTCCACTGACAAACTGTTCAGCGCATGTCTAAATTCTGTCCGAGCCTGAGCTAAATTATCCTTTTTTTTGTTTATATGTAAGTATAGATCATAGAATTATCCAGCCACAGTTTTGAAATATCCTTGGCAGTAAATTCCTAATGTTTACCATGAAATGGCATATTATCTTCATTTAATGGCATTTCCTTATTTTGCTATTATAAAGCAAAGACTAAAAAACAAAACAAAGACACAGACAAATGCACCAGTTTTTACTTTTCTGTTCACAGAATTCTGAATGCTGTAAGAAAGTAATGTCATTTTATTTTGAACGTAAAAGTAATGTATTTTGGTATTGCCAAGATTAAGAAAAAGAAACATTTCAGGGGGAATCACAAAAAGACTAAGGTAATTTGTTACTCTGTTATACTGCAAAGAACATTTTAGGAAGCTTTACAAAGGAGCTTTACAAATAAGTTTGGCTTTTTTTCTTGCTGTGTAAGGCAGCACGTGAATTAGTCTGAAATTGTGTGTGGACTTTCCATAAGGGTTGAAGCTAAAACCAAAAAAACATTTAAGTAGATCATAATATAAACAACTATAAATTACTTAAAATGCTTATGGAAGCTATTTTTATGGCCACTGAGAGTAGTCATTCAGTATGTAGCAATCAATACAATGCAAACAATATGCTTCTTTGAAATCAATGGGAATATTTTACATGCTTAAAGTTAAGCATCTGAATAAATTTCCAAAGGATTTGCTGTAAGACTGTAAGCTTTCTGGATAAGCAGAAGTTTTACAATGGCACAGAAAGAAAAGTAGCTGTGTGTAAATATGCTACAAGTAAAATATGTTTTCAGTTTAAAAAAAAAAAAAAAATGATGAAATACAGATTTAAAAGTCTTGCATAATTATCAAGAGAATTTATTAAGAACAAAATCTACCTATACTCTGTTACTGTTATTATACGATTGCAACCTCCCATGCTGCTCACTAGCACATTTTGCTGGAACTGGCTTTTCAGGTGCCACCGTCCCTTTAACGGTTGACAGCTTGCCGTCCAGTCAGATATCTTTGGTGGTCCCCAGGGGTTCTCGCTTGCCAGGTCTTTGTTGGAATAAATTCGTTATTGGGAGGAAGATCTTGTGTCCTGCCTTTCCTGGGTCCCCTCTTCAATCTTTCCGTCTGGCTTTCTGCCTCGGGGCTCTGCCTCTTCTACACCCTGCCTTATGCCTACCAGATGTTAATTCCAGGCCTTGACTAGTGCTCATCACAGCACAGGTTTATCTGTTATCTCCTTTAAGTCAGTCAAGTCTGGTTTGGATGGTGTATCTTCCAGCTTTAGGCCATAAAGCAACTGACCTGTACTTTTATTGGGCCAGATTACCTTGTTCCCTAGTGTGTTCTTGTCTCCTCCTGGTGTGAATCCTTTTCTCTCTCTTCTTTAGGTTGGACGTTGTCTCACTCCTGGCTGGCGGCATCCAGGATCCAGTGTTCTATTTCTGGTAAGTAATTATGCTCTCCTGGGCTTAATTTATTCCTCTCTGGCCCCTCCTGGGGCTGCCACCAGATGCCCTCTGAGGGGCTGCGAACAGCTCTGAGCTGCTCTGGGTCCTCTGGAGGACTTGCATCCAGTCCTCTCTGATCTCTGTCTGGCATAGTTTTTATACTTCCCCCAGGGGGCTGGCCAACTAATCAGCTTCAGCATGCTGCCATAAAGCAGGTCCATGCCGGTGCTGGCACCATTCCCAGCTCTCCCTTGGTCCAGGGCAGGTTTTTTTTTTTTTCTCCTTTCCCTCGTGTGGTGTTTTTTCTTTCAGCAGCCCCACTCTGGCTGTACTTCTGGTTCCCGGCAGTGTCCCGCTGGCTCTGTGCCTCTCTTCCTCTAGGCAAGTATTTTTCCATGGTGGTGTCCTCACCACAATGATAAATCAAACTAATGGCCTTCCACCTGCCTGGCAAAAATATCCCAGGTAAGCTGATTTATTATTTAATTTGAAAATATGTAGGATATCAGTCTATGGTAAAGAAAGCATTTGAAAGTCTTCTCCCCTCCCCCCACCAAATTTTGCTAGAGTGAAAGCAAGCTGTCATTACAATTTCCTAAAAAAAACAAAAACAAAAAAAAAAAACCCCAACACACTTCTTGGTGTTTCCCCAATATAAAATTATTAGAATTTTTTTAAAACCAGATTATAGATTAAACATATGGGGTTGAAAATCTGTAATACCAACCCATTAAAGGATTTATCATAGTTAGATTTAATCTGAGGCTAGGCACTATCCTGTGGAATAATAATAATTATGGAATTAATTTAGAAAAATACCACAACGACTATTTTTTTTATACTAATACCCATCTATTCAAGATACCCACTTCCCACCACTGACTTCCACTGGTTGATCTGCAGAGAAAGATAGAGCCTGAGCTTTTAAAAATGCAGTGAATTTAGATTGCACATATCCAAACAACGAACCTAAACACAAGTTCAATAGGATAAAACTTCTGAAATATTATTTAAAATCTGTATCTAGTATTGATCCATACTGATTATGGTAAAGCTATTTGCTGAAAAAAATGCCTGAAATGTTAATCCTACTATGTACTTTCTTATCCAATTTATAAATACATCCACCCTAGCATAATCACTTCTTCAATTAATCAAAGATTACTTTATTTGACCATTTTGACATAGGCCTATTGGCTTTATCAAACTGGTATTTTATAAGTCTCCTCCAAAACACAAACTTGGCTTGTTTCAGATTTCTTCAATGAGGCAGCAGCATGAATTAAAAGAAAGAGAAAGAGATAACCAAGATGAACACTAAACCCGAACAACAGAAATGTAGCCAGGTTCACCAATATAAATAGATTAGCTTTCACTACAAAATCAAATTGCACCTCACATGACCTCTATTTGTCTTTTACTATATACAGTCTCAGTGATGCCTAATTATTTTGGCTCTGCAGGCCAGGTGATTGGTGTGGGGTGGGCCAGGGCAGTGTCATCTGTCCTATGGGCATAGATGACGTGCAAGGGGGGAACAAAGAGATGTGTGTTCCCCCCTGAGATTGGCTGGTGCTGAAGCCACTGTTGGCTTCTGTGGGAGGTCGCCACTCGCAATCCCCTCATCACCAATGCGGCCAGTGCCCACTCGCCACCCCCTCCTCTGACACTGATACCAGCGGCTGCAGGCAGTCCCTGCTCATCACTCCTGATACCAATGGCTGCAGGTGGTCTCTGCTCACTGCCATGGTATTCCTCCAGTCTCTGGAGGCACCAGTCATTCATGCCTATGGGGCTCCCCATGGATCAAGAAATTTGATGGCAGAGGAGCAGTAGCAGTGTTCACTGCCATGGCTTTCGGAGTCACAGCAATTAACACTAATGCTGTTCCTCCACTGCCCGATTTCCAGACCTGTGGGGATTCCTATGGGCCAGTTGATATGGCTCTATGGCACAGATCTAGTCTGAAGATTCTAGGTTAAGCATCACTGGACTACATCTCCTGAGATCCCTTTAAGTTCTGAATTTAAATCTCTCAACAACATTCAATTTTAGCAACTTTTCTGAAATGGACATTTACATAAATATTATGAATAATATTATAAAGTTTTGACTGCTTAATGTCTTACTCACACTAAACTTCACACATTGGAAAGGGTCTCCAAAGTCTGTGTGACTGCTTATATAAAATAATCCTGCCTCCAATACTTTCAATGGGGCTATAACTTGACCCAGGATGCATAATCAAGTTTCTGCAAATTTGGAGTTGAAAATAGACCTAAGAAATAAAATATCACAGATATGACCAGCCTCAGAAATATAGTCCCAGAACACACACATTCATTAAATGTATTGGTTCTAACCATGCAAACCTATTTAACTGTAAATACTGGCCTGTCTTGCATGCCATATTTCTAAAAATATTAAAATAAGGTCAAT
Organism: Crocodylus porosus; assembly: GCF_001723895.1. Classification (NCBI taxonomy): domain Eukaryota; kingdom Metazoa; phylum Chordata; order Crocodylia; family Crocodylidae; genus Crocodylus; species Crocodylus porosus. Next base: position 37,179,726 of record NW_017728907.1, on the reverse strand, counting down.
AAAGCATTTTATACCCGATTTTATGTTTTCCGATAAAATGCTACATGAAATGTTAGAATGAAGTTTTCTTACACACAGAGTATTTGATACAAAATACCTTTTACAATCAAATATCAAATAATTTTAAGGTTTTCTTTTTAAGTTTAATTAGGTGGTCTTTCGTCACACACAAACAGATAAAAATGTTGGATTCTGAGACAATGACAGCTGGATGTATGTGCCTAGAACTATCTAGTTCATGGTAATATAAAGATGCAGAGTTGAAGAGTTCCAGTATCTGAAGTAATCTGTAAAGAAATGAGAGCAGGTATGCCAGGGGAGTCATGTTAACAGACCAGAAAAAAAGCCTTGCAAAGCCTTTGATCAAATTTAGTGAATAGAATTTATGTACCACAGAATTGTGTAACAGGTCATTTTTTATTTCAAATCGGTACTCATATCCACATAGTTATTGGTTTCAGAAGTTAATTTTGAACCTAGCCCCATATTTCAGATTAGCTTGGTTTAGTCTTATTCCTCATCACATGATTGACCATCTGTAACTGGAGTTTCCTTGCCTGTCAGAGAAATCTTGCTGCTCTCTTTTCCAGAAATTACAGTTCATTTATAGTACGAGGGCAGTTTGGTCTATGAAGCTTTCATTCTCCCATCTACTTTCTATTCCCTTCCTGACAACATCTCATCTTACAAATAAGAACATATTTATATACATTAGAGTTCTGGGTCAGTAACATCTACCTATTTTTGTATCTGCATTCACAAAACTGTTGATTTGTTTTGCTCTGTCATAAAGTGCCTATTTTATACAGTGCCACGTGAAAGCAAAATATGTAGAATCTCAAGCAAGTAATTAATGCTTACAGAGGAGCAGTACCACTTTATGAGATTAAATCATAGATTATATTAGAGATGTTGAAGTATTTTATATAGAATACTAATTAGTTGAATAGTCTTCAGTTCATTTCATTTTTGGAAAGCCTGCAAGTAGGAAGACATTTGAATTAATCATATTCATGTTGAATTCTGAGACCTAAACATAGTAAATTCATTTAAAAATCTAAAAATATGACATTAGGATGAAAGCATCATCATCTGTAAAGAATGTTCTATTTTCTTAACCTCAGATATCTGACAACAGCTGTTAGTGGGTCAACAGGGATAAATACTACCAAAGATAATGGATAACTCTGCCTTATTTAGACAAGTTTCCGTTTGTAATTAACATAACACAGAGGGCTCAGTAAAGCAGTCTACCATAACAAGATTTCTTCCCTGAAACTGAATTTTCAACACACTGAACATGCAATTCAAAGACCTTTGACCAAAACCCTTCTGCATCAAGACTCACAGATACTGCATACACAGCATATCGAATATGAAGAGGTCACTGAACAACTAGAAAAACGTCCTTGTATGCAGGCAGATTGATCACTGGCTATTCCCATTGTCATTTCCTTATCTAACCTGATACTTAAAATATTAACTAATGGGTTGCTAATATCACAACTGATATCATTTTTAGACGTAGACGGTATTTAAAGGAACTATTGTAGTGAAGTGTCACGGGGCGGGGCCTAGGGGCGGCCGTGCACCCACTAGTGCCCCTCCTGCCGTGCCACTTAGGCAATCTAGTGCCCCCTATTCTCACCCGCCACGTCTTGCTGGTATGTATATGGTTCTATGGGAGGCTGCCTCCAATCTCCTACCACATGGCATTATGGTAAACTACCCCGGCCCATATGGGGTGACTCGGTGCAACCCCAGTCTTATGGGCAATGCATGCCTCCTATGTCCCCTTCAGCACGCCCCAAGCCTCACAGCTATTCCCGGACGTTATCAAGTCCTTACCCTTTAGCGCCCTACCTGGTGCCCCTGTGCTCGTCACGCCCTGGTGCCCCTCTCTGGCACCCCGGGCCTGTCACACACCTGGCACCCACTCTCTAGTACTCCTGGGCTTATTGTGCATCTGGCACCCCTTCACTGGTGCCCCTGGGCTGGTCATGCAACCTGCGCCCCTCTACCGGCACCTTTGGGCTTGTCTCGTAACCTGTGCCCCTTTACCAGCGCTCCTGGGCCTGTCACACAACCTGCGCCCCTTTCTCTGGCGCTCTTGGGCTGGTCACGCACCCTGCGCCCCTCTGACCCTCTGTGGTCCCCACCACAGTGGAGCCCCTCCAGGATCTTTTCCTGCCCACACCCTGGTGGGTGTCTATAAACTACATGTGCCCCCCCCTCTGGGCTTCCCGCCCTCTCAGGGCCTATGCCACGCTTCCTGCGCTTCCTCACCCTCTCGGGGCCTATGCCACGCTTCTTGCCCTCTCTGAGCCCTTTCGCCCCCCCCACCCGGGCTTCTCGACCTCTCAGGGCCTATGGCGCACTTCCCATGCTTCCTCGCCCACTCGGGGCCTATGCCGTGCCTCTCGTACTCAAGCCGCACCTCTCGCGCTTCCTCGCCCCTCTGGGCCTATATCGCACCTCTCGCGCCCAGGGCTCAGGTAGCCTGTAGCTGTGCCTGGCCCCCTGACCCTTCCTCCGGGTCCTGCGCCCTACTGGGCAACCGCCCTCGTGGGCTGGGGTCCCAACCCCCACACTCTCCGGACGCTTCTCCGGTACTCAAATGCTGTGCCCCTTGTGGCACTGCACACTGTGCCCTCGCTGGGCACTGGGAACCCCAAGCTACTGGGGAGCCCCTGTGAGGCCTCCTCATGCCCCTACAGCCTCACCCGGTCCTCCGGTTGGGGTCAGCACCCCCAACACGCGCCCCACTGGCGCAAACAACTGTGCCCGCCCGGCACCACTCGCTGTGCCCACTGGGCACCAGGAAACCCCAGATTACTGGGGAGCTCCCGTGAGGCCTCCTCACACCCCTCCAGCCTCACCCGGTCCTCCAGTCTTAAACAGTAACAAAACCATGAGCCAAGTGGCTGCAACACAAACAAGAAGCCTACCGGCTTATAACACAAACCTTGCACTCACTAGGCTCTTCACTATGTTCCTCTTAGGTTCTCTCTCTACCCCTGCATCATTGCAGCCGGTCAGCGTGGTCAGGCAGCAACCATCCACTCGGCCTGCTCAGCTCTCCCACAGAGATCCTGCTCCTGCGGCTGCCAGAAGGGAACTGTTCCATAGGCTCCGGCCTGTTTATAAAGGCCCGGCCCTGCCCTGCCCCTTTTTGGCCATGTGACCTGCCTGGTTGCCCCAGCAACCGGCACCTGAGCTGCCCTGGTAATTGGCAGCTGAGCCCTTTTTACTACTACTACTCAGTAGCAGGCACCCTAGTGTCCTGCTACATGAAGGAAAAGAGTAACTGTAGAAATGACTGCACATTTTAAGAAACAAATTAATTTATTAAGCAGCTGAGATTTTCAAAAATTTTTAACGTTAACCTAACTCAGTGGCACTTTTTAGACTCAAAACCCTCCTTGGAAAGTGCAAGCTTTTAGCTTTTACTTGCTTTTTGACTATAGAAAAAAAATAAAGTAGGACTATCAATTAATTGCTGTTAACATGTGCGATTAAAGTGTTAATTGGTTTTGCATTCATTTTTTTAATGCATTAATCATCATGTGGTTTTGGAGCCCATGCCTGGGCTCTGCTGCTCCGCCATCATCACCACTGCTTTGGGGTCTCTGGACACATGCTCCAAGCAGCTGCAGCAGGAATAGGGGGGAGGGGTGGCACATAGGGAGACGCACACGAGCAGCCGGAGCATGCATGCAGCCAGGAACGCAGCACGACAATGTGTAGAGCAGCGTCCTGCTGGTAAGTCTGTGGATGGGCAGGGGTGACGGAAGGGACGGGGGAGGGCAGATAGAGGCCCGCATTGTGAGGGAGGTGCTGTGTTGAATGGGGCCTCAGGGCCAGGGTGGGTTGTGGGACAAAGCTGCGGTGGCTCATCCAGGGGCATGGCTCCCCGCCACTGCGTGTACCCTCAGAGGAAGCATAGGGAATATGTGCCCCCTGCCCCACCAGATTTGTGCGAGAAGTGGAGGTGAGCTGCCTGCTGTGGGCTGGGGCTCTTTACTCTGCTGCCTTTGCTCTGGGAGCTGAGACATGCCATGTTGTGCCTCCTGCCACCTGGTGGGGGACCCGTGTCATGGCCAGCATGTGGTTCTCAGGGCAAAGAGCCCCAGCCCGCAGCAGGCAGCTTACTTCCACCCTACACACAAATTCAGGGGGCACGTGCCCCCCATGCCTCCCCTGGGGACGCATGCAGAGGTAGGGAGCCCTCCCCCTCCATGCTCCTGGATGAAAGCCCACAGCTGTATTCCACAACTGGCCCCTGGCACCATTCACTCAGCCTGTGCCCCACTCCCTCCCTCACTGTGGGAGCCTCGATCCACTCCTTGCCCCTTCCCTCTGTCCCTCCCCCTCCACAGACTTACCTGCTGGTCACTGTATCTGCATCTGCCCCTCACTCCCAAACCACAGCCTCCCATCCCAGCTGCTGCCCCTCTCTCCTACAGTACCCTGCATCCTGCCAGGGTGTGCATGGACCCCACCCCACCCGTTCCTGGCGTCCAAACCCCACACCCCACCCACCTTCACAAATTCCCCCAACACACACACCCCCCACCCCCACACCACTAAAAATACTTGCATAATTTTGAATTTTTTTGTGCACAATCTTGAGTTTTTAGCTATGTGATTAAAATAGCAATTCATTGCAACTAATTTTTTTTAATCATGCAACTAATCACAATCAGATTTTTTTATCATTTGACAGCCCTATAATAAAGCTACTCACTTGCTGCAAAACACTAAGACAGACCACCCAGTCAGAATGTTTCTGACACTTTGAATTCCTGTTGGAAACTTCTGAGCTTGTCTTGTGAATCATGTGTAGGTGTTTGTATCCACAGCATCCTTAAAATAATTTGATAGCACCCGGTCTTAGAATCATTAGCCTAACTACTCCTATCAAAATCAGCAAAAAAAAAAGTGGGGAACACTTAGTGTACACTGGGGAACAAATAGTATACTGTTTTACTGAAGAACCTTAAAAATTTTAATATTGTGGATTTCTGTGAATACTAATCAGAACCTTTCCCACTTTGATGAATGCAAATGTTTCTTCAGAATCTGTTTCTCCACATTTCAATACTGAGGTGGAATAATTACTGTAATTGAGAAACCTAAGCATCAAGGTTTCAAGTAGCACTAAAAATAATTTGTTTTAGGAAGTAAACATTATACGTTATTATTTTAATCTTTCATTGAGCATTCCTTTATAAACTGTTTGAGATGGTTTTAGTAACATACTCCGTGACCAACATGGGAGCCAGTCTCTCACCTTAAGGACCTCTACATTTTGTAGCCCTTACTATTTTCTTTTATTTGTACAATAAATTATTAGATTTCTCCAGTTGCCAAATGCTGACTCTCTGGAAGCTAGTATGTTTGTACTCCTTTATTCTTTGAAACCTTTTCCTGTATTATATTGCCTATGATTAGCTGTTGATGACTACTAAGTCTTCCCACTATTTACATGTTTTCCCTCACTTAGCTGTTCCATGCACATAAGGAGTTACTCTAATAGTATTCTTTCTGTATTAGGATCTCTACTCTCTGGGTAATAAACTAGTCTTCTGTGTATCTTAAAACTCCTTTTAATTAAAATATATCTGGCACGCTGTCTTTATTAGTATAAAAGAAAAGAATAACCGAAGACAGACATTGACAAGAGTATAGATAAAAGGCTAAGCTGCAAAATTGCTAGCCATGAGTTCAGATCATATAAGTTACCATCAAATAATACAGGGACCTTGACACTTTCTGGTATGGGAAGGGACTTCATAAAGGCTTATGCATAGAATGATCTATTTGGGAGTACCAAACTATTAAATGGAAATCAGATTTTCTAGTTAAAGCATTAAGTGTACCAACATCAAAATTTACCATCTTAAGAAGCATTTTGCATAAACCAAACTTCAGCTTTAAGACTAATGGACCTGAAGATAAGGCAAACAATCCCCAAAACCAATATCATATTATGTCTGAACAGGCATAGTGTCCAGAAACAGGATTTAAGAACCCCGAGTTTCAGTCCAGAAATTTTTCTATTAATCCACCTGTAATCCCACTGGCAGGTAGTGGCTTCTCACCTGTTATATTTCATTACTTTTAACACACTTGTTAATCAGTATCTCGTGGCATATTTTTGACATACTGCCACATTTTACCTACTCCATAGATTGTACCAATTTATACTCACACATTTCATTTTTATGAAAGTCTTTTCACATTGCTTATTCATGACTATTATCTTGATCCTTCAGCATGACATTGGGTTTTCATTCAACATATGTCAGAGGAGGGACTACTGCTACAACAGGTTGTCAGGCTAACACTAACACTATACTGATTAGAAGACTACGTGAATAACACTTTTACCTTAATGTTTTATGTGCTCTGGACAAAGATAATTAAAGGGAGAGGAAAACTTAATTCAGTCACAAAACATGGAGCTGGAGGGGACCTTAAGAGGTCCTGTAATTCAGGAATTGGCAATATATGACTAGTGAAGCTAGGGTCTTCACAGCTGGGAGCCTTCCCATATCACGCTGCCTGCTGCAATGTTAGGGGGGAGAAAGGAAACATTTAAGAGCCTGAAAACTCAAGTTATTAATATCTCATTAACTTGTCATATCATTAATGTCAAGCTCTTTTAAAAACTGACAAAAATACTCAACTTGCAAAGTGGCGAGTATAATGTCTGCTACGTAAGTTTTCACAAGACCCACTGCATTCCCTCTTCCTCAAACTGCAAAATCTAAGACAGCAGCACCTTTTCAGGATTTTTACAAATTCAAGTTAAAAACATTGCATGGGCTTTAAAAACTCCATTTTAGGACTGATTTTTGCTTTTAAAGCAGGTTTTACAATCTGTAGTGTTAATGTGTGAAAAAGTTTACTCTAAAAAAACCCCAAAAACCTGTGTAATCTGGGATCACACTCACTGATTTATCAATCTTAATGAATAGCATTACTACTCAAAGTCTGTCAAAGACTGCCTGCATGAATTAATGACATAATGACATGCTGAGATGTTTGAAGTTCTAATTTTATGCCAAACATCAAGAGTCTACAATACTCATTTTTTTGGAAAACCATAAAACCAATGTGCGTTTTTTTTTCACCTTAAATTACTTTTAGATACCTTCATCTTAGCAATCATCATGTAAATCTACTGAATCAAGAAACAGATCCACTATGGAATCATTACTTTCCAAACCAAGAAAGTTTCTGACGTAAAGTTCCATATAATGAAGAGTGTATATTCTAATCAAAAAAATGTAAGAAAGAAGCCCTATATGTTATCAATCGAAAAGAAAAATGAGATTTAAGAGGTAAAATGGTGCTTAAAACTAAAAGCAACAAAAACAAGCCCAGTAAAACCGCAAATGAAGGTTGCATGACACTTTCCATGATAAAGACCTTGTTTCCAGTTGTTCCACTTTGCCAAAATAAACACCACATAAAATCTTAAAAAGTGCTTTGTAAATAACATGACAGAAAATTAAGCTTACTTAATCTTTTTTAGTTAAGTTAAATGCTTTGCCAAGGTTGGATCAATCAACCATGCTGGGATTTGTCACAAAGGCCTCACTAAAAAATCCAATCAGTAGTAGCAATGGGTGCCATGTAAAGGACAGACACTTAGTGTAAACTGTGCTCACTATGAATTTCTTGTTCATAGGGAACAACTGTAATCCCCCATCCCCATCACAGGCGGAATTCAATGAGTTACCAATAGCTGGTCAGCGTACGATAAGAAAATTCAAAATCAACTCATTTCAATCTTAACATACTGTTGCACATAAGATTAACGTATTCAATCTTAATTCATACTTTTGAACAGCCAGAAATGAAAATTACTTGTAATTTTACTTATGCTGACTTCCTTGGCTCATCAGGAATAATTCCTAGAACTATGCTGACATTTTTGAATATGCGGGTATATTATATCCAGTTAAACTTCTTGCTCTATTAGAAATATAAGAAAGGTAAAGGGAATTTAGTAAACTTAAGCTGTTAGGCTTACTTTTGTGATGTATACTGCACCTCTATAAACTTCGGACATAGCAATATTTTTTTAAATATAAGAAATTATTTTTAAACTACCCTGTGGATTTGCAAACCATGGAGATTAAAAAACATTATAGAAAATCTTTGCTGGCCAATAATATTTGAGTCATACAGCACCAAAAAGAGTACAAATAAAATCAGTTCTTGCTGTTTTCCAGTTTTACCCTTTTCTATCAAAACCTACTTGTTCTTCCAAGTCAAGACAAAGCTGACTATGGTGTCAACTATAAGACAACCAGTGTTAGCCCAGTGACCAGGAGGTCTATAATCAAACAACAAAAGGTGCTCCACACCAGAATGTTACTTTAAAAACGAAAGTATGCCAAACCTGCAAATTCAGATTCTTTCTATATTGGACTGCCAAGAAACTGAGGTTCTAATGCACATATATATTATGATTACTTATTTAAATGTTATCATAGGATTTGGTCGAAAACATACCTTTCTAGTTTCAAACTGAGCTTCCTCTTGGCAACACTGTCTGCAGAATGGATCCAGTTGATTCAGACTAAACTGTCCAAGAAGGCTGCAAGAACTACATAGCAAGTTGCTGGAAAATCCAAGTTCTCTGCATGCTTCTGATGACAATTTTGTCCCATAAACAGATAGCTGCAAGTGAATATATTTGAACAATCATCACACTTTTTCTACATTTAAAATAGTTATTTATACTTGTGGAAAAGGAATGTATTTGGCAGGAAACAAGTCTTGACCCTTGAGTTCTTTTCTTTATGATGCAACTAATCTTATTTGAACTAGGAAAAATTATTTAGATTTAATATCCCTTTTGTATGAGATGTTCAATTAGTGTTTGTAAACCTAGTGACATCCTTAAAAATGTGCTACCCATAAGAAGGATGTCTCCTACTTTCAAGAAGATAAAAATCAGGAAACCACTAAAGATATATACGTAATACATATCCTCTCTGAACTCTACTTTCGCGTACATTCCTGATCAGCTTTCCCTCTAAGATGCGCCGCGGGTGCACAGGTGCCTGGCAGTGTGGTATGAATGCGCCTGCGTGTCTGCACACACCATGCTGCTTAGAGGTTAATTTCAATTTCCTTGGAACATAAATGGCATAGCAGCTGGGCTTGGAGAAGTATGTGGTAACTAGCCAATTGCTGGACTGCCATAGTGGGGGAGCCAGGGGGAGCTGCAGGCCCGGGCCAACCCGGTGGTGTGGGGGGACGGGAGGAGCGGCCTCGGGGCTGACATGGGGGAGCAGGGGTGAGGGAAGACTGGGGGAGGTGGCCTGCTCCTCCACTCTCCCTGCAGCTGCTGTGTTGGGCTGGGCAGGGAGGAATCTCTCCCTCTCCCTCACACCCCCCCCCCCAACTGCTGCGGCAAGCTGTCTTATCTCCCGGTTCGGGCTTGCCCTTGTGTTGGGCCCGGGCCCAGTCCTCCTCTGGCCTCACCATTACTGCTGACGCCACCGCGTTAAAAGGAGAAAATCCTCATTTTCCTGCAGCCAACATAAAACTCGGATCCCTGATAATCAATTATGATGATTACTCTAGTTTAAGAATCTCTAGACATAGTATCAATTCTGGTTAATGCTCAATAATCAAGAAACTCATCTATTTTCCTCACACTTAATGATATAATTTGTCTTTTCTTTTCACTTCACCCAAACCAACTACTTGTGATCCTCCTTCTACTTTGCCTTGCCCATTCCCTCTCCAGCTTGAATTAGGCCAGTAGAACTGGGGGAAGAATGTCATGAGAAAGCAAGGCTTTCAAGTGATTTGCCACTCCTGCTCAATAGCCATTGTCAAAAAAAATGCTACAAATAAGCCTCTGCTCCATTATGGAACACATTTGCTGGGTGACAACTGAACTAAGTCTGTACCAGTTCTCTCTCCAGACTACAACAGAAGATGAGACCCCCCCCACTCCTCCTTGCCCCAGAGCACATTTGGCTCTCTTCTACTCTCCACATTTCAGCATTAACACTTGCAGTGTGCTGGAGTCAGGTAGGTGCTCAGCTATTTCATTTCTCATACTCAAATATCCAAAGCTGAGGTGTTTACTGGATTTCAGCACCAATCCTGGCTAGATTCCAGCTGGCAAAGGTGAGTAAGAACATGCAAATAGGACATGGACACAATGGTTTTATTAGAAATAAACTGATCACCAATCCATAAAGTACCTAACTATATCTGGGTGTCCAATGACACCCAAAAGCTCTCAACAAGTAAGAAATCTTCATTTTTTTTTTTGCTAATTTCATTGTGTGGGTTCAAATTCTACATAAAATATAAGATATGGTGGAGAGTGACACTAAATAAGGTTCTGTTCAAGGGCTCAACTTGTTACAGCAGCCACAACTCAGAATTAGCACCAAACGTAAATCAGATACTAGTGAAAGCCAATGTTATATCAGGTGGGGCCACCAAAGGCTGGTCTGTTTGAACAAACTATTAATTTCAGCACGGGTCTAAATGTGAAGCCTCACTTCAGGGGGGGAAAAAAAAAGAGTGGCTAAGCAGATTTAACATTTTATTGACTCCTTTTCAACTCTTATTTTCAGTGCAGGGATGTGTAAGGGTCTACAATTCCTGTGCTCAGATGCTTGGGAACGTCTAAGTTTTCTTCCCCCACTGCTTTAGAGTTATGACTTAAATTTTAGAGAACAGGGTCTCCGATCTTAGATGGGACAGTGACAGGACAAGGGCCCCAGCATGCTTCTTTTTGTAGCACTACAAAAATGGAAAATGAAGAGCCATCGGCAGCTTCATGTTCAAAACCCTCTGGCAGGAATTACAAAACTCCTGCCAGGGTTTTGTACAATTTTTTTGTACAAAGTTATGAGAAGGCAAGTTTTCTGGCTCCTTGGGGTTCACTCCTTCAGAGGACTCACTGGTGGGCTTCCCCCATCCGTTGCTGCCACCCTGGTGGCAACATGTGGGCAGCAAGCATCCTGAGCCAGTCACTTTCCCTCTTGAAGGAGAGCAGGGGACTGAGGGGTTGCAGGGAAGGCTGCCATCCATGACCCACCAACACTGCCCTGGCTATTGGTCCATTTGGAAGTTTAAAAGGCACAGTGGCAGCCCAGAAGCTTTTTAACGTTCCCACTCCCAGGCAGCTTGTGAGCTCTTGAAGTCTGCAGCTGGCCCTGGTGTCCCATGCTGCCCATACATATCTCAGCCTGTGGCTGCTGGACCTTTGTAGGATCCCAGCTGGCAAAACCAGGCCTCCAATATAGGATACAGCCCCACCCCCCGGTTGTTTTAAACAACCCCGGTTGTCCCAGATCTGCCAATTTTGGGGCACATCAGGCACTTTTAGCAAGGGAAGAAAAGCCTGAAAGCCCTTCGTCCGGCCAAGGCGGCCATTAGTGGGCTACAGGGAACTTCTGTAAGGGCCTCACGGTGCCCGCCAGACGCAGCCAAGGCGACCTCGGGGTGCACGAGGCAGCATCCACGGGTGCTGCTCCGACTCCAGCCGCCCACAGCACAGCGGAGCCAGTAGGAGGCCGCGCAAGGGCCCCGGCCCTCCTCGCCGCCCGGCTGGCCCCGAGCGGGCAGGCCTGGGGCGGCACCTCCGCCTCCCCGAGCGGCCACGTCTCACCCATCCGCACGCCCGCCCGCGCCGCGCCCCGCCTCGTGCACGGGCTACAGCCTCCTCCGGCCCAAGCGGCGCGCTGCCCGGCCCCTCAAACGCGAGGAGACTTGAGCCTGCCCTCACCGCCTGCAGCGCCGCCAGGAGACAAAACCAGAGGCGCCCCGGCCACATCGCTCCGGCAACCGCCGCCATCTTAGTGCAGAACCGCCACGGCCGGCGAAGCCGCGTCAGGACCTCGCCCGCTCATGATGGCCGCTCGCCGCCTGCTGTGGGAGAACCAAAATGTGTCCCTGAACCTCTCGCGTCGTTGAGGGACACTATTGTCCCAGGGTTGCCTTTGGGAAACGCCTGAGTACAACCAAGAAGCTCCACTGAGGGTAGAAGCTTGTAATGCAGGTGACGGATCCTGATTTCCATTAGGCATCACATACGACAGTCCTTGGAAGGTCCTTCCGCTCATAACAGACTAACTTCAGCCCTCACACGACTGACGCACACTTCATCCAATAGCAACAAGGCATAGCCGAATGCGGCTGTCTGCGCCCCTATGACTAGCTGAGCGATGAGGCGGGACCACGGCGTAGCCCATCCAATCCAGAAGGAGCGCATGTAGGCGGGGTGTCGGGCCTTACGGCTGTTCGTGGGGGGAGTTTCTGTGGACGGGGTCACTGCGTGGGCTGCCCAATGGGGTCGGGCGAGGGCGGGGCGGCGGCGAGGCCGTCCAATGGCGACGGGCACGGGGGCGGGCCCTGCGCGTGGCTGGTCAATGGGAGGGCGCGGGGGCGTGCGCGCGGCTGGGCGTTCGGTTGCTGAGCAGCGCACGCAGGCGGGGGGAGGGGTGTGGGTGACCGCGGAGCGCGCTCAGGGCCGGGCCGCGCGGGGGGCGGGTGCTGCTCGGCGGGGATGTGAGAGCCGCGTCCCTCCGCGCGCGCCGGGGTCCCGCTCTCTGCCGGCCTCGCTCGCTCGCTGTGTCCCCGCGGCGGCGGCGGCTGTTCCCGGCCGGGCCCCGCGTTATGTCGTGATCCCGGGCGGGCGGCGCTGCTGCTGCTGCTTCTGCTGATGGGGCTGCTCAGGATTATGCTGCCGCCCAAGTTGCAGCTGCTGGCCGTGTTGGCCTTCGGCCTGGTCGTGTTTTTCCTCGAGAACCAGATCCAGAAGCTGGACGAGTCCCGCGGCAAGCTCGGTGAGCCGCACCGCGCCGGGCCGGGCCGGACCAGCGTGTGGGGGGCTGTGGGAATGGCGAGGGGTACAAAGGTGGAGCTGGCAGGGGAGGGAGGCGATGGCAGTGCCAGGAGCTGGGGAAGGGGAAGCTGCTCCCCACCCGCTTCCCAGTGCAGAGCCCACTGGGACCGGCAGGACCGCGACGCAGCTTCTCCTACATGGCCCTTGTGTTTACGTGTCTGCAAATCCTGTCTAATGGGCTCGATATGACTCCAGGGGGACTGTGCAGAAGAGGCTGGAAGTAGGGGAGACGGCGGTCAGGGCCTCACGCTTCACTCCGATGGAAATTCTGCATAGGGAGAGTGAGGGCTGGGGGTTGGGACTGGGAGAAGATGTGTATTTCTAGGGAGTCTCAATGCACTTTTCCCAAAAGAGCAAGAAGAGAAGGAAAAAAAGCCGAAGACGGTTGTTGCTGGTGATTTGTCGGAGCCGCCGGCCTATATGTGTGGTGTGCAGCCCAGCTGGAGGTTGAGGCACAGTTGTGGTGCCAGAAGCAAGTCCAGCTCCACTTTCCCCTGCTTCTGCACGTATTTATCTGAAATGCCCTTATTTCCAGTTCAAACTTTTTAATAAGACTTGGATCTAATCCAGGCACATGGAGGTGGAAGAGGAGTACTCAAATTGTGTGGGTTAAACCAAATCAAGTGAAATCAGTGGGTTGCATGTAACAGGCAAGAAGCATGATTTGTTTCACCCTCATTGAATGCAGGTTTTATTTATCTCTGCTCAGTAAATGGAACTACTGCGAGACTCCTGTTCAGAGTTAAAGTTGTTAAACTGTGTAAATTTAACCCTTTGCTCTTGCATTTTTAATTTTTACTTTTAATTTCTAACAGTACTTTTCCAGGGGTATAGTAAATGTCAGACTTCAGAAGCACTAAAGGGTTGCATAACTTCAGCAGAACGAGGAGGCGGTGTTTTTAACTCGGTTCATGTTATTCTAACCAGGAATTGGGGTGCAGTAGGACTTCCAAAATACCAAAGAGCAGAGGGTTAGGCTATACATGATTTTGTTACTTAGTGCTTTAGGTAGGTAACCTTATCCATATTAGTTCATTGTAGTATATTTTTTAACAGATGAATGTTTGTGGCTTGCACATATACAGAGGAAAGAAAGGACAATTTCTAGGTTTTTTGGTTAGAATTGGAGGTGGACTTTCAGTGAAATGACAGGTTTTACTGTAATGGTGTTGGAGTGGTGTTGTAGCCTGTCTAGGAAATGTATAAGAAGCAAGGGGTTATTCTGAGATGCATTTTATTGAACCAACTATTGTTGGGAGATGTTAGGTAAGCTTTAGATATAAAGTGAAGAAGGGCGCTTCATGGCTGAAAATTTGTTTTACATAGTTCCCCACTAAACAGTTGCTTCAGTAAGAGATCTCATTCATACATGCACACTCTGTTGCTTTTTGAAAGTTTAACTGTGGCCAACTTCTGAACTCAGTAAAGGTGAGTGGCATTCATAGACTAGTTCAGTGGTTGTCAACCTTTGTAAGCTCATGAGGCTCCTCTGTAGACTCAGCACCCATAAGAAAATGCCAGCTCTTGATTTTTCATCCTTTTTTTGACTACAGAAAAATAATGCAGCAGTTCTGTTGCAAAAACTCAAAGACCACAGCAGGTCAGAATATTTTTAACACTATGGATTCCTGTATGAAAACTCTGGGTTTATCTTGTGAATCATGTCTGCATACCTAATACTACAAACATTTTGTGGCATCCACAGCCCCACAGTTTGAAAAGGATGTCAAAGTACCCCAGGATGCCATGGCACCTTGGTTAAAACCTACTGACCTAGCTACTGGAAATCAGAAGCCTTTAAAAAGTGTTTGACTACATGAGTTATCTATGAGTTTTTTACCTCTCAGTTTAACAATATGTTACTAATATGCAAAGGGTAGAATCATTTGATTTTGCTTGGATGGCTTGTCTTTTTGGTGGCTTATTTAAAAAAGTGTTAAGAAAGAACAACACACTTGGATAATTTGAATAGATATTGTTGATAAAGCAGTCAAGGATTAATAAAATTCCATAGAAGTGTATTTTTAACTGCTTGGCACCACTAGCTGCACTACATCCATTGTTGGCAATGGATGTCATGCCAAGAAAATCCAACTCCTAGATCAAAAGGATTAACATAATGCAATGTGGGAATAAAGGGTTTTGCTGGTAAGACTTCCTTTTACTTCACCTTAATAGATATACATTGGACACAATTAGGTTACATATTTAGAGGATTAAAATACACATCACTCAGTCTGCTTCTGGACAAGAATCCAATCACTTCATTCTACTGATGGAGTTTTTATCTCTTGGAAAAGGGGGTAATCTCTGTTTTGAATTTGATGATAAAATATAACAGAAAATGGTGCCTAGTAAGGGACATGTCAATGGTTCTCAGAGCTGCATGGGAGGAGAAACTAGAGCTGTTTAACAACTTATTAGACTTTATACTCTGGATTAAGAAGTACCTTTGTATGAGAGGCCTGTTACTACAATGATGCACGCAGAAATATGCCACCCCATGTGCATGTATGTAATCTAAATATTATAATAGTAATAAAACCTGATGGAACTTGTAAGTTTTTTGCTGTGGAAATAGTCTGGATGTTTTAGTGCCATTTTCACCTCCCTGCAGTACAGAGTTCAGTTGCCTTATATTGAAATAATCAGTTTTGATCCAACGCAATGGACCTAGAAGGGTAAAACAGAAACAAACAAAACAAAAAACCTAAGAAAAAAATAAT
>NW_017728907.1:37151781-37164002 GCF_001723895.1 Crocodylus porosus | reverse complement strand
TCGGATGGAACATGATGCTGATTCTCCAATATATGACATACATACTTGATTTTAGATCGGTATAAAATAACTTCCAGTGAAAAATAAGAATCTCTATTTGCTGATTAATCAAATAGAATAAAGCCTCTTTTTTTTTTTTTTTTTTTTTTCCCCAATTCATCTATCACATGAGAGAGCATGCCATGATAAGTTGTAAGATTTAATAATTCTGTGATTTGGACAGCGACTCAGAAAACTGTGTAATGGGACCTCTAGCAGAAAATCATTCTTGAAGGCTTTTGAGTAAAACTCTTGTTGGAATGGTATTTCCTCATACTTTCGGATGGAACATGATGCTGATTCTCCAATACATGACATACATACTTGATTTTAGATCGGTATAAAATAACTTCCAGTGAAAAATAAGAATCTCTTTCTGATTTTTTTTTTTTTCCAAACATTCACTCATGCAGCTAAAATTCAAAATCACTGTCACTTGTCATTTTTGCCTTATACACTATAATCTACAGAAGCTAATTTGCAATGATATCTGTGCTTTTCTCATTGTGTCTTTTCCCCTCCAGTAAGATTGCTGTGCTTCTAATTGCTTTTTGAAAATATTTAAATAGCGATAGGATGAACCTAGTTTTACTACTAATGAGTGAGTTTTGACATCACTTGAGGACAATTTTCCCCTCCTTAAATAAGATGTTTCCCCTTCAGTTATAACTGAAATTAACTTTTCTGCTATCAGAGTTTTTTTTCCTTAATCTCAGGATTCATTTTTATTTCAAGTGCTGCTTAATTTTCATAGGGATATATTGACAAAATCTGTCTAGAAAGCTGTATTTATGAAGAAAATATTTAAAATGTTTAAAACTTTGCTCTGTGGTAAATATAAAAGGATTTATTGTCAGTCTGTTTCCCCAGGATACCCTGGTTAATCATTACTGAGAAAACAGTGTTTGTTTTTACTAATTGTTTATGTAAATTCAAGAAATGAACAAAAAAAGTTTTAATTAAAAGGTAGATTTTGGTGTGTGTTTTTCTAACTTTGCTGTTTATGGTTCTTTTCTTTTCTTTACATTCATTCATGTTAGTTAATTTCTTTTAAGAACTACATACTGGCCACTTCTAAAAATCTATTGTCCTAGCAAGGATTTTACAAAGGTTGAAACCCAGGCTTTTTAACTTAGTTTTTGGTTGGGCTTTATCATATGACCAACAATCCTGCTTTTATAACCTGTGGATTTTTCATACACACTTAAAATGACAGAGTTGTCTAAAATGAGAGAGAGATTTTTCACTTCCATTCTTGTAACCAAGTGTTTTGAAATCTTGTTTATTTGGTATATAGATAGAATATTTGTTCTGGCCTTCACTCCTAAAAGATTAAATATGCCTTTGAAGTTAAATGTTGCTTTGTAGGGCTGCACCAAGCTTCAGTCCCTGGTTTGATTCGGCCTAATTTGGCATTGAATCTCTGAATTCAAATAGAATCAGGAGACCCTTTAATCTCTCTGAATCGATTCGGTAATTCGGACATAGGCACAACTTTAAATGCTTTTTCTACCTACCTCTAGGTACCAGGTGGCTTGTGAATGCTGAAATGCTAGGGTGGATGGAGCGTCCCATAGCAGCATGGGGGGTGTGCTTGGCAATGGACCTGGAAGTGGACCAGAAGCACTTCTAGTCCACTTCTGGGTCCACCAGAGAGCGTGCTGGGCGGCCCTCCTGCGCTCCTCTGGCTTGGTGACTCGTACCTCCTGGGTCTGGGGGGGCACCTGGGGTCCCCCCACAGCTGATCGCTGAGCTGAGGGAGCATGCCGCCCTCCCCCCATTGTGTTCCCTTGTGGACCCAGAAGTGGACTGGAAGTACTTCTGGTCCACTTCCAGGTTTGCTGGCAAGCAAATGGCAGGCGGGGGCGCCCTACATTCCTGTGGGATGCTGCATCTGCCCCAGCATCACAGGATTCATACCTGGTACCTCAAGGCACGTAGAAAAAACATTTAAAGCCTTGTCTATGGCCAAATAGCTGATTCTTTGAATCGGCATCAAATCTTCAGATTCGGATTCAGCTGAATTGAATCGGGGCCAGTGATCTGAATCAATTAATTGAATCACTGTCCCCATTCAGGCTGAATCTGAATCGAATATGGCCTGCTTCGTATTTTCTCAGCTTTGAGAATTTTAAATGGGTTTATTCCCTAGGCCTGTCTGTAGGATAGAAACAGGTTTCCCACTCCATCCTCACATGTGACAGCTATTGTATGCTAATGACATTGATACCCAGTGAATTTAACATAGTCACAAAAACATTCAGATTAGCTATAGTTGATTTCTTTTTTAAGTAGACTAATTAATAGCACCTCTTTGACTTGCTTACTCCTCTCCTAGGTGTCATCTTTAGAGACTAACTGGTTCAGATATGACATATCATCTAACAAAGTAGTCTGTAGCCTATGAAAGCTCATGCTTCTCTGAACCAGTTAGTCTCTAAGGTGCCACTTTGCCTTGCCTTCTTCCTGACTTCTAACATGGCTAATTATCTCTGCTTACTCCTAAAAAGAACAATTTCTAGTGCTTCTTGCATCCCAACAGGAATTGGGTCATGAAGCCCATCTGTATAATTCTGCTATGATACAGTGATTGACCTGGCAACAGGTTGACTATTTGCATATCAAGCCATACACTTGTGAGAACATATAGATTGTGGGTACTTGGTCCACTGATGAGCATCTTCTCTGAGATGATGAATGTCTTTTAGGAGTTTTAGAAATACAAGAGCCACTTATTTGTAAAGGAAATTTATTTTGTGGTGGCTGCTGCTGCTTCTGGTATTAGTGGATACTTGTTAGGCATCCTCAGAGCATTTCCAAACACTGATCCTGGGGCAAAACCCTTATGGCACAAGTCGAAAAACATTTTCTTATTGTGTAGGGAGTAGGTGTACCTCAGTGTTCCATGTCCTTTCCTTGTGAAAAAGTTAATGAAATGTACCATTCTCATTGCTGAGGCTGAAAAAAAGGGCATTGCTTCCAGAGCAGTCATTTAAGTTTCAGTCAGTTAAGACTCTGAGCCCGGAGAGCCTACAGCCAATTTAGAGTCCGTGATAAAAGCCCCTTGTACCTTGTGGTACACTAGGCATAAGTTCTGTGGCACCCTGGTGCATCATACTGGAAGTCTGATGACCAGCCTAGCAGAAATAAGAAATGAAGGCTTCTGAGTATTAAATATGAAATAATAGACCAGCTGTGGCTCTGTCCTGTGCCCTGCCTGGCCCTGGCTGTGCAGCTCCTGTCCCTGCCCCAGGCCCACTCTCTCCCTCACTGTGGCTGCCTCAGTCTGCCCGCCCCATGCCCTTCCCTCCCCTCTCTTCCTATCCCCCACAACAGACTTACCAGCTGGACGCTGCTCTCCACAGTACCAGGCTGCATATTTGCAATTGAATCTGTATTGGCCGAAATGGCTTGTTAAAAATCAGCCATCGGTATTAGCCAAAAAAATCTCTATCAGTCCACCACTAGAGACTATATGTTTGTATACTATCTTTTGTGTAAGATGGTCAGCCTTGACATTACATAATGAGTATGAAAAGCAAGCACCAAGAGTTACATTACTGTGCTGTCTCTTAGTTAAGAAACTTTGATTCTACTTGTCCATGTATATGCACACTGGATAAAAGTATAATTCATTGATCAGTATTAACATAATGTTAGCCCCAATTTCTTGCCTATTGCTTACATTGAAAAAATGTTTATGTACATATTGGTTCATTATAAACAGCTGAACTGCATAACATCTCCTAGTTCCTCTGTTTACTTTGTACATTAATTGTCTTTTGGTGCATGTGAACTGTAACTATCTACTTTATAACTAATTGTCCTGGGTTTAACTGAACAAGAAGTGAGACGACTCTGAAAGGGCTGCTATTACAAACCATGAAAATAAGGGGATGTAATTAATGTCCTCCGTAATAAACAATCCATTGATAGCTGTCTCTCTTTCGCTGTTTTTTGTACAGTTAAATTCAGACCAATTAGTTACAAAATAGATACAATTAGCATGCACTTAACTAGAATAGCAAGCCACCAGCACTGACACAGGCCACCCACCACAACAAGGATAGGGCCCCTCACAACTCCATTGCTGTCTGCTCCAGGCATGCCAACATCTTACAAGCTGAGGGTGCAGGTGTTTTTGGCACTCGGCCCAAAAATGTCGCCAACCCTTGATCTAGAGCAGGGGCAGGCAATTATTTTGGGTGGAGGGCCGCTTACCCAGTTTTGGCAAGCTGTTGAGGGCTGCATGGGTAGCCCTGCCCCTTGATAGGTGCCCCACCCCCTGGTCACCATCTTGGGACTAATGTCCCAATGTTTTGGAACTAATGTCCCAGGGCCAGCATGGGGTGCCAGGCATGGGACAGGGGAAGAGCTACTTTTCCCCGTGCTCAGCACCAGCTTGTAACCGCCATCGCTGCCAGCCCAGGCCCCACACTGGCTCTGGGCTAGCCTGTTGGGGCTACGCTGCGGCAGGAGCAGCTGGGCCCTGCACTTGCCATGCTGGGCAGTGTTTACCACTGCCACCTCTGGGCTGCCCAGCGTGCAAGCTCGAGGCGGGCGGCAGCAGCAAATACTGCCAGGCACAGCAAGTGGGCGGGGGCTGCAGCTGGTGCTGTCATGTGCAGCCCCAATGGGTGAGCCCAGAGCTGGCGCGGGGCCTAGGCTGGCAGCAGGGGTGCGTTACAAGCTGGTGCTGAGCGTGGGGAAAAGCGGCCCCTTCCCCATCCCTTGGCCAGTGTCCCGCTCTGCAGTCACTTGCAGCCCACGTGGGGCTGTCTGTGCCTGCTCAGGACAGCCCCACGCTGCCTGCGAGCAGCTGCAGTAGGAAGAGCTGGCCATGAGGTGGGCGAGGGGCCGCTTCTTCGCGGGTTGGGGTCATCATCCGCCCTTCCCCCCTCCCCCCCCTTACTTGAGTTTCTATTGTGGTGCAGTCATGTGGTCCCAGGCCAGAAGCCCCTCTGGGGGGGGGCGGGGCTGGGCAGGCCCTACTGTTGAGGGAACCTGCCGGGTCCTACTGCCCCTGGGTCCTGTCATTTCTGACAGGAACCAAGGACAGATCAATACTAATTTTTGAGATTTTTTAGGGGGCCCGTGGGCCAGATAGACTGGCCTCGCGGTCCAGATCCGGCCTGCGGGATGTATTTTGCCCACCCCTGATCTAGAGCAAGGGTGGCAAGCTTTTCTCATGCCTCAGGGCAGTCTGGGGCATACAGTGGGTTCTTCAGCACCTCTGGCTGTAGTACAGGGAGTAGCACATACAGTGGCTCTTGCTTCTGCCTCATGCCCTGTGTTGGAGGGCTTCCGCCACCACATTCCTCATGCTGCAGCAATAGCTTCAGCTGCAGCACAGGGCATGCAGCAGTGGTGGCAGCTCCATCTCTGGTCCGGGATGCGTGGCTGTGCTGGCAGCAGCTTCTTCAAGGTGCAGCAACAGGGCCAGCGAAGGAGGAGGTAGGGCCACAGTGCACATGCGCGAACTGGCCAGCGATCAACTGGGGCTGTATCTGCCCTTGCTTATGCTTCTGCCACATATTGCCATGTCTGCTGGAGCTTAAGAGTCCTGAAATCTGTAGCAGGCCACTCACCACCACCCCCAAGCACACCCAACTTCTAGTAGGCTGGATAGAGCAGCTTCGCAGGTGAGATCCAGTTTGCAGGCCATGTGTTTGAGACACCTAGTCTAGAGGCTATGCACAATCCTTTTGAGAAATAAATCATGTTAGGTTATGCTCCAGACAACATTTCAGAAATGGAGATATTAGTATAGATGCAAGAAGATTTGCCAAACTTTTTCTTGTCTTGTTGACTATATAAAACATCAACAACAAAAACCCCGGCCCCCTCATTGCTCACATTTGAATGTCTTTGCTGCTTGGCATGGAAAAAAAATCTGAGAATTTGTTTCCAAGGCTCTTTGGTTCTTTTTTACGGAATGTGTTAGGTAGGCCAGGAATGTCAAAGATGTAGCTTGCTAGTTGGATCCAGCCCACAGAGGCCTATCAAGTGTATCTCATACCAGCTTTGCATGCTGCATGCAGTGTGTGCCAGCCTCAGCCCACTGCATGTGGTGTGGTGGGCCAGACTGGTATGTGCTGCATGTAGTGCACAGGGCTGATCTAGGGTGTGTGCTGCATGTGGTGCCCACACTGGACCAGCCCTGTGTGCTGGATCCAGGGCCTGCCTGGACGGGGCCAACAGACTGGTTTTAAGCCCTGATCCAGTGCACAGGGCTGGGCTGGTGCAGGCACTGCATTCACCACGCACCCCAGACTGTCCCCATACGCTGCATGCAGTGCTGGATGTAGGCACAAGCGAAGTAAGCTACAGCTTAGGGCCTCACATCACAAAGGGTCTCTAAATATGAAAAAAAATCCAGTAGAACCTCACAAATCTGGTGTGCTTGGGACTGAGCCTGTGCTGGAAATTTGAAAATGCCTTTTTTTTTTAAACTGGCACTGCGGCTGGTTCTGGAGCACCAGCCATACGCAGAGCGGCGGTGTGGGGTGCTTAATAGAGGTGGCAGCAGCTGTGTACAAGCTTCCCCCCCTCCCCCCTGGCCTGCCGCAGCTTTTGGGCTGCTCTAGCATCACGTGGCTGCATTGCCAGACCGTGGGAGCATGGAGCTGTGCCTGTACCCCAGGGCCAGGACCAGGTGTGCACGTGTGTGTGAGACTGTCATGTGATAAAAGCACTTTATGATGTAGGGGGAAGGGAACAGGAGTAGATCAGAGAAGAGGATTTAATCTTTTCTAGCACAGTAACAGCCAAAAACTAGTATCTGACTAGTTGGTGTTAGTCCAAGGTTCATATTGCAGATGTGCCATGAAGAGGGTCAGGGGCAGGTTTAGCACTGTGGGCATGTATTGATTGCCTTCTTGCCCTTGGATGTGATCCCTCTAGGTCAAGGTTGAAACATGTTGGTTGGCTAGCATGAGGAGTTTTGTACTTTCTGTTGCTTGTGCAGCATACAGACTTCAATCTCAAGGGCTGTTGATCCAAAATAAGCACAGTTTAATATACTTCAAAGAGGACTTGCAACATTTTAACCTCCTTGTAAAAAGGTATGTAGCACTTGAAAAAATAATGAAGAAATGTCTTTCCCTTTTTCTGAGGCCAGTGGAATATTTTGGATCTTACCTTGAGTGCTACAGCCTGATAATAATTGGAGCCCTACTGTGTGTACTAAATGATGTACCAATACTTAAAACTGCCCCTTTAAAGTATTCAGAGATTTGGGCAAATAAACTTGACTCTTAGAGAAATTGCTCATTCTGTGCTCATTATCCATTATTTCTTTTGGTCAGTTATAACCAGATGTTTGGTAGGATTGTTGGTTGTGTGTGGTTGGTAAAATGCGCAAAGTCCAAATTTTAAGTGTCCCTAACAACATAACAAGTACTCTATATTATATTGTTTATACTTGAACTTCATTCATACAGATCAATTGCTTGTACAGTAACTTGTCCACAGTTTTCTTATTTGAATTATATTCAGTTTTAAAGAGAATTATTTACCAAAATCTTCAGATTCCTTTTTTATTACCCAGTACCTGTTGTTTTTTGGTGTTTTTAATGTAAGTTCAAAAGTAGTAATTTTAATATCATATGCATCCTGCTTTTTTAATTAAATTCTGCATTTGTAAATATGATGCAAGAGGCCTCTTCCATCCTCTAACTCCTGAGCTGCAACCATGGATTAAGTGGCCATCTCATAGATGAGTATTAGCAATTAAGAATCTGAATTAAAGTAACTAAAGTCTGAATTAAACTGGTGGAGTAGGTTGAAGGATTGAAAACTTTATTTCTGACTTAATTTGTGTCTATTTTTACTAGGGCATTATAGATTCTTATAGAAGCTGATTTTTGTGTACTATATTTCATGAGACTCTCAAACACTCCACAGTAAATCAGTTCACTGTCTGTCTTATGAAATCTTGCTTATATCAGTGATCCTGGTTTTCTGTTAAAAATTTGCAAATTCTCTGATATAAAATCACAGATTCTCTAACACCAAAAATCCTACATTTTTCCTTGATTTTAAAATGAAATACCACTGTATATGTAGGTATCAGTTGAACACAATAGTTTATTGATATATTTACAATTTTGAAGTAGTTTGTAAGCCTACTAGTTACTCAATCACTATAATAACATAAATTCTAAATATCTGTACATTTTGGCATTTGATTTGGGTTTTTTAATCATAGAAAAGCAGAGCTCCCTCTGTCCCTTGGTTCACCAGGATGTGGATCCAGCTGTGGCTGTCATTTCTCACCCTAAGAATTACCTAGAGGGAGCAGTGGGAGCTGCTTTCCACTGCTTCCTGGCTGCCACATGCGTGTGTGTGTGCATGTGCAAGAAGCTGTCTAATTGAACTGTCCGCAGCCCCTTCCTTGCAGGCTGGAACTTGGCTAGCCTGCAATGGGAAAGCCAACATTTTCAATTTTTTTTCTTCTTTGAAAGGGAAAATCCACCCTTTTCTCCATTAGAGGAAAAAATCCACGTTTATCCTCAGCAAACAGAAAACCTGGATCCCTGCTTATAATAATGCAACAATATAGAATTTTATTCTGAGAGTCGTGATTGAGTGGTTGCCTCTCTATACAGAAATGCATATATCATGCACTTGGGGAAATCACTGTAATTCACAGCAATTTATAATATCGTAGGTCAGTCTACACTGTTAGTTTAGCACCGGCCGGTAAGTCTATGGGGGAGAAGGAGTGTAGATAAGGGAAGTGGGGGAGATTGAGGACCCCACAATGAGGGAGGGAGTGGGGCTGGGGCAGCGGCAGGCACTGCTCAGGTGGGGTGGGGCATGGGAAGAAACCATGGGCAGCTTGTCCAGGGGGCAGAGGGAGGGTGGCGCCTGTTGCTGGATGCATCCCTGGAGGAGGCATGTGGGGCACATGCCCCCTGGATTTGTGTGCAGGGTGAGGGTGGGCTGGGGGAGGCTGCACTCGAGTGGGCAGGTAGGAGCAAGGCGGGTGGTGGTGACGCTGGGACGGGTGGCTATGGCTAATTTTGTGGTGGCCATGGGCCCCCCCCTTCCCAGCATTGCCACTGCCTTCCCCACCCTCACCTTCTCTGGCCTGGCCCGGCGCAGCCCCCACTGGAAGGAGGTCGGTGCAGCCCCTGGCCCCAAGCTGGGCAGTGCCCCCACACAGGCCCAATGCCTGGGTGGGGGGCCTCATTGTGCCCCCACCCAGGCATTGGGCCCCCCCATGCCCCTTCCCTGCCCCCCCCCACAGACTTACCAGCCAGACACTGCTGTCCACACTGTGGCTGCACATTTGCATGGGGCATTTATCGGTGACATTATCAGACACATCAGCCAAAAAAAGCCAATAACCAGTAACGTCAATTTTCCCATCATCAATGTTGATACAATATGGACCTATGTATCGGTGCACCTCTAACCATTTTATATCAGTTGTATCCACTTTTTCACACTAAGTATACTGCATAACTTTGCATGAATTTAGCTTAGGAAAAATAGGGGTAGCTGTTAATGCTGTTTTACCTGCTGATGCCAGAGGCAGAGGACTCAGTTGTTTCATACTAGCACATTTTGGAATGTACTACGACTGGGAAATAGGAGGTCGGAGGTTTGGCCTGATGATAACTTTGTTGGACGAAAGTTGGAAACAAGGCTGGTAGGCAGTTATTAACAATTTAGGGGAGTGTATGTGTAGAAAAAATGAAGATGATTAGCAAAAACCGATAGGGTGGAAAGGTCTTCTGCAAAACATCTGTGTGTGTTAAGACTGCATAATAATACTTGGACAGTGAAATATACTGTATTATGAAATGTTTATTTTTCATGAAGTATACAATTGCTAATGCATCTTAAATATTCATAAGATAGAGTTAAAGTCACAAGAGATTATTTTCATTAATTACTGTAGAAATGGTATAATATATAGTTTGGTTCACAGTTGGGGGAGGAGTAAATTTGGTTTGTATCAGTTATTGACAAACCTTTATTTTAACTTCTGCAATGTATGGTCAGATAGTACAACGGTGGACAAAATAAAACTGAATACACGCTTTCAGATAGTGTTAGAAATCCTCTCTCAGTGCAGGTTTGAAGCAAACCTTTAAAAAACATTGTAGCTGATTTGCCTGGCCAATCACGCCCTGTCCATGGGGTGTCCTGGCTAGTCTCCATGGAGGCTTCTCCCACCCATTCCATCTGGTGCCCTTGGCGATAGGTGTAGGGTGGATGGGCCTGAGCTGGATAGGATCAACTGCCTCCCTGCCGCCCCTGGACTGCAGTGGTTCACTGAAATTCTGAAAGTGGCCCTCCAGCCAAAATAATTGTCTACTCCCTGATTATAAGGAGTGAAAAATCAATTAAAAATATATAAATACCCACACTTACCATTCAAAGGGGTCTTGCACTTCCATTTGAAAATTTTTAGGAGTCCACAAATGAAAAAAGGTTGAAAAACCACTGCACTAATATGCACACGTGCACTTTGGTTCAGCTGTAAGGTGCAAATCTACCCTGCCTTCTACTTGACTTCAGACTAACTCAGCTAACTATTTCTCTTTCTCCAGAACCTTGCTGACTACTGATGTAGATGACTACCTTGAGGTTTCATGCTGAAATAATCTACTCGTTGTGAACTTAGTGCCAATATAGTTATGAGAAAAAGACTTGTATTACTGTAGTTACTCAAATAGAAGATGACTCTGATTATAAGACTCCCCCTACCCCCCCCATTTTCAGATTCCATATATAGAACATTTATACATTTGTTATAATTTTCTAGGTATAGAATTATTGGAGGCTTGCCTTGAATTTGCCCTATTCCCACTGCTACAATAAATCTGGGGTAAAATAAATCTGCTGTCTGCTTTCCCCCAGCTTTTTCCCCTTGTTGACCCTTCTGCTTCTCCTTACCATCAGACCCTGCTCTCCCTGAGCACATGGAAGTGAGGAACAAATTTGAAAACAATAACCTTGAAATTAACCATGGCTATAGCCATGTGCATATAATACCCATAGACTTAATTCATCCAGAATTGGTGCATTCTTTTAAAACTGCTACAGGTTTTAGCACAGGTATATAATAAACGCACTTTTGAGCAGCACTTTGGCACATACTTAGATGTAGTATAAACTATGCATGGTATTAATCCAAAGCCAAAATGTTCATGATTTACCACATAGCTCATTGGGCTGGGCCCCACCAGAGTCTACAGCATTTCAAGCCATGATGACCACACAGCACTGCTCTGTGTGTGTGCGCGCGCATGTGTGTTTATATTCTAGATACCCCCACCCCCACATGCTAATTAGCCTCCACTCATGCCTGACACCAGGTATTCATGTCGCGAGTCCTGAGATGCTCCAGAATGATATGCAGATGAGGCACAGCCTGGTCCGGTTTCACTTCATGGAGCGCAGGGCTACATATGTGACAGGCTGAGAGAGTGGACGACAAAGGGATTCTGGGTGAACTGTATGCAATGCTGTGGCTCACTATGACTTTTAGAAGAGTTGGTGGTGAGGGGGACCATGCTTAAGGAGCATTAACATATGTCTAACTCTGATGGGCTGCACTTAATCTATTTTTGTGGTAGGCTCCTATCAGCATGTTTGCCTAAAGTGCATCATGTATTTTATAGTTATGCTCAGTGTTGGCTGCATTTAATCAACTTAATCAACTTCATATTTCGTTTCCATTGCTCAGCACATACTGCTTTTAGCACTAGTTTAATGATAGACAATGTATTTAGTGAAATTTTCCTGTATGCAATTATCAGATGAAGGTTTTTTTCCCCATGCTACTTGCAGGGAGGGTGGATGATGATAGACCTTGTCTGGTTTTGTATTTTGAGTAAATATGGTGCTTCAGGACTTTTTTTACCTGAGGCAACTAATCCATTTGTGTATTCATGGATTAAGGTATTTTGGATATTTTTTTCTAAAATATGGGACTCTTGGCAATGGCTGGATCCTGACTTAGACTGCAGTCCAGGCTAGTATGGGGATGCATGCATGTGTCTTCAGGCAAATATCAGAATCAGTTCAGACTTGTTTACAGGCTGCACGGCTTGTGCTCACTTTTTTCCAGCCCTATTCCATTCTCTCTGTGACATTCTCAGATTTTAAAAGGGTTTTTTAAGGCAACAGCAAACCAGATGCTTTTTTTTTTCTCTTCTGTACTG
>NW_017728907.1:37144992-37151380 GCF_001723895.1 Crocodylus porosus | reverse complement strand
GATGTTTATCTTGCTGGGATCCTATGACCCCAGCTGACTTCCTGCCCTTTGGGCAGGGGGCTGGACTCGATGATCTCCCGAGGTCCTTTCCAGCCCTAATGTCTATGAAATCTATGAAAATTCTTTAAAAAAGTAAAATACAGGAAATGTTATTTTCTTCCTAATATGCTTGATGGCATGATGATTAGGTAGTTGCCACAACTGAAACAATCAGGTGAATTAATTTAGTGCAGTTACACTTTTGTACTGTTTCAGCCTGTAGCCAGTCAAATAAAAAAAAAAGTATTACAAATATACATTATCTAACTCCTACCCTGCTTTATCTGAATGCAGTTTCTACTTCAGAGCCTCAGACTACTGAACAAATAACTAAAATGTACAGGTCTAGAATATTTTCTTGAGATTTGAACTATGGGAATAACTGTGCATGCTTTAAAGCTGAATGTGCACTCTTCTCTCTCACTCCCACCCCTCATACAAATTAAAAAGCCTGCTGAATTAAAATAGACTGGCCCATGTAGGCTTTAGAAGAACTAGTTTAAAATAAAATTGCAGCTTCTAACCTTTAATCTTGTTTAACCTGGTCTGTTAATTCCATAGCCATGCAGTTTATCCTACAGATCTAAAATGAAATACATTTGAGAGTTTTTTCCCCCCCTCTTCATCTCAGAAAACTGACATCTTTGCAGATGGGTTCATTTTTGTACAGTTTTGTATTGCCCCTGGCTGTTAAAGCTAAGGACATCTGAACAGTTCATGAGCTAGTCATTTCCATATCTACTTACTGGCAACCATGAGTCACTCTTAAAATTACTTTGGCCAGGCTTATCCTGCATTCTGGTATTGAATGACTTGCCTCTGATGATTCTGGCATCTCTTCAGGAGGTAGAGACTTTTAAATCTCAACTTCCAAATCCTGTCACTTAGTTCAAGAACCAAGCTGTCTGCAAAAATGCATATAGCTAATGTTGTCATTTGTCTCAATTGTATAAAAACCTTGTCAGAATGTTGTGAAAGTGGTAGTGGTCAGTTTAGCTGTAATGTGGAGCCGTCTACTTGTATGAATTTTAATCTGTAACTTAGCAAAACAGCTGTTTTTCAAGCCTACAGTATTTGTATAGTTTAATATTTTTGGGAAGTGGAGCACTTACCCTTATTTTTCAGTAAAAAATGAAAGACAAGTCATTGTAAGTAGCAAGGTCCGGTAAGGACAGATAAACACTTACTATTTGGTGAAGTGGATGCAATTTTAAATAAACACGCAGCTTCAGTAGGGTACTTACAGAGGCAAATGGTTCTTGCAGAAATAGCATCAGGGACAGCAGATTACCTGTTTCATGTTGTTATTAGCTTCCCTAGGGCTCAAACCCTACATATTGTGCAGTTCTATTGGTTACACCAATTCACTTAAAATCATGGCCCTATTAGAACTTGTTTTACTCAAAGCCTAGAATCCTAAGCAGGTATCTTCTAGCATTGAATCTTTTAGTAGAGTGAATGTAATGCCCTTCCCTAGTGGAAATTAGTTGATGCTTTAAATCCCAGAGAAGATGCTTAATGCTTGCTCAGCCTCCTTGTCTTTTGTGTTGGGTAAAACACTATGCCCTCTGGCCTCCCATACCCTGTCACTGCCCCAGTAGACTGTATATACATCTATTTAAAGAATTTAATACTAATGATGTTGCTAATTATAAACTTAACTGGCAACTCCCCCAGGTTCTCCCCAGGGCATTTCTCAACCGCCTGGAAGTGTTAATGCTGAGAGGTCAGTCCAGGAAAAGAAACTAGAGGACTAAAATTAGAGGATATATGAGTGTCTGTCACATGGCTGTTTACTGGCCAGAAGAGGGGAGGAGGAAAATACCTGGAAGAAAATATTGGACACTGCTATGATTTTTTTAATTGCAGAGTAGAGAGAGTTTTGGCTAGAACAGGAACAGGATTCTGCTTACTAGATCCTTTTACTGATGCCACCCTCTGTCCTTTTGCTGTCCTTATCTGTGTTAGAAGTTCCTGGATTGTTTATTAGTGAGCACATTTGAAGAAGAGCTGCTTTGGTTAACTTGCCTACCACTAGCTTGTGGCACTGGTGTGAGTTTCACAGGTATAGGCTGATTACAGTGTCTCAAGTCCAACATGTTTGTCCAGTGGTGGGTTCTAAAATTTGTTCTTATATATTTTACAGCTTATGTATATAATTTATTTCTAGTTTTATTGGGACTATTTCAAATATTAGTTAATAACATGAATATGGGGACCATTCTTCAGATGCCTTAATTTCCATCAAATAAGCAACAGACTGTTCTAGTATAGACAGAAAACAGTTGCTTAAGTACATTCCTGTGCTTCTTATCTATGTATATCTATACAGAGATCCCTAATTAAATCGCTTTATTTATACTGCTACATATTTCTACTTTGTGTTTCATTGACTGTTATCTTAAATAATTTATTCCATAAAAATGCCCTTCCCAGTTAAAATCAGTTAATGGCACTCTAACACGCTCATGTACCTTTCAATGTCAAAGTAATTACGTTTTATGGATTAATATTGTTTAGAATACAATTTAATATAAATTTTTTGACCTCTTATTTTCTTGAAGTATCCATTCCTGCTACTGGAAGCACAGAAACATCTAATGCTATTGAGACATTAGATCTATGAAACTATAATAGATAAATTTGGATTTTAGGGTATAGTTTTATATAGTGGTGATTTTTGGGGCTGATACCGATAACCGATTTTTAAGAAGGCATATTGGCTGATACTGATCTGATTTCTGATACAGCTGTGTGCAGCTGGTTAGTCAGTGTAGGCTGCTATGGCCAGGGTCTGGGTAGATCACAGAAGGGTATGTTTGGCCAAGTTAGTTGAGCTGACCAGTTTTACTTTTGCTGCTGGATTTGGCCAAGGACCCACTGTTCAGAGTGCTTGCCTCTGCTGCAGCCAGGCTAGTAGATAATACTGGGAGGCCACCCCAGGCTTGTTAGCAATTGAAAACAAACAAAAGAAGGTAAACAAATAAGCCACTTTGCTATCTTCCAGGCTTTACTTTCTGGTTGCCTCTTATCTTTCAGAGGCTTTGCAGAGCCTGCAGGCTTGGGCAATAAAGCAAATAAGAAAACAAACAAATAAGAGAGGAGCCCTGCGGCTTTCCTGGTGGCTGCTTAACCCCTCGGAACTCCAGACTCCAGGCATCCTGCTCCCTGTCCAGGTGCAGACCCTCGAGGCTGCTTTCAGTGTCTTTATCCTTCCAACCCTGGGCTCACATGGCTAACACTCTCTCGCTCCCTACACCTGTGTCAGTTCCCTTGCTGAGGGTCTCGCTGTGTCCCAGGACCTGGTTCTCTAGCCTCCGGTGAGTTCTTCCAGGTCTGGGGTGGGTGCGCAGAAGTGCTTCTGGGGTGTTAGCTTGTTCAGACTTCCCCAAATGCCTAGCAACAAGGCAGGGCTCTGTTATAGATGTTTGGAGGGGGAGGGAAGGACTGTGTGGGGGGGGGGCAGATCAACACCCCCTGGAGTGAGGGAGGGAGTGGGGCTGGAGCAGGCATTGCCCAGCTGGGGCTGGGGCAGAGTGTTGGACAGAGCTGTGGCTCATCCAGGGGGCGCAGGGAAGGGTGGGTGGCAGATCCAGGCCCCCCCACCTTTGCCCTTCTGGACAGGTGGTGGGAGCTGCTGGATGAGCAGACAAGCAACTGAATGAGCTGCATGCCTGGCAAGAGCCGCACCCCCTGATGAGCCATGGCTCCGTCCTGCACCTTTCCCCCACCCCCTGCCTTGGTTGGGCAGCGCCTACCCCAGCCCCAGTCCCAGCCCCAGCCCCACACCCCCCTCACTGTGGAGACTTTGATCTGCCCCCCAAACACTTCCCCTTCTACCACAACAGACTTACCAGCTGCATGCAGTTTTCCATGCTGTGGGGTGTGCTCTTTACTGCTTGCTTGTTACTCTGTGGCTGTGTGCGTGCACAGGCCATTTATTGGCCAAATTATAGGCCACATCAGGCCGATTTCTGATATAGACAATTTTCTTTATATCAGTGCCAATCCGATATCAGACCGATGCATTGGTGCACCTCTACTTTTATAGAAGTAAGTGGACATTCTGTAGATGGCTAAAGCAGTAGTATAAAGCCTTTTGGCCCTGTGGACCCGATAAGTGGCACAGAGCTTGCTTGCAGGCTGGAGTGGGCCATGGGGGCCCAGCACTGCCCTCTTCACCCTGAGCACCAGAATTGGGCCCTGGGGTTTCTGCACTGCTCCTTCCCGCTCTGCACACTTGAATTAGGCCCTGTGGGCCTGGCACCCTCCCTTCCCAGTGCCTATGTCCTTGGGGGGGCAGCACTCCTTAGGTGCCTGGATTGGGTCCTGGGAGGCTGCCTTTCTCCCCTGTGTGCTGGGATTGGTCTCAGGGGGCAAGCAGTGTTCTCTCCCAGCACAGTGATGCCCCTGGTCAGCCCTATGTGCTGAATTCAGTGCATGGAGGCTGGGGCTTCTCATGGGTCTTCTTCTCCGTCAAATTTCCAAACCCTGAGGGCCTGATCTGGCCTGCCAGCTGGAGGTTGAGCACCCCTAGTCTAAAACAGTTACATAGCCACCAATGTTGTGGTAAATGTGTTTCAGTCTTTGGTGCAATTTGTCTTTTTAATGCCCATGTTTATGCATATTTTGCAGATAGGAATTGAAAGAAGGGAGAGAGTAAGTAATTTGCCCCTGATCATTGATGAATTTGGGAGAACGGGAAAAGAATCTAAGTCCCAGGTTCATACTCAAACCACTATACTCTTCTGTTTTTAATTAATTCTTCGAACTTGTTAATAACATTATTTGCATGAAGATTACTTGAAGGAAAAAATGCAAGCAGAAACACGGATTTTAGGGGTGCACCAATAAAGATTTTTTGGGCCAATACGATAACCAATTTATTAACCAGCCGTATTGGCAGATACAGATCTGATTGCTGATATGCAGCCCAGCAGCTTGGAGAGCAGCGTCCAGCTGGTAATGCTGTGGTGGAAATGGAGGGGGGGCAAATTGAGGGCCCCCTCACCCTGCAGTCTGGGAGGGAGTGGGACAAGGGCAGGTGCTGCCCAGCTGGGGAGGTGATTGGGATGGAGCCATGGGTAGCTTGTCCAGGGAGCTCGGGGGGAGGGGGCAGTGGCTCCCACCACTTTGTGCACTTGGGGGAGGCATGGGGAGCATGTGCCCCCTAGATTTGTGAATAGGGTGAGTTGGGGATGGGGGCTGCTTTGGCCTCTTCCCGGAGGGGGGCTGGGCTGGGGCTATGGGAAAAGGGGCTATGGTGTGGGCTACAGCCACCCAAAATTCACCTCTCCCCATGCACAGACTGTGAGGGCATATGCCCCCCATGCCTCCCCTGGGGCTGCAAGCAGCTGTTGGAGAACCTCCACCTCTGCCCCCCTGTGCTCCCCGAACAAGCTGCCTGTGGCTCTTCCCTACACCGCACCCTGCCCCGACTGGGCAGCACCTGCCACAGCCCCACCCCTACTCCCTCCCTCACTGCAGGGGCTTCTGTCTGCCCCCCGTGCCCCTTCCCTCCCTCATGCTACTTTGCCCTCCACAGACTTACCAGCCAGGTGCTGCTGTCCAAGCTGCCAGACTGCATTCCTGGTCATGTGCATGTTGCAGCTGCATGCCTAAACGTGACATTTATCAGAGACATTATTGGCCACGTCAGCCAAAAAGAGTTGATTGCCAATAATGTCAGTTTTCCTTTTATCAGTGCTGATGTGATATGGACCGATGTATTGGTGCACCTTTAAGAGATTTGGGTGTCTGCGCATCTTGGCTTAGAATTATGTGTGAATAAGATGGTTGGACTTGAAGGGAATAGAGAATAAATGTCTTCAAAGATTGAGATGTAAGCAGTAAAGAAAAGAGTTTGGGAAAAGATATTGTTAAGTGCGTTCTAGGACAACCACTAAAAAGAAAGGACAAGAGTGTGGAATTACGAACCGTGGATAGGTTCAAATATTCTTTTCAGCTCAGGGTAGTATGAAAGTGAAGTGAAGGGGTTGATTACATGTCTTATTTCTTAATGGAGTACTTAAGTAGTTATATCATTGCATTGCACGTGTTTATGAAAGCGTGGTTGTTGAGTTCTGTAAGATTTGCCTGCACAGCCCAATTTAGTAGTGACTGAAGTGAGACATGTCACAGCTGTTTGGTATGTTTATATGAAATAAATGGGCAGCGTTGGTTCAGGTTCTGGTGTGTAAATGTCCATGCCTCAGAACTACACTTGTTAATAATTTTTACCCATGCGGGCATGGAGAGTAAACTGTCTTCCTACTCATGGGGAGTGTTCCTGGTAATTCCAGGTAGATTTCATAGACATCAGGGCTGGAAGGGACCTCGGGAGATCATC
>NW_017728907.1:37087256-37144772 GCF_001723895.1 Crocodylus porosus | reverse complement strand
TGATAAACTTATAGGTGGCCATCAGATCACCCCTGAGCCTGCGCTTTTCCAGGTTAAAGAGTCCCATGTCTCTATGCATCCACTCAGGTAATAGCTTATGATGAGCAACTGCTCCTTTCCCCACTCTTAAAGATTTTTACAGTAGTAATCTCGATTGCTTTGAAAAAGTAATGATAACAAAAATAACCCAAGAACAATAGTAACAAGAGTGAAGGCCAGGTGAGTCTGCAGTTCACAGTAGATGACAGGTAGGAGTTGCAGACAGGCTTCCATGAAGCAACTCAGGATTAGGAGAAAAAGGTGGGTTTTAACTTTCATAGCCTAGGGAGTGAAAGGGTTATAAGTTTTGTGCCACTCTTTTTGTGGGGTAGGGAGTTCTGTTCTGGGTTTTGCCCTAGAAAATGTGTGGCCTTGAGCTGAAGAAATCACTTGTACTCTGTGGTTCAGCTTCCTTGTCTGTAAAACTGTGATCCATTCTTATTATACATTCTATTTTAGAGGTATTATCAGGCTTATGACAGTATGTTTGTGCCAAGTACTCTTTGATTCTTGGAAGTTGCAATGGATATTCAAAGCAGTAGTATCAAACTTGCCTTTCATAAACACTCAGAAAAAAATTTTTTCGTCAGACACTTCAGGAAAGTTGGAGAATAAATGAGCAAAAGAAAAAGAAGGTCTATGGAAAAGGAGAAACATACGGTCACTTTGGGCCAAATCTCTTTGATCCTCTGCACTTTGGGGTAGAGATGACAGATAGCTGATAGACTTACTTTTTAATGTCAACTGGCTGTTTAATTCTGAATCCTAATTTGTGTTGAAACATGTAAAACGTTAAGTGCTGTTTTGCTAAAAACAGCTTTTGATGATTTTGAAGTGTTTATGCAAACCTTGTGCTTAATTGCCTTAAAATTGTAAAGTGCGTGTTGAGGGTTTCTTGTGTTCCTTTAAATTGCTGATCCTTTCCTATTGATTTTGAAAACTCTTAATTAATTTTCTTCCAAAAGGTTCTTGCTTTATTTCTGTTTTTTAACCTGTGAATTTCTTGTTCTTTGGAATGTATCTTCTATCCGATGTATTGCCATGCAGAACTGATTTGTGTGAGGAAACAATTTATAGTGCTATATCTCAGTCTCTTACCCTTTAACTGCTGTTGACTATAAAAGAGGTGGAAGGAAGCAGATAACAGAAGTTGCAGAATAAATGAAGCTAAGTAATTGACTCGGGATACATATTCCCTGTTAGTGAAGAGAAAAACAATGTTCATTATATTGTAGGGTTTAAAAAAAACTTAAGTCTTTAGATTACCTGCTAATTTAACATGCTTTTTCCTAATATTCAGAGGGAATACAGTCATGGGAAAAGCACATTTTCCTTTTAATGCTCAGGTTTAGTAGTTTGGCCAAACTGAATGTATTTTTCTCATAATCGGGGAATTCAGTATGTAAAATGTAATTGCAAAATATTTCTGGTGGGGGAGGGAGGGAAGGATTGTTAAAGCTTGTGTACCTGTTGTGAAAGAACACAGAGGGAAAATATATTCTATCCTCTTGAGATATACTAATATGTCTGAAAATACAGTACCATTTATTTTCAGGAATCTGCTGATTGAACCAGAATCTATTTTGCTTATGGACGTGGACATAAGCTGTTAGAGTGGTTGAACCAAACATTTTGAGAGAGCGATGCATTTTGTATTACTCAGATGTATTCATTGTCTGTAATTTTAAGAGGAACTGATCCTGTATTTGCCTAAATATTTACCAGTTTGAGTGATATAATAACTGAATAAATTCAAGTCCAAATAAATCTTACCAAGCATAACTGAAATGCTTGTCATTCATTACTATATCTTGGAGTTCTCTATTATTGATTCAGATGATTTGGTTCTGGCAAAACTAATGTGCTGCTTACAAGAAAATGTTTACAAAGGAGAGTGGAAAGGCATAAAAATCAAAATGAGCCTTATCATACGTTAGACAATGATGTACTGCCTAAGCTTAAACTTGAATATAAACAAAAATGTATCTTTTAGTAAATACAAGAACAGTTTGAGTCAAAGTTAAATTTATATATAAACCATACATTGAATAGCTTGAAAATAAGTTTTTGTACTTGGTAAGACCTGGCTTTAAGTTGTTTGCCTCTGAGAATTATTACAAAATTTCAAGTTCTTAAAAAATCTTTTTGCTTTAAATACAACTCAGTCGCATCAGAAACT
Source organism: Crocodylus porosus (assembly GCF_001723895.1). Classification (NCBI taxonomy): domain Eukaryota; kingdom Metazoa; phylum Chordata; order Crocodylia; family Crocodylidae; genus Crocodylus; species Crocodylus porosus. The sequence goes on along the minus strand of NW_017728907.1, from coordinate 37,142,554 downwards.
TCTCTGCTTTCCTGACTTTTATCACTTGATAAAAATTCAGAGCAAAAGAACGCTTGCTTGTCTAGAGCCTGTCAGGTCATGGTTTACAGGACTTAGATAAGAGATTTCAAAACAGTAAAATTCCAAGATTCCAGTGTCTTACAGTCCCAAGGCATGTTAAACACTAAGGTTCAGTACAGATATTCAAAAAGACCTTAGTCTAACATGCATAGATTGAACTGATTTGCAAGTGAATAGACATTCACTTGTGATTCTGGAAATGCAGCCACATGCCTGCAGTGGCCCAGGCTAGAAGCCAGGGGGTGCCAGAGCAGCCTTGCCTTCCAATCCGCAGCAGCCACAAGACTGGAGGGAAGCTGACCTGAGTGGTGCGGGGGGAGCGGGAGGGCTGTCTAGGCCCTGGCAGGCTGCTGTGTATGATTGGGAAAAGGTTTAAACCACCACCGTGGCCTGCAGGGACCCCAGCCGGGGTGTGCTTGGAGGGGGAAGCAGCTCTTGCCAGGCTTCTTGGAGGGGAGGGAGGGGAAGCATGCCAGACACCTGCCAGGGCAGCACCTCAGACAAAGGGGGAACAGGGAGAGGATTAAACTCCACTGTCTCCCCTCTCTTGCCCAGGTGCAGGGACCCCAGCCAGGGTCTGCTCAGCTTTCGGCCCTGCTGGCCACTTGTGTGATATGGGGCGTGGCCAAATGTTGGCTGCCATGACCTTGCTATCTGCCTACCTTGCCGGCAGGTGCTGCTGAGGGCGGGTGTGGAGGGGCTGGCCCAGGCTGGGCCATGAACAGCACATGCCCCCGGCAGCTGTGGGGGGCATGGCGGTGGCTGCAGCGCAGTGGCAGTAAGCGCTGCCAGTGCTGTGGAGGGAGGGGTGGCAAGTGCCAACCAAGGGTCGGCAACCATCTGCAGCCGCCTCCAGCAGTGTTGGCAATGGCCAGTGGGGAACAGGGACCACCTGTGAACGCTGGCAGTGGCAGGCTGGCAAGCGGTGCCTTTTTGCAGGGGTGTCACCATGCTTAGAGGATGCATGTGCACCCGTGTGCACCCCCTATGCGTCTCACCTGAGCTGGGCCACAGGGACCAGCTCCCCATGCCCCGGCCAGGCCAGGCTGTTATGGAGGCACAGCTGGATGCAAAGGGCCCTGCCCACATGGGCCAGCCTGGGCTGGCCCCTCTGCCTGCCCTCAGCGGCACTCACAGCCTGCCTGGCTCATCCCTGGGTGAGGCAGGTAGATAATAGCGCTGGGCTGTGGGGGCGATGCTCTTTCCACTTAACTGTGGCTCTGTGACAGCTTGACCTGGCCCGCATGAGCAGTGCCTGGCTAGACAATGGCACAGGTGATGCCACTGCAGTTTTGGGAGGGTGCCTTGGCAGCTAAATTGGCCATGCAGGATGAGTCCGTTGGTTGCTTGGGCTGGCTTAGGGATTCTGGCTGGTCCAAAGCCTGGAAGGGGCTCATGTGCCCACAGCTACCACCACTGCACCCCGCTGCAGAATCTGCACCCCCCTGTCTGTGACAGACGAGCAGACACTGTACAAGGGGCATGATGGTGGCTGCAGGCATGTGAGCCCCTGTGGTGGACAGCTGCTGTGCTTTGGGCCTGCTGGCACCTCTGAGGCAGCCTGGGCACCATGGGCATGATGGACTTGTCCTGTGGGGCCAGCTTGGCTGCCAAGGTGCCTGCACCAGCATTGCCTCCATGCTGCTGCCTGGCCAGCCACCACCTGCGCAAGCTGTCCAGAGCTGTCACGAAGCTGCAGCCAGCTGGGAAGGGCCCCGTTTTCATGGCCCAGGCAGGCCCTGCTGTCTGCTTGCCTTGGGGCTGGGGTGGGGCTGGCTGTGGGTGCTGCTGATTGTGGGCACGGAGGGGCTGAGCTGGACTGGGCTACAGGGCCAGGGCCCTTCCCAGCTGGCTGCAGCTCTGTGACAGCCTGGCCTGGCCTGGGCATGTGGAGCTGGGGGCAATTCAGGCTCACAGCTCCTCCAGCCCCAGCCTGAGCCACAGATGTCTGGGAAGGACCCTTCCCCCATGGCCTGGTCTGGGCCGGCCCCTCTGCGCCCACACTAAACAACACCCACAGGCCAACCTGGTTCAGCCTGAGCCCTGGTCCAGGTAGGCGGATGACAGGGCCATGCCAGCTGGCTCTGGCCATGCCTCCCGCCCTGCTACTGGAGCAGCAAGGGGAGGGAAGGGACCCTGACAGGGGCTGCACTGCCCTGGCCAGATGGACTCTGGCTGTATTCCCTCTGTGGAAGAGGGGAGGGAGGAGGAATAAACCTGTTCCATGCCAGCTAAGGGTGCCATTCTGGCTGGTGTCTGGCTATGCTCCCACCGCTGCTCTGGCTAGAGAGCAGAGGGGCAGGACCAGCCTTGCTCTCTGGAGCAGACAGCACAGCCCAGCCCAGGGCAGAAAAGCTGGGATGCTTTTTCAGTAGTCAGAATGGTACTCTACTAGAGTATAAAAGTCTGTTTTGAAGTTAACTAAAGGAAGAATTTGTGTGCCAGTTCTCTGACACTAGCCAGTAGGAGGAAAAAACTTCAATAGTTAATTGAAGTGATACCTTTCAGATGACAGAACAAGGAGCTGTGATCTCAAGTTGCACCGAGGGAGGTTTATGGTAGAGAAAGAAAACCTGTTCTAGTGCTTCCCCAGCCTCAAAGAAAAAAAAAAGGGGTTATCTGGAGAGATGGTAGAATCTCCATCCTTGGAATTTTTTAAGGCCCAGCTTGACAAAACCCTGTCTGGAATGATCTAGCTGGGATAGTCCTACTTTGAGTAGGGGTGTTGAACTAGATGACCTCCTGAGGTCCCTTGCAGCCCTCATTGTGTATAATTCTGTGTGTGGTTATGGGTAGAGCTGGGCAGCTGGAGGCCATAGATAACCAATAGGACACAACATGAGCAGAGATGTTGTGGGGACGCGTAGGTCAGACCAGTGAGACCCTGGGATGTGGGCTGGCCCCCAACTCTTTTGTTTTCTAAAGTATTATCAAATATGTAGCAGACGAGTGAAAACTGAGGGACCTATGACCCAGAGGTGGAGAATGAGAGGTCCCCAGGGGGAGATCCTGCTACATCTGGCTTCCAGCTCTGCAGCATTAGCCCTTTTCCAGTCCTCGTACCTTGCCTGTCTCTCATGAGGTATCAGCAATCCCAACAGGTCTCTTATATTAACCCAGTTAAATTGTCATTTTCCATTTGTGGTTTCTGTGAGAAGATGATATATAGAACCGTTTGAAGAGGCAAATTTTGTTGTGGAGATTAGCTAGGACTGAGGCATGTTAATATTGTTTGTAGGTCTTTATGCAGTTATCTTGCAAAGATTCCAGGCATAAAGGGCAGCATAGTGGAAGGTGGCTAAGTGTTGGAGTATAGAAGCTGGGAGTGGGAATAGGATGCTAACAAAGTCCTGCTTTTGAAGCATTTGTTTAAACATTTGTGGTTACTAGAGCAAAGCAGAACATTGTTTCCAGTGATTTTTATGTGCCTGTTGGTGTTTGAACAAGTTATAAAAATGTGGGAAAACTTTAGTATGTGAATTAAGAAAAGGAGATGCATGAGAGAGATTACTTAAATGTAAACATGATTTTATGTGCAAAAACACTCATGCACAAGGAAGGCAGAACAAAATACTTTAAATTATTTTCTAAAAGATGGAATGTTTTTAAGGATCTACCTGCCAACTCTTTCTGTTTTATAGGAAAAGCAAAAATTATATGGTAGCAAATGTAAATTAAAAACGTATAGTATTTAAGACTGTTAAATGGAAACTTTCACAAGGTTTGTAGTTAAAATGATATTGAACAGAATCTCTTGGGAAGTAGTTAATATGTAATGTGGTGCTCACAAGACTGAGCGAAAAGTAGTTGGTCTTCAGAGATGGCCACAGATATCGGGAGAAGTTTAGAATAATCTAAAATATTAAGCCTGGTGAAAACTGGTTGTCTGAAATTGCATATTTGGTTTTAACTTTCATCCCTTACTTTATGTAATCTTGCTATAATGAAGCAAAAGAAGGGTTTACACTTCTTTCATTTGTTTAGCTTGGATAGAAAAACCTATTACATGTGTGATATGCTTTTAAAGCATTCGAGATATCAAGTTACAAACTTCCAGGCAGTTATATCACATTTCTTGTAGAACCTCAGTGATAAGAGGTTGGTGCATGTTGCAAAAAGTCTCTTTTTATTAAAACTTTAAACAAATTAACTTCAGCTGTGTTTGTGCTACTCTTATGTTTGTTTTCTTTTGATTGTTAGCAAGCAACTTTATTAGCAGGAACATTTGCCAAAACAAATACCAGTGAATATTTCCAATAATTAAAGAGTTTGAATGTGTCATTACAAGTGTCTGTACTGAAAACCTTATTGAAAAAACTGCTCATTCAGTCTATGAGCAAAAACAGTACCATGTGAATATGTGATCCATTTTCAGTAGTTCATCTACATGCAAGAAATTAAGCATAAGCAATCTACAGTTAATTACACATATAACTAACTTTAAAACATAAAAAATGAAGTCATCTTTAAATACATTTTCAGTTAATTCATGAATGGAAAGGTTAAGTTTAATTTTTTTTTTTACAGAAATACTTTGTACTTTCAAAGGTGCATTTTTGAGTAATGTGTCTTTGACATCTCAAAGAACACAAAAGATAAAATAAGATGATTCCACCCCCTGTCTAGGCATGGTTGAAACAAACCTTCCTCACCTTTTTAAAGGCAATGTTCTCACTATATAACTTTGTATGGAATTATCATTTGTTAGTGCACAAGTTTCAATTTCTATAAATAAAATTGCATGGTGGGGGGAGGGGAGGAAGAGATGCCATAAAAGAAAGGGAGGTGCAGTGATTATTACTACTTATGTTTGGTATATCAGAGTTAAGAATTAGAATGTAGGCTTTATGTATGCATATGTAAAACATGTAGTAGAGATGACTTGGAGGAGCTTTTTATTGACATTCTGTTACAGAATTATGAAAAGTGTTGTGTTTTGTTTTTGATGATTTTCCCGCCCCTAATGGGCTCAACCCTTTTGTAGACTTTCACAAACCTGTTCATCTTTTATCTTTCACTTTTTCACATTTTATAAATATTACCACTTTTTTATCAAAAATATTCAGCATATTTTCTAGGAAAAGTGCTTTTCTATGCCCTGGGGCCTAGCCATGTGATTTCCAGGACCACGTAGTAGTCTAATGACTGGTATATGACATTAACTGCAAAGAAATCAATACAACCTTCTTTCTGTTACTAAAACATAAATCAAATTGTTTGCATAAAGTTGATAGATCATAAATGTGTTGACTTCTAATACCACAGAGAAGCTTAGCCTTTCTCATAATTTGCTGTGGTAGTTAACAAAGTATACTTGTTTGGTTACCAAAACCAAAAGATGTAGGGACTGCATGTTCTACAGCAGGGGTTCCCAAACTGGTATGCATACCCCTCAGGATATGCAAGACATCTCTGTGGGGTACATGGGAGAAATAGTGCAATGGCAGATTTAATTTTCATTATAATAATAATTGGCATTCAGAGGTTAAAATATAAAAAGTATGCTGATAGGGGTACATGGGTAGCTGGTAAATGTGGAAGGGGGTACGCAATAAGAAAAAGTTTAGGAAACTCTGCTCTACAGGACTCACTATATAACATGCTTTGTGCCAATTAGTTGTTGAGTACTTTTTTCTTGTCTGTAAGAGAACTGAATAAAGGTTTCCTTTGGTATTAAGACATTGTTTTTGTTTGGTTTGACCAAGTGATTCTTTTATTTATTTACAAAATTTTGCTTTGAGTGTTTTGCAGAGATTGAAATAAATAAGTTGAGTAAAATATTTTTAAGTTGTCAATTGTCATGTTTTATCACATGGAAGATAAAAATTAGTTGTTATCTAAAAATATTCCAAAATTCCTTATAAAGGATGCATTGCAACGTTTATTCCATAATAGTTTTGAAGATCTCCTATTCAGGAAATGTTTTTATACGTGCCAAGGAATAGATAAATTAGTTTTCAGAAGTATTCTTGCATAATTGAAGCTATTTATTTCTCTAACAATTTTATGTAACAAACAAATGATAATTGGTGTTTTTCCAAACTGTGATGAATAAGGCGTACCCAGATAATTATCCATTTTAGTGCTATTGTTTTATTGTACTGTTAACTTGACAGAAGTGCTAATATTATAAATGTAAAAACTATGCTTTGTTTCATTTTGTTTTGAATCATATACTTTCAGATCTAAAGCAAGCTAGCTATTTTTCTTTTTTTTTTGTACTTCTATAAGCCATTCTGGATCCTCTGTAGGCATCATGGAGTATTCAATAATGTGAAGTAGTTCAGCGTTTCCCAACCTTTTTTTTGCCCCACACTTCCTTACCTAAATAAAAAAGCACCGCAGCACACAGGACACGGGGGTGGGGGGGGAGTGGGGAGCACTGACTGGGTGGGGAGTGGCATGTGGTCAGCCAGATGCCAATGGGGAGGGGTGATACGCGGCCAGCTTGGTGGCATTTTGGGCTGGAGCCATGGCCCCTGCCTGGATGAAGCCATGTTCCCTGTCTGTCTGCAGCAGCAGCAGGTGAGGGGTGTGGCTCCAGCCAGGAAGGGGGCATGGCTCCAGCCCAAAATGCTATGGCACACCTGGTGCCTCATGGCACACCAGTGTGCTGTGGTACACCAGTTGGAAAATGCTGAAGTAGTTAAACCTCAAAGCCAGTATCAGGCATTGTATGGGGGAAATTACTTTGGTATCCTAAATTTGTCTCTCTCTTTAAATGCAGCATTCTTGGGAGGGGATTAATGATGTTCAGTTGAACAAATTTAAGATCAACCAATCAGTTGCTTTTAAACTGAATTAGTTTGTGTTATGTAGTATACTTACATGTCAGTAAATTTTGAGCGTGACCTCTTATAATAATTAGAATAGGACATTGTTTTCTAAAGAGTTGATTTTAAATGAAACATTTACTTGATGAATTTACTTTGTCAAACATGGTAATTGCTGGTCATATTTTCAGTGTCATCTGTTGGAATGAATTTTCAAAACAAGAAGCAAGTATCCATACATTGGCTCCTGTAGACAGAAGTCCAGCAGAGGTTGTTCCTCGTCTCCCCCCCATCCCCCTCCCCACACATATACACACTATATAGATCTGTGGATACCATGTAAGAATAAAGAAAACTTACTGAGTTTTTTGCCATTTTGCAGATTAAGTTGTGAACCGCTGACATGAGAAAATCTTTGGCAGATAATGTATTCCATATCAAATAGCTATCAAACACAAACTGTTGAAGATCTGGTGGGGAGAGTGGTACAATCCATACTTGGCTTCATAGTAAGCAGTTGGCCATGGTAAGTCCCAGTTAGAGGTGCATTAGTATATTGGTCTGATATCCGCTCAGTACTGATATATAGCAAATTGGCTGTATCGGATATCGGCCCGATGGGGCAGGTAATTTGGCTGATAAATGCCCATGCTGCATGCAGCCACAGCGCAGCACTTGGGCAGCAAGGACCCCAGCCGGCAGCATGGAGAGCTGCCTTCAGGTGGTTAATCCAATGTGGTGGAAGGGGTGGGAAGGGGCGTGTGGGGGGAAGATCACCACCCCCTGCAGTGAGGGAGGGGTCGGGGCAGGCACTTTCTGGGCGGGGCGGGGGGGAGCCGGAGCTGCAGCTTGTGGACGAGGGGAGAAGCAGCTCCCACCGGTGTTTGCTTCCTGGGAGAGCATGGGGGGGGGGTCCCAGATCTGCATGGGGTGGGCTGCAGCTGGGGCTGCGCAGTGCTCTTCTTGGCAGGGGCTGGGCTCAGAGTGGGCTCTGGAAAGTTGCTGCATCCACCCCAAATCTCACCACTGCTCCTCTCCTAGTGCCGCCAGCTGCCTGGCGCAGCCCCAGCTCAATGACCTGCCTCCACCTACTCACTGGGGCTGCACCAGGTGGCTGAGAGCAGCGGTGCTCAGAGCAGAGCGGTGGTAAAATTTGGGGTGGATGCAACCTCCTCCCAGCACCCACTCCAAGCCCAGCCCTGTGCAGCCTCACCTGCAGTCCACTCCGCCCCGTGCAGATCTGGGGGGCATATGCCCCCTCTCCCCCTATGCCCCCCTGGGGTGCAAGAAGCAGCAGGAGCCTCCTCTCTTCCCCCCCCCCACGAGCCATGGCTTTACCTGCCCCCCCGCACCGGGGCAGCGCCTCTGGGAATTGCAAATTTTCTGACTAAAACCCCCCAAACCACCTAAATCTGCATTTTTTTTCTGCAATTAAAATGAAGTGCCACTATATGTAAAGGTATCAGTTGAACACAATGTTTTATTTACAATTTTCAAGCAATTTGGAAGCAAGCCAGTGCCTTAGTCATTATAATAACATACATTCAACATATCTGTATATTTTGGCATTTAATTTTGGGGGGGGTTTATCATAGAGTGCTCCTCCTGCCGCCTCTGCTCACTAGGATGTGGGTCCAGCTGTAGATTTGCCCCCCACTGCTTTGTGGCTCTGAGCAGCCCTGGTATGCCAGTGTCCTGGCCCTGCTGGTGCCTCTCACAACCCACAGCCCCTTACCCCCTCCCCACTAGCCCTGCTGGAGGGGTGCCTCAGCTGCTAGGGCTACAGAACCAGGGTAGGGGTGCACAGCCCTCCCTCACAGCAGCCCCTGAGCCTGCAGGAGGCAACGGCTGCTGTGGCCAGCATGGAGTGGAGGCAGCTGCAGCATGGTGAGAGTGAAGCCCATTGTAGGGTGGGGAAGGGGCTGTAGAGAATGCCTTCTTGACCCAGTCCCAGGCCCCATGCTTGGCCCTGCTGGGCAGTATCCCCAGCCCTGCCCTACTCTCTCCCTCACTGTGGGGGCCTTAATCTGCCCTCGAATGAGCTTTAGTTAAAGTGCTCACACCACCATTGTTCAGCGAAGAGACACTAAAGCACATGATGCTCTGGGTGCTTTCCTTAGAGCTGCTTTAATTAAAGCAGCCCCCCACTCCCAGAGCATGTGTATAAATGCCCTAAGAGCTGGCATTTTCTGAATCTAATGACGGGGCCTTGAGTTATAAATGAGTTAACAACCACTGACCTTTCCTTACCTGTCTCTTTCGTGTTTGACCACCTGCATCTCACAATGGTAGTTCTTTTAGAGTTCACCCTGCAGTCTCATCTTCAGGCTTTTAAGTACCGTAGGAAGATCTGTAAGGAAGGAGCTTTTAATAGCCAGCCTGTAATACAATGTACATGGATTTTAAATAATATAGAATAGACATTAAAATATAACTTATATGGTAACTCAACAGACATGCATTTGAAATGAATGTAGCTTATGAAAACTATATTTTTCGTGTGATCAAATAATTTATTTAAGAAGTTTCAAGATTATGCACCATCAAAGATGGTTACTGTGCTCTGCATCCTATCCCACAAATTACCTGTTAAAATCATGGTAATGGATATTCTTCATTAAGGCATGTATTTACAATGCATTGTGTTCACTTTTCTGTTTCTTAAATAAGCAGCAGGTCTTTGTAAGTCATCCTGAGATGGTCTAGTTCTGACTATTTCAAGACCTCAGCCTGTCCTGGCACTTTTGTGGTTTCTTCCTTTGAGCAGTTTGAATACCACTTATTTATCAGTAGTGAAGCAAAAACAAAATACAGTCTGAGTGAAGGAGAACAGCAGACCATAAATGATGCTGATAGAAGAAAAGGCATGTAAAATTGCTTGTAAGATGGTAACATTTCATAACATTCTGGAAAAGCAACCTCATTTATTGATCCAGTTTTCTCTGTGAAGAGATGAAGTGTTGTCTTTCAAGTAGTCTTATCCCATCCATGAAGAGTTGTTATATTGATCTGAAACCACAAAGCAAATCGGTCATATTTTAAGTGTTGCTCCTCTGATGGCAGTACAAGTGTCCTCTGTCTTAAGTTGGCAACTCTGCAGTATCATTCTTCCTTAGAATTATGGGCTGGTTAGTAAGGGTTTTCACTAAAAATTGATCAGATGCATGAAGTCCACAAGTACTTCATTTGCGGTGATCACTGGCTTCTGATTTTTCCCTTTTCCCCCTTTTCTTTTGTTGACCTAAATGTGTAGTGTATTTACATGAATCAGAGATGATCCTGAATTTAAATGACCCCCCCATAATTAGATTCTATGCATGGAAAATTTATAAATTGGTTATTTTACATGTATAGAAATTAATTATAGGATTGTCTTAAATTAACCCCCTCCACCACCTTGGTGATGTGGTGGGAACAGGAAGGGGGAAGCCAGTGGCTGGTCACGTGGTGGGGGATAGGCAGTAGTGGGGTAGGGAGCAGACTGTGTGGAGGTGGGGGGCCAGCAGTAGGGCAGGTGGTTGAGAGGCAGGCAGCTTGCCCCCTATGACATGTTCCTCCCCACACACTTGCCCCTCCTGACCTCCCTTGCAACCTCTGCTACCTGCCTGCCCCCCCCAGCTTTAGACATCCTGCCCCTCCTTTTACTCTCTTGCTCCCCCTTACAGCCTTGGGCCATTTGCCCGCCCTCCCTCCTCTTCTCACCTGTCCCCCTCCCCCACCTTGCAGCTCACCTTTGCTCCAGTGCCAGCAGTCTCTGTCCCTGCTGCAGCCTGGGGCATGGAGTACAGCCCCAGTCCAGCCCTGTACCAGCAGCACAAAGCTGGTACCACTACTACAGGGCTGGGCTGGGGCTGTGGTCTGTGCCCCAGGACACAGCAGGGATGCAGCCTGCTAGTGCAGAATAAAGATAAGTGGGGTGCAGGACAGGGACTGCAGTGGGGAGGTGGGATGTGGAAGCCTGAGGCTGTTGAGAGACCTTGTTTTTTGGAATTGAGTGAATACGGTGCATACATGTTTTGTGAAAGCATCTGGATGCAAATGTTTGTGATATGCTGACATTGCAATAGGCATGTGAAATGAATGGAATTTGCATTTAAATTTGCTTGTGCTCCAATTGTTCTTTTCCCTCACATTTTCCTGTGTTTTTCAAAACATTAGCTACAACATTGTTTGCAATTTTTTTCCACAAAAGTTTGGTAGGCTGGCTATCCAGATGTTGTTTCCAGTGGTATACGCTAAGTTTTATAAGATGCATAGCATTTGGCTACATTTCATTCAGATTCTGAGTGCAGGTCAGCTAGGCTACTTGAATCAGCTTTAAATTCACTACTTTGAGTAGTGAAAGCAGTGTGGCCACAGCAATGCAGAACTTAGCATGGGCTGAAAAACCCATTCAGGAATTTGGGTAAATATTTGGGCAGCAAGGACATAATGAGTGCCACACTTCCACAGCTACATTTCTGTTTGTTCAGAAACTAACTGGTCTGAAGTTATCCTTGATGTATCTACATGAGCTGCACTCATGTTTTTGACTGTAGTGTAGACATACCCATAGCCATGGTATGAAGTTTTTTAAGTTGTAAATGGTAGGGCAACTGTGTGAACAGTTGAAAATCCTGTCACTGACACAAATGGTTATAATAAGAGTTGTGATCTACAGTCCCCAATAAAGCACACAGAATTCCTTTGTTATTCTAGTTTGTCTGTGATGTGGGTTAAATACTTCAGCTTATGTACTCTAACTAGAAAACTTTTAACAAAACTTACAAAGAAAGTAAATATTTCTAATATTCTTATCGTTATATCACTAATTTGTATACCTTGGCTGTGATAGAAGTAATACTTCAAACCAATCATCGACAACCTTTTCAGGCTGCAGCCTGGAATAACTCAGTTTGGATCAGAGGTGGGAGGATAGAAGGGAATTAGGACCCGGTCACCACTTTTCCCCATTGTAGCATAGGGAAAGCACCTGCCATCATTGCTACTTCTTATCATGGGATAGCCATGGGCAGGATCTTAATAGCTTCACAGGCTGGATCCAGCCTACAGGCTATTGGTTGCTATCCCCTGCTTCCAGTGATTAAGAGGTATAGGTCAGCATTTCCCAACCGGTGTGCCATGCACACTGCTGTGCTGTCAGGCACGTCCAGGTGTGCTGCGGCATTTTGGGCTGGAGCCATGCCTCCTACCGGCTGCTGCTGCGGACAGTGAGACAGGTGAGGGGTGTGGCTCCAGCCAGTGATTCAAATGCCATGCTACCCACTTCCCTGAGCTCCACGGTGTTACGCAGCTTGTTGCCCTCCCCTCCCCCCCCAGCCTGCAGCATTAGGCCTCTCACTATCCCCCCTGCTTGGCACATGTCCCCTGGGGTGGAGGAGGCCACGTAAGTGTGCCATGGGGTGAAAAAGATTGGGAAATGCTGGTATAGGTTGTAGCTGTGTTTCATAGATTTCATAGACATTAGCGCTGTAAGGGACCTCAGAAGATCATTGAGTCCAGCTCCCCGCCCAAAGGGCAGGAAGTCAGCTGGGGTCATGGGATCCAAGTTGGTATAAGGATATAGGTAGACAGGGTTGGTCTAAGGACATAGGTAGACAGGGTTCTTGGGGTTAATCCAATATCTTTTATCAGACCAATTCAAATAATTGAAAAAATTCTTCTTTACAAGCTTTCAGGTACAAGTACTCTATGCCAGGCTGAGGAAGTGTCTGCAGTTGGTCTGTGCTCTTTCTGGATGGTCTGTGATCTTCCATCCAGCAAGAGCACAAGCCAATTGTAGACACTTCGTCAGCCTCCAATGGTTAAAAGATTTCATTCTGTGTGAACAGTGAGGCTCAATGAAGCCATTCCATGTAATATTTAAATTACCAACACAAAAAAAAATAAAAATAAGGATTTCATTTTACATGTTTAGTGACCCTGAACATCTCTGCATACATCATCAATCTTATTTATCATCTGTGTGTGATATGTGAATCTTGCTGTGGTATTTTAACCATGCTGTGCAAGCTTTTAGAGGACTGCAGCCACATGAGCCAGCTTGTACTTCCATATGCTAAAATTCTATAAATATAAAATGGAAATGTCATAAAATCTGTAGGAGTGATGATTTAGTCGAACTGTCAAAGGCTGTGAGGTTTAAAGGTCAAAGTGTTGCTCTGCTTTGACCTTAACCATGGACTTGTACCTACCTTCCTTAAATTTTTCTTTTTACCTTAAACTTCATAGGTAAACTCAAGAAAGGTAATTGATCACAACTCTTTATTTTCAAGTTAAACCTAGTAACTAGTTTGTGGAAGATGTGCAGAATGGTAGGAGCTATAAAACTAATATAACTGTCTTTTGAGTGGCCTTAACTGACATCTCCATCCATTCAGTTTTATTTTTGCTCTTTCCTTCAAGTATAATCTTCACTAGTAGCTACCTATCTTTTTTTAATGATTACTTTGTGAGTGTTTTTTCTCTTGTCTCTTTCTTCTTTTCTAACTCTAAACGAGTTTCTTAAGGCATTTCCATAAAGCATTTTCAAGTTATCACTGACTTAGTCTTTTTTTTTTTGCCTTGACCTTGTTCAAGCTTTGTTTAAAAAAAAAAAATTCACAGGAAAAACTCATGGCAATATAAGGGAAAAGAACACGTGCAAGAAGCCTGTCTATGTAGAAAAATCTTAAAACTATCTCAGACATGTTCCAGAAGTGGAGGACAGGATAATCATTACCTAGAATAAAATAGAATTAAAAAATTCACTGAAAGACGCATAATCTAATTATTTAGCCCAGCATAATCTTCCCTTCCACAGTAACTACCAAATCATTTAAATATTAGGCTTAACAAAATCTGACGTCATGAATCTGGTACTGCAGTCCATAATGACATTCTTCTCTTTGGGATTATGAATTTCTAAGGTGAGAAAAAACTTTTCAGCAGCATGCATTTTTCAGTTAAGAAGTCCTTTTAATCTTTTGAATAATGGTCCAGCTAGAAATTATACAGTTCTCTTAAATCCCAGAGAGAAACACTTGCCAAATATAGAAAGTAATTTCCATGAGCTTTCCAACGTCAGAACATAGTTTATTTTTTGCTTTTTGACTATTTTTTATGGATATCACTTATTTTAAAAAAAACCCAAGTGAATTTGTAAGAAGATGGAAGGAAATTGAAAAATCTTTACCCAACTTCTTGCCAAAGGTATTCAAGACTCTGAAGTTTAGAAGCAAGAGTATAAAACACAAACAAACAATTTCAGTACTATGACTGAAAAATAGGAATATCTGAATTGAATTAAAATGAATGTTCAAATGTATTATTTGAATGCCTTGTAGTACTTTTTTAAAATGGTCTCTTTAAAGCCCCCAAGTTCTAGGCCTCAATCTCAGCAAAGGCTGCTAGGGAGAAAAGGGAGTGTTTTCAGCTATTTCTTCCAGTGACTTCATTCAGTGTACAGGAAGACGCCTAGCTCTGGCAGCAAGCTTAAGTTGGGGGCAACTGCACCAGCTTTCATTAGGTTCAAGAATGCTTTCGGGAGTTGCACTGCAACTTCATTGTCACAAATGATTTTTATCCCCACTTTCACAGAAATTTGTAAATTACTCAAGGTGTCATCTTCGTGGTCTGGTGACTATACACTTACAGGTATGATTACACAGGAAAGTTGATGAGTCTGGACTTTGAAAAGCTTGTGCTTTTTAAATTATCATTTAGAGGATTGCAAGAGGCAAAGATTCAACCAATTGCATAGTTGAGATAAAGTTAGATAAACTTTTGAATGCAAGGCATTCTTCATCAGGTAACCAACATTATTCCAACACTACCATTTAGAGCAAGGCAGTTATTTGGTAATTGCCCTGCTCCACCCCACTCTCTACCCGTAGGGCAATTATTTTGTCTGGAGGGCCACTAAGGAATGTTGGTGAGCTGTGGACGACTGTGCGCACAGATCTTTCAGAAGATACTATTTTAACAAATTACAGATTAAAAAAAATATGAAGTAAAAATCAAACATCTACTATAACACATTTTAATTTTATTTCAGAAGGTAATTTTTGTCCTGTTTAGGTGGCTGCTCATTGGGCAGAGTGGTTGGAAGGTGTCTGGAAGCTGAAACCCTGTGCGCTAGGGCAAGAGCTGCCCAGATGCAGCTTCCCTCTCACCTGGCTAGGCATATGCTGCCTGGTATGCATCCCCACGTCTTCCCTGCACTGTCTGCTGCCCTGAGTGGCACAACAGGAGTAAAGGAACCACCGGAGGCGAAGGGAGCCAAGCAGTACCCTGGTGGCTGTTTTAGCAAAGCTCAGTCCCATGCAGAGTGCCGTGGGCCAGATGCAATCTATTGGCAGGTGCCCACTTGTGGGCCAGATCTGATCCAATCATTTGGCAGGGTGGATCTGTCCCATGGGCCATATTTTACCTACCCTCGATTAAGAGCATTGTAATTCTTGGATAGGACTTGAAAGAAAGAGTTATGTCTCTGAAAAATCATTGTAACGTAATTACTTTTCCTTTTTCCCCCCTAAGATAGCATATGTATCTGAGGATCTTGTTGAGACCAACAGAATGAAACACAATAAATCTGGGGTTTCCAGGCCACTTTTGGAATCATAAGCCAAGAAAAGTTAGAGAAAAAACCTTTCTCACTTTACTTTTTCATCTAAAGTGGCTCATGTGGCTTTTTTCCTCTCAAAAAAAACAACAACTTTGACTGAATGTGTGACGTGTATGATCTGTAGTTCAATATATTCTCTAGCACTCTGTAGAGAACCTGAAACTGTCTTGAAGACCTTCACCTTTGAAATTTTCTGTTGGGAACCAGAGAGAGACCGTCTCAGGAATACTGAGGTGTTTTATTGAAGACCAGTATTTCTGTAAGAGTAGGTTTTATTAACAAAGTGAATATTATAAAGAAGAAAAAAAATCAAGGTTTACAATCATTTTCTTTACTGTACCTTATTCTAACAAGAATTTCCAGCTGCAGCAAAATGAACAAATTGTGTGTAGTTTACCGTTCTAAAGATGTAGAGAAACTACTGTAAAAACTAATGCTTACTATTTACGGACACTTAGCAACTTGCTGTCATAGAGCCTGTGTCTCACAGTCAGCCTTCCTCTTTATTTTGAAGGTTCTAGCTTTGAAAAGTTGAACTAAAGAGTTAAGGAACACAGGGCTTTGATGCATTTAAATCATAGGTGTTTTTTATTTTCGTTTAAAAACCATTTCCCCCTGGTATTCTACTTATGTGGGATTGTATAAAAACTCATTTCCTTGATTTCTCAAGAAAAAAAACAGGCAGAAACTTTTCCTAGAATTTTTGGATGTAATTTAACATACATTCTTGATTTATAATTCTAGTAGCAACTAAGTAATATAAAAAATGAAACACTTGCTGACAGTCTGCAGAAGGCAGACTAGTCCCCCTGATTATGGTTCATTTCCTTGAATTGGACTGTGGACAAGAATTGGGAAGGAAGTAAATATGAAACAAATATAAACCACCACTTTAAAGTTTAATAAGTAAATATTAATACAACATTTTCCTAAGATTTCTTTTGTATATTGTGCCCTATAAAATGTGAGAAAAGGAGGCATGTTAAACAGTTTTTCTATCAGCGTGAGCTCTACAGTATAAGAATCCTAATCTCAATAGATTCAGCCACTCTGTTTTGTAGAATTGTCAAGTTTTGAGGTTTACATAGCCCAACAGTCAAATGATCATTCAGATTTCTAAATCTTAAATGAAAACAAGTTCAGCTTTTTGTAAAATGACAGAAAACATAGAATTAAAGATTTTAAACCAGGAGTGTATTGTATTGTAAGAGTTGAGAAGATATATGATGCTTTGGAAATGTCTGCCCTCCCTCCACCCCACTCTCTACAGGCAAGTAGTAACAAGTTAATGTTATCGCAAGTGGTTGGAGTTGGAATAAATTAAAAAATCACTCAGCTGTAACATGGACTCTTTTAAATGATGGAATTATCAGGAGATCACAACCAGTGATGATTTAAAAAAAAGAAAGGAAAAGCAGACTTCTTATCAGAGAATAGTTGTAAGGGTGTGTAATGACTCCATGGTAAAATTCCAACATTGAATGATCTTCAGTCATTTTACAGAAAGCAGAATGCACAGCCTGTCAAATGATGTTACCTCACATCCTAACTATTAGTGACTTGAGTCACATTGGAGGTTAGCCTTTTGATGATAAAAATCTCATCCTACTAGTTAGCCCTTACTGTGACATCAGCCCACCTGTTAGTGTTTTGAATATACATTGTAGTGAATTGTGAGGAAGTATAAGTAAAGTTGTTAATCAGTTTTCTCATTAACCTGAACTACTACTGGAATTAGAAAACTTTAAAAACAAATGTAAGGGCCTTGTTACATGTTCAAATTAAAGCTGGACAGAAACCAGCTATAGCATTGTTGCACTTTTTTCAAGCACTAACTTTAGAGCTGGTTGGCTCTTTCTATAGTTGGATTATCATTTTTTATCATGTAATAATTACTTTGCACATGTGGCTAGTCTAAATTTACTGCACCCGTAACTAGTTAATTATATAATTATATATAATAGGGCTGTGTGAAATTTTGGCAGCCGTTTCATTTTGGAGGTATTTCGGGCTGTTTCAGTGCCTGAAACAAAGAATCCGAATTGAAATGGAAGGCCCCGAAACAAAAGGAGGCATCCAAAATGTTTTGGAAAATTTTGGAGGTCAGAGTTGGGCTTGCAGGGAAACGTCTGTACACTGCTGCCCTGCCACGTGACTTGGTTCTACAGGGAGCAGAGATCCATGCCAGGGGTCTCCTTGCCAATGCTGACCACCCCATGCTGCCCTGGCACAGCTCAGGGTGGACAGTGGTGGTGAGGAGACCCGTGGCACAGACCTTTGCTCCCTGCAGAGTCAGTTTGTGCAGCAGGGCAGTGCTGGTTCCTGCCACATGACCTGGCTCTGCAGGGAGCAGAGATCTGTGCTGGGGTCTCCTCACTGCCTCTGCCCACCCCATGGAGTCCAACATCACCGGGGCAGCACTGGGTGGGCAGAGGTGGTGAGGAGACCCCCGGCACAGATCTTTGCTCCCTGCAGAGCTGAGTCATGCAGCAGGGACCAGCAGGCTTGCTTGTTGCTCCACACTGCTTCCCTGCCCCACAGTCCAGCATGACAGGGATCAGAGATCCGCATGGGGGTCTCCTTGCCTGCATGGAGGGCAGCGGTCCTCCCCCTGACAAGCCACCCACGGCCCCATCCTGCTCCCTGCTGGGGCCCCAAGCCCCACCTGGCTAGGCAATAGGGCTGTGTGAAGCTTGCAGCTCGTTTAAAACAGATTCAGAGGAGATTTGGTGGAGCCAAATATCTGAAACAGATTCGTCTAAAACAAAAAGACAGTGATCCAAAACATCTAAATGATTCACTGTCCTCCGAAATGGTTGAATCCAAAACCGAATCAAAACATAGCTGTTTCGCACAGTCCTAATATATAACATATAGCAGGGGCTTAAGAAACCCAAATCTAATGTATTCCTACTGAATATAATAGTGCATTTGGAGTCTTTTGCATGTTATTTAAACATATATTTACCCTTTTTTAAAAGATTACATTTCAACTTGTAATCTGTTTAGCTTCCGTTGAAAATTGGGAAACCAGTGCGTCAGGTTGCCGACATCAATAAGCTGAACTGATTTAAAGGAGGATGTTGGGATACAGTAGACTTTACAAGGTGGATGCAAAAGTAGCTTCAGTTTCAAAGTAGTGAAATACTTTGGCTGCTTTCTCCTTTCCATCTTATTTTTTTCCTGTCCAGAAGGTGCTTTTTGTTTACTGATTTGGTTTAATCAGTAGAAATGATAATCTTCATTCTTTTCTGTTTGTTTATTAGTTACATAATAACTAATAAAGACATTGAGAGACCTGAACATCTATAGAAACTGAGGTCATGTTGACCAGTCTTCTTTACTAGGCTTTAAAAGCCCCTCTGGTGTATTGTCATATCCTTATTTACTCGCACAGTGGGCATATTAGTGGTGATTTGTGTTCTTGTTTGTGATGAGATTATCTAGTTGGAAAAGTTTTTTACATTGGGGCGAGCTTGCACTCTTTCTTAAGTAGGTTGAACTCCCTGCATATGCCTAACATTCTTTCAGTCCACTTTCCCAGTTAAATTGTGTCATCCTCTTGTGCCCTATATTTATGAGAATTTTGCAAAGCAAAAATCCATCAAGTCTAAGACTCTGACACTTAATGATTCTATGAAAATAAATGAAGTTGAAGATCAGAACAGATGATAAGAATATGTGGTTGGACCTCCTTCATATCAGCCCTTTAAATTTCAACCAGTTATCCCTATATTGAGCCCAGTAACTCATGGTTGCCTGAAGCATATCATCTGGAAAGGCATCCAGAGATGCCTGTTATCTTTGGTGGCTTGTCCTAGCAGTTAATTGCCTTCGCCGTATGCCCTATTTTCATTTGAATTTGTTTGGCTTCACCTTCCAGTTGTTAGGTTTCCTCTAGTGATGGCAGATGAACTTTGCAAAATCTTTTGTGAAAATAAAACAACCAGTGGTGCTCTGATGCATCGATCCGATATCAGATTGGCACAGATATAAAGAAAATTGACTATATCAGAAATCGGCCTTATGTGGCCGATAAATGGTCCGTACATAGGTGCAGCCACAGTGCAGTACGTAGGCAGTGAGAAGAAAAGCCCTGCAGCTTGGAGAGCTTTGTGCAGCTGATAAGTCTGTTGTGGTGGAATGGGAGGTGGAAGGGAAGGGGAGTGGAGGTGGGCAGATCAAGGTCCCTGCGGTGAGGGAGGGAGCGGGGTTGGGACATGCAGTGTCCGGCTGGGGCGGGGTGGGTGCAGAACGGAGCTGTAGCTCTTTTGGGGTGGAGGGAGCAGGAGGGGGAGGCTCCTGCCGCTGCATGCACCCTGGGAGGGCATGGGGGGGGAGGAGGGGTGTATGCCCCCGGAACAGCATGTGGTGAGGTGGGCTGCAGCTGTGAGCTGGGGCCAGGGCAGCACTGTGCTCTTCCTGGTGTGCTCGGGGTGAGTGGCAATGGTTTTGGGAGGGGGGTAGGAGGGCTATGGCAAATTTTGGGGTGGCTGCAGCCCCCCCGTAGTCCCCTCCCAGTACTGCCGCCACCCACCCCAAGCTCAGCCCAGCCCAGCCCAGCCTCCCAGAGAAGAGCCTAGCACAGCTCTGGCCCGAGCCCACAGCGGCAACCGCCCTGCTCCATGCAGATCCAGAGGCACATGCCCCCCCATACCCTCCCAGGGTACACACGGTGGCAGGAGCCACCCTCACCCTCCCTGTGCCCTGCAGACGAACTGCAGCTCCATCCTGCACCATGCCCCGCCCCAGCTGGGCAGCTCCGGCCCCTGCCCTACTTCCTCCTTCACTGTAGGGGCCTCGATCTGCTCCCCATGCCCCTTCCTGCCCTACTCCCCTTTCACTACAATAGACTTAGCAGCTAGATACAGCTCTTCAAGCTGCTGGGCTGCGTATCGGAAATTGGATTGGAATTCGCCAATATGCCTCCTTAAAAATCAGCCGTTGGTATTGGCCCCAAAACTCTCTATTGGTGCACCCCTAAAAACGGCTAAAGAATAAAGAAGAGAATTAATAGCATTTGAAGCTTTAGTGGTAGACTTGTCTTTTATGGTGCCCCCAGTGATTATTCTTTAGAACTTAATAATTTCCCCCCAGCCTCTTACTGGGGAGAGTGGGCTGTTTCTTCCTTATCGCTTTTGCTTGTGATCGGTCACAGCTTTTTCCCAAACTGCAGCATGAGAGTAAAACTGAAGTATTTCTAGTCATCTTTGCTATTGCCCCCAGGTCTCCAAGTGAAACCTACTAGTACCTTGTAAATTTTTTTCTTCTTCATGGCAAAACTTGGAGCAACCCCATTAGTATTGGAGCTTTGTCTGCTAATTTGGAAGACTGCAGAAATTGCTTCCTGTTTGGAAAGCCCTTTTCCAGCTATGCAAAGATTAGAAACTCATTTTGTGCAACCAAAAGCATCAGTTTAGCAGAAATGTAATATGTTAGATCCATTCTTCTGACACATCCACATACACATTTGCCAGACAGTGGATTTTTTAAGGGTAAAACAGATGTTACCAAATGAAGTAAATCAGCTGTGGTGATGTTCATTCTGCCACCGCTGATCTGCTTTATTAGGCAAAACACGTCACCCATTGTCTTTCCCTGCATCCCTTGCTGCCCCACACCTTGTCAGGACCTGCCCTGGGTCCCATGACAACCCACGCTTCATGTGGAGGCACAGGTTAGTGTGAGTCCTGATGCAGGACCCAAGGAATCACCAGTACCCCAGGCCTCCACGTTTGGATCTATGTCAACCCAAACCTCTATGTGAATTGCAGATCAGCGTGGATCCTGGCAAGGAAGCGTGCAGTGGTATGGGACCCTGGGAATCCTCAATGCCCTTTGCCTCCACACTGGGACCCATGCCAACCTGTGCCTCCACATGAAACATGGGTCTCAGCATCGAGGCACAGGGCTATACAGGTCTCAGCATGAAAGCACAGGGTAGTGGGGATTCTTTAGGTCCCTTGCCTCCATACCAGGACCTCCTCTAGCCGTCCCTTCTTATGGCAATATGCCACTGGAGATCCTGGGGTGAGTCTCCATAAGCAGGAAATTCTGACCTGCCCTGTTTACAAAGAAGTGCCCTGAGATTCTCTGGGACACATCTCTGCAAGTGAAGAAACTGAGCAGGTGGTGCTGGGGTGTGTGGGTCCCAGTCCTGCATGGGAATTCTTGGGGTGCATGGGATTCAGCCTCTCTAGGCACTGGAGCACCTACCCAAGATGGTTGGAAAATGCAGGCAGATCTGGGCTGCCCACGTTCTCCCAATGCAGAGTAAATAGAGATCTGCAACAGTAAAGTAGCACTATTTTATGTCGTACCCTTTGGCGTGACAAAGGGTAGGGTGTTTGTTTGCTTGCCGTCCGTGCTGCCATAAAAATATTTATGGCACTACAAATGTGAGGTCAGGTGATACTTGCTTTGACTGTAAGACCTGAGTAGATATGGAACTTGTGATAAGTGCCCCTTGGTTTTTGTTCTGTCCTGAATGATTGTTTTTATCCAGAGATTTAATTGCAACTGTCAAGTTTTAATTGTAACTAAAGATTTTGGTATTGAGAGATTCCTTGAGAACCTGGAGAAGAGACTCCTCCAGAGTGGCTGTTTGTGGGCGTTTTTAAGATTCCATCATCTTCTTTTGTATTCTGTTCTTTACTAAGAGTTCAAGAATCTTCTTTAATGAGTTCAAGAATCTTCATTGACTAAGGAGCTCATGGTGTTTTTGCCTTTGCTATATCCTTTTAAGTCAGGGGTGTGCAAAATATGGGCTGTGGGTGACATATCCACACAAACCCCCACATGCTCCCTCACCCCATCCCCACACCTATCCACATGCACACCCACACCCACATACACACAGCCCTTCACGAACCTATGTCCAGTCCTCGACAATATACAAGAGTAAGACTTCATTTTAAGCTAGTATATACAATCACCTCTATGTTCACTACACAAACGTGTGTAAGCCAGAACAAAAATATTGTTTTGAAATCAAATTAAAGAATGTTGTAGATGTTCACTTTTTAGAATATAATTTGATATTTTTCTGGTTCCAAGCTGGCAAAACGGCTTTCTGAAAGGAGTACTTGTTGGGAAAGGGGAGGTCCTTCTGGTGGCAAAGATCAGGGGTTAAGGGGTAGAACTTCTGGTCACAAGATGGTGACTGTTAGTGGGGTGGGGGGGCGTACTTGTCAAGAGGTGGGGCTACCCATGCGGCCCTTCGCAGCTTGCTAAAACTTGGTAAGCGGCACTCCGCATGAAATAGTTGCCTGCCCCTGTTTTATGTGCTGCCACTTAAGGGTAATTTACTGTTTATTTGCAAAACCTGTCTTACTTATAAAATGTTATTTTAATTTTATTAAACATGGAATTTGTTTGGTATGTTGAACCAAGAACTATAAATTTTCAACATCATATTAAAAATGGGATTGAATGCAACTTCTAGGTATTTTAGCAGAATGAATAACAAGGAATAGGAAAAGTATTTTTGTGAAATTAGAATTTTTTTTCTACCTTTTGTTTTTGAAGGTAAATCATCCCCGTTCATAAACGGAGAGGAGAGAGAGACCTACTTAAATTCATATCACTTTGCTTCTTTCTTCAAAATATTGAAGGGGGTTGTGATTTCCCTTTAACAGCCTAGACAGAACAGTTCCTTTCCTACACAAGTATTTTGATTTTTGTGTCTCTAGCTGAAACATTTTCAAGTAATGTCTTTGAAGCTCATATTTCTGTTCACTAACTGATACTGTCACCCATTCCAGGTTGGAAGCCCTTGTGGTAATGGTTTTAGATTGAGAATATGTCAGTCATTGTAGCAACTGCCCTACACTGCATTTATATTTAAATACGAGAAAGTGATCTGTTTGGAATTATAAAAGTTATTACCATCGTGAAGAAACTTGTTGTCTTGTGTTGTATCTCTAACATTAAAGTGATCTATTTGCTTGCTTATCCCCACGAGTAGAAAGGATGAACATTCACAATACTGGAAACCTTCATTTAAGAGGACACCAAATGCTTTCTAATACAGGTTTAAAAACCCAGGTTCTGGGACTGATTTATTTATGTAGGTTTAATTAGAATTGAGACTCATTAATGAAAATGTGTAAGCAAGGGCATGCTGTTAAATATAGTTCAAATATACATGCCTTATGACAGAGGTGTGGTTAATCATGTAAACTGTGTGTTAGATACAATACCGTACTATTTTCATGTTAAATATAGCAAAATATGTTAACTCTTCATTGCCCTTTGTTTTGACTTCAGGTTAGCATATTGGAGATGTTCCACTGCTAGTGGTTAAACTAGGAAAATTAGCATATTGTTTATCCAGATGAGCACTGTCAGAATCAAGAGTAAAAGATTTATATTCTTTTCCTTTTATAAAAAAAATGTTTTTGATGTTTTGACATAAGTTTCCTATCTCAAGCCAGAGCTGCTAAGTACTTTCCTATTTTTTAAATTGAAAAGACAGGAGAGGAGGATGAAAATGAGTTTTTCCACCCAGAGAATTTGAGGGCCAAGGGCCATTGAGGGAGAGGAAGGATTTGAATAACTTGCATCTCTGGCAGCTTATATAGATTTTCAGAAGCTAGCTGCTGGAGGAGATTGAAGCAGAGAATGGATCTGAAATCTGTAGTAATGAAGATAGAGTATCAGTGTCTCAGATTCTTTGGATTGTTTTAAATTGAAAATATTAATTTGAAACAGGCCTGTTTCTTCAGCTCATACTTGAATTTGAAGAATGTGAGTAGCCACCCTTGATTTTATGCTAATAACATAATTATGTTTTTCAGAATTAGTCTTCAGCGTCACTGTATGTTGGAGGGGTGTATGTGTGAGTGTGTGTAGAGAGATGTATATGTGTCGTATTTGCATTTCTGTTGTGTATGCTGTGGTATCAGAATGCTTTACATGCATTAATGAATTTTCCACGTCTTTGAGCATGCTCCAGGTCCTGTGTTACCTTATTTTATAAGGGAAGAATGTAGGTACAGAGGGACTTGTCTCTGATCACACAGGACATTAAATTGAGCTTATCCCAAATTGCCCAAATTTCACTTTCCAGAAATTGTGAATTAAATATTTTTTTTTACAGCTATCAGAGTATGTTAAGGGGCTCTTAAAAGCTCAAATTTGAAGTGTATGTATCGGTAATCTTCAGCCCAGAAAAAAGTGTTTTGCTGAATTTGCCAGGAAGAAGATATTACAAGAAAAACTTACCCCCACATAAAAAAAAAATCATACTATTTATGCAGAAAACATCCCTCAAACATTTTAAAGTTACAAAACTTGCAGTTATCTTGAAATTGAAACAGACATGGTGCATATTTCATAACATGTGGAGGTTGAGAGCATTTCATTTTTCCATTTACATTTTTAATAGCAAAGGAACTTAAATGTAGAAAACCTTTATTAATGCAACATATGGCCAAAATATCACATATACCAAGGACCTAAAAATCAGTTACTGTTACCATGGTAACTGTAACTGAGCCAAAGAGCTTGTTTCTCCATGACAGCATCCATGTGCAACTAAAGGTTTGAGTCTGGTAGCATGTTCCCAAGGATGTTTTGGAGATGTAGGTCTCCAGGTATGTCACACATGGTCTGTCTTATTTGCTCTCTATCTGATAGGAGAGAGGAGAGCTGCTTGCTGCCTTCCATTGCCTGAAAAACATGGGTTGCTTAGGAATGGGAGTACTTTTTGTCCCACCCAAAGAGTAGTTATATCTAACAAAGCAAGGGTACACCAAACTAGATGGTAGAACCTGCAGTCATACAGAGAAATTTTCAATATCAAATAGTCAAGAGTTTTTGATTTCGGGTTTTATCTTGGGAGGGACGTAAGGGGGCATGTGCTTAGTCTGTTTTGTCAGTGTAATGTTTAGAAATAACTTGTCTAAATTCTAGGGAATATTGATTTTGGTTAGAAGGGGAACTGTAGTTTTCAACATAGTGATTCCACTGCTATACAATTTCAGCCACGTTAGGAAACAATTCCATGATTTTTCATCTCTGAGTTGCTGCTTCTCTCTTCTCCCCCAAGAAATGTCAATGCCATTTTGACTAATATAACTTGTCTAAATTATAATTTTTGTCTAAGAAATGATCTCTGGTATTTCTGGTCACATAGGTAGATAAGTTAGTTTTAGCCAGTGTCAATCAAGATGCTAGACTAGATGGTTCAGTAACCTATATATGGTAAGTTCTGTATAACCACAGTTAAGTTTAATTTCTTGCACTCAGTCATGTTTTAATTTGTTTTGTTATGATATTGAAATAAAATCTTAACTAGTAACTGATCTTCTGAATACCCAAGTATGTGGATAAACCAAACATGGATTAACTAAATTAATGTGTAAGTTATTTCTTTACATTCAAGCCGGCTAAAACAAATATCTTGGGGAACTGGTTTTTTTTTTGGTCAGGATCCAAGTCCACCAGACATATTTAGTTTAAAAATAAAAACTGAGTAATGCAGACATTTTAATTTTTGTGAACAGAGGGCTTTTATTTGAAAGATGAAGTTAATAGAAAAGATAGTGTCTGTTTTTTCCAATTAGGAAGAAGCAGTCTTCTAGTGCATGCAACTCTTAAACGTAACTGAACTTTCAGTAACCCCATTATGGTAACTGGTTAATGTTACTTTGATTCAAAGGGTTGAAACCTTCTTTTCCAAGACAACCCATGTAATAATAAAAATGTTACTTTTTCTGCTTTGGCTTGTTCCTCTTAAGAAGCCAGAATGGCTGTAATAGAGCTGTCATTCCGTTCTAATGTTAATTGATGGCTTGATGGCTTTTTTGGGTTTTTCTCCCTTCCGAATTTCATCTTATGCACTGAAGGGAGGCCTGGGCTGGGGATGATCATCAATAAATGCAGCACAGTGGATATAAATTGACTATGCCCTAACAGTCCTTCATGACTCTTGTGGCTTTATTTCTGTGCTTACGGTACTCTCCTATCTTGTAAAGAAATGAAATCTGAAAGAAATAAATCTGGCTTAAGTTTCCCTTAACCGATAATGATTGTGAGCTTTTCAAAATCAAGATAGTTTCCTGTGACTATAACCCTTATCAGTAGAGATCTACCTAGCTCATGGGAAAAGAAAGCAATTTTCTTGGCCCACTTATGGTACGCAGAGTCCATTTTCCTGGCAGCCCTGCCCCTTGGCACTGATTGGCAGAGAGGCCCCAACCATCAATGCTGATTGCCGGAGAGACCTCACAGGGAGCAGGGACAACAGGGTGGCTACCATCTTCACTGCTGCCTGCCCTTCATGTGGCCCTGCCTCTTGGTGCAGAGAGGCATGAGGGGGTTGCTGCCATCTTGGCTGCTGCCCTTCGTGCCTTGCCACCAGCTGGTGCCTTCCCCTCCTGGGCGAGCTGCAAAGTACAAGGGATAGATATTTGGGGTGGGCTTTTCCCCAGAGGGGACAAAAAAAAAAAAAAAAGGTAACACTAGCTGTTCTTCAGACCTTTCAGCTGGAAGAGCATACTCTTTTAACCCTTCCTCTGTCTTTAGCAGCCTCCAAAGGTATCAAATCTATTACTCAGAGGTGGGTGTTGAGGCTAGGTAAGAAGAGTAGTAGTGAGCTCTGAACCTCTGTTCTGTCTTTTTACCACCTGATTATTTGGGTGAATAGCAGTTGCAAATAGGTGGCCCAAACCATCCCTTTTGAAAGTCTTTTTTTACACAGGTTAGAAAATGAATAAGTGTTTGCTGAACATATTGATTCAGGTAAGGTAACTTTTTCTTGAATTTGAAATAAGTTTTCCAGAAGTCAGATGAGACTAGTAAAACACAAGTGGGATGTACCTTTAAAGTACAAATATTTGAGTTATGAAATAGATAATTTGAAATAATTAAGATTAGAAAAGAAATGTCTCTCACAGGAATATGAGGTTCCAGCTTAGTTGTACAGGATAGAAGTAAGTGTGTCACTTCCTCTAGAATCAAATAGTAACTTTTATTTGCTTAGGAATCATCCCTTGCAAGAGAGCATGCATAGACTAGCAAGCTGACTTGATATCTGAGGTCTGAAGGATTTTGTGGATGAAGCATAAAACATAAGACTTTAGAGCCCAACACTTCAGGTAATGTTTGAAATGTTGGGATACGTATTTAGATATTATTCAGCTACATTTTTCAAGAAACATATTTGTCTATATATATAGCATATTTTTGATAATGTGCAGTAGGTTGTTTAAAATGCTCCTGTAACTTTTGTCATCACAGTCTTGTTTCTAGCTTGGGTGCAGACTTAAGTTTCGTATCACATATAAGAACTATCATAAAATTCTTAGCAATGAGATACAAAAAAACAACAGGTATCTGGATATAATTGAGCTTTAAAATTTACCCATTTGAAGTGGCATAAAATTGAAGCATTCTTAGTAATGTGTAATGGTTTGGAGCTATGTGATTCTTTGTGTCCCTGTTTTTCAGTTTGTTATGCACCCAATATAATTCCTAGAATTCCAATTACTTAACATCACAGTAATCTAAACCTAGTGTAGATTGTAAGGTTTGAAAGAAGACAACTTTTATCCCCTGCATAATACCCAAGAGAGCTTTTAATTTAAAACAGTTCCAGCTTCTCTGAATACATTTGAGAAAAAAAAATGCATCTTGCCTGTCTGGAAGATCTGTATTGTTCATTCTGTCAGGCTGAAGAAAAGGTGGAATTTATAACAGAATCCTGTACTAATAATGCACTGCTTTAAAATCTAGGGACAGGTCAAGGTCAAACTGTAAAGGTAAAAGGCAAGGATTAGCATTTTGAATAGTAACTAATTTGAAGGCAGTGTAATTTCTGAAGCCCAAGATTAATGTGTGACACAGCACAAAGTAAGAATTGTATTCTGTGGTTTGCAAACTATAATGCAACCTTTTGGATACATTATGGCAATAGGATCTGGAGGTAACACCACCTTGAATAGCTGTAGTGAGGGCTGTCCAACACAGAAATCCTCTTATACAAGTATGGTTACCAAATTTTGGTTGAGTCTGAAAAATGAGAAAAACCATAGGAGCCAGTAGGAGTTGAAGGTTTTAAAAGCTGAGTACTAAGAAGACTGTATTCTTTTAAATATGATAAATTTCTTCTGCTGCTTTCTCCAGTTTATTCCAGTCAACAGCTCCAGTTGTTTCCCATTAATGTCCCAGCTTGTTAGATGCTGAGGTATAGTTTACATTAGACCAGGGGCTTTCAACCTTTTTTAGTCTAAGTATCCCTGGCAGCTGGATGCTGGGGGGGCAGGTCACGTGTGGCTGGTTGCAGAGCAGGGAGGTGGGGACAGTGTGCCGCTGCCTCCCAGGAGCAGGGCCAGGGCGGGGCAGGGAAGCTTGCTGGGCTGGTGTCTGGTGGCGGCGGCCACCACGTGTGAGCTTCCCCAGCCCGCAGAGGGGCACCGCTGCCCTCGGCCCTCCCTGGCCCTGCTCCTGGGAGGCAGCAGTGCTCCATTCCTACCTGCACATACCCCCTAGGACTGGTCCAAGTACCCCCAGGGGTACGCATACCCCTGGTTGACGACCCCTGCATTAAACATTTGCAAACTCTCCACATCTTCTAAAGACAAAATGCAGCATGTAGTATTTAAATGAGAGAGAAACTATAGTAATAAAATTACTTTGGGATCACTTACCCATCACTCTCCAGGGACTCTTCTGGTATGAAATCTTGTTTGAAAAAAACCAATCTAACTGGTAATACTATCCTGGTAAAAGTTTCTAGCACAGGCCTGAGAAAGCTAAGTAACTATACTCTAGCCACATATAGGTGTTATGTTGCAACCAGGAGAATTGCTGCTGTCCTGGTACAAACCACAAGTGTACAGGTATTCACACAGTATCTCCTAGTGGTTCTGGGAGAAAAATAAAAGTTGTTTCTTGGAGGATTTCTGCCAGGAGAATGAATACCTGTACATATCCCTGCCACTTGACTCCTCCCAGGAGCTAGGAAAATTTGAGTGGCAAGGCAGAGAGCACTGACTCCCACTTGCTCTCTGCCCACTCTTCACACCAGGTCCCCAGTGTGAGGACTGGGTAGGGAGCTTTGCCTTGCTCTTCCAGTCCTCTTAGGAATGGAAAGACTGGAGTTGCCCCTGCTCCCAGCACTTTCAGCAGACCAAGATTTCCCTGGTCTGAGGAAGTTGTGTGGAGCAGGGGGGAAGGAGCAGTTATAGGCTGAATGCCTATACTTTTTTCTCTCCCAGAAACATTTTAGGGGTGGAAAATGAGTGCCTGTTCATAGCCTCCTTTTCAAACAACACAGTCAGTGACCTGACATCAGTATATTGGTGATACAGCATGCAGTCAGCCTTTCACCAATC
The DNA here is from genome assembly GCF_001723895.1 of Crocodylus porosus. NCBI lineage: Eukaryota > Metazoa > Chordata > Crocodylia > Crocodylidae > Crocodylus > Crocodylus porosus. Next base: position 37,112,777 of record NW_017728907.1, on the reverse strand, counting down.
CAATAGTCTCAGGCATATTAAACTTAAAAGGTAATGAAATTGCACTTATGGGTGAGAGGGCCCCCCCAGAATAAGATAGTTCTCCAGAACTATTGCATCTTCTCTCTGAGAAGGAGAATATACAAATAAGTCATCCTCCACTCCAGCTACATATGTAGTTGATAACATTTTGTAATTAGCATATCAGAAAAACTTGACAGTGTCTTTTTAAAAGAGATGTTGGCATAGATACCTCATCTTTTTTGTCTGTTGTCATGAAAAGGTTGTCAATTGGCATAACTATTATAGGACACAGATTATCCAGACAAATGTCAGGGGTACCAGGTAGAGCTGCCACAACTATGTTTTCACAAAAATCTTATTTGCCTTCTAAAAGTTAGTCTACAGGGCAATTGCTCAAATTGGCCTCTGCTCAAACTAATAGCTTGACTCTTCACACGGTCCAGCTGCACTCCTGGCCATGTACCTGCTGCAGCTGCACACATGCACGCAGCGTCTGGGGGCCACAGCTAGAAGGCATATTATATTTATTAGTGACATTATCAGCTACACCAGGTAGCTGATAACCGATTACGTTAATTTTGCTATTAGCAGTGCTGATCAAATATGACACTGATATATCAGTGCACCTCTAAGAACAAGCCATGTTATTGTAGTTTGTTCAGAATTTAAAGTCATAAAAAAAATCTTAAACTAAAATTTAAGCTAAATTTTGATGTAGAATCCACAGGAGAAATATTGTAGCATTCTTTTTCCACAGGGCAGTAAAAACAAAACAGTCGTAAAATCTTATATAAATTAGCTTAGCATTTCTGACTCCTATATGTTTTCTTATAGGGAAAAGATATCTGCTGTGATAAGTTGACACAAGGTCAGTTTTCTGACAATTAAACATTTAGATTAGAATTGTAAATGTTATATATTTTGACATTGTTGTAACACTAATTGTTTTACAGTATAGTATTTTATGACCTATTTGGGAAGAGCTCACTCAAAATCATCAGGTTTTGCTATTGAGAATAGAAATGTAGTGATGATATAGTTCATTAAAGTCTGACAAGTTCATATACTCTCTTAAAAAAAATAATTACCAAAACTTAGACTAAAAGAGTAAATGCTATGTATTCATGCAGGGTAATGACAAAATAATAGGACAGAACTTTTATCTTTTTGCCAACAAATTCTCTTTGCAGAAAGAAGTCATTTGCTTTACTATTGTGTAGTTTTCTTGATACAAACCTGACAATTTCTGTAGTGTTTGGAATTTGGGATTCTGCAAAAGGACAAGCACTTCTTAAAGACTACTGATTCAAACTAATGTTTTTGAGCAGTAATGACTGCTGTTTACTCTTGGTAGTATTGGCAGGAGGAATATGTTTCGCTACTGTCAAGAAATTAAGTGATGGCTTTATACGCCAAAGTGTTTAATTAGGTTCATTAGATGGGAAGTTCTGGGTTGTGGTCAGTGGTTGACTAATTGTTTTTAAATGTCCTAAGTATGGTCTTTACTAATGCTAATATTTTTAAATATTTAGAAACACAAAGTTGAAAGGGACCTAGGAGTTGAACACAAGTCTAGTTCCCTGCTATCGTAGGCATTCATGGAATACAATTCCTTTTATAAACTGATCAGATTGATTAAAGAAGGATTATAGTTAACATGTTTTATAGCATTTTTCCCCCTATACCAGATGTCCTTTGTCAAAAGTGTGTTTTTTAGGGAGAGATAGCTAATGCATATTAATTATCTCATTGTAAAAACTTACTTGAGGCAAGCCACAGGCGAGTTGTGCTGCAGTGTAACAAACTGAATGTCTGTACATGACCTTACTCTTCGGAGAGCTGCTGCTTTCCCAAGAGTAATGACCAGTGTACAGATGGTAAGGATTTTTTTCTGAGAATAAAAATGTCTGCTCCAGGAGAAAACATAATCTGGAAATAACCCGAGTAAAATCACTCCCAGGAGTTTCTGGGAGAAGCCACAACATAGTCTTCCAGCATTCCAGGGTGCTTTGGCTTCTCCCCAGGAGACAGTGTCACTCGTTGGACTTCACTGCTCTAGCTAAATGGAGCACGACCCCTTCACAGTCCCTACTTTGTGCTGCAGGGAGATGCTGGCTGACTCAGACTGCTCAGGGTCAGGCTATCAGGGCTGTCCTGTGCACTGCAGTCATTCAGTCTCCTGACAGACTGAGGGAGCCTGCAGAGCAGACTGAGATGCATGCACTGGTGCCCCCTTGCCACACAGTGTCAGCACTACAAGTTCTGTGTTTTTCAGGGTCTCGGTATTTGAAGGTCTATTCAAGCGTGTCTGGGTAACTTTTTCTACCAGGAGAACAAACCCAGGAGAATTCTCCCAGATCATTTGAACTTATGTATGCCTCCTAAATGAGTCAGACCTCAATGGGAGGGAATATAGTATTGATCTTGTTTAGCTGTGGACTCTCAGAAGGATAATTGCTCAAGTGCAGGTTGTGGAATGTGTTCTTCTAGTTACTAGACTTGTTTAAAATCAGAGGCTCTGTTGAATTTAAACTGCATTCTAATTTTCTGTCTGTTTAAGAATAAAATAAGATAACTTATTTACATGGATACAACTAATATGGTACATCAGAGAGCTGTCTTTTTTTCCCTTGAATTTAAGCAACAGGCCATTTTTAGAATTGTTTCATTTTAAGAAGTGTTTTGTATTCAAAGGCATATCAATTCTGCTTAAGCTGGCTTTCATAGACCTAAGTGCTTTTTCAGATGTGGTAAGAACCTAGTATGGTAGCCTGTTCAACTTGTCACATTATTAGTGTTCCATCTTTAACCATAATTTAAGGAAAAATATAATCCTAAATTATAGATACCATACACTTGTAAGTCAGGGTTGTCCAAATGGCAGCCCATGGGCCATGTGTAGCCCCTTAAGCTCCCATCTGACCATCTTTGCCCCTATTGCTCTAGCTGCAATGGCAGCCAGGGTCTAAGGGCTCCCCTTCCCTTCCTTGGCTTCTGCTGCCTTCCCCAGGGCGTGAGGCAGTTCAGCATGGCACAGCCCACAGTGCCCATGCAGTGTGGTACCCCAGGGGAACCCACAGGGAGATCAAGGTCAGGCAGGGTATGTAACAGGGGGCCTGTTCTGGGCCGCTTTCCTTGCAGCCTGTCAACCTGTTCCTGGGCTAACCACCCGCATTCTCGTCCACCACGCCTTGTTGTTAATATTTAATTAGTAGATGTTAATAAGTGGGAGGCTGCCCATTTTCTGCCCCAATGCCAGGGTGCACTATCTGCAGCTCCTTTTCTCCCCTACACCACAGCCCAAGCCTTGCGGATGGCATCTATAGTTCTTATTGTCACGGGGCCCCAGAATCCTACTGTTGAACCCCCACCTGGGTTCCTTTCATCAAGCAGTTTCTTCTGCCACCATACCAGGCAACATAGCTCCCTGAACTGATCCCCTTTGGGTGTGATTTCCCCCCCCCACCAGGACCTTCAGCTCACTAGCCCTGGCCCATCTCCAGGCCAGTCGGAACCCCAGGCCCTCAGCTCTTGGGTGTTCCTCACGGTGGGCCCCCGACCCTTTGACTCTTCCGGTCCTGGCCCCAGCATAGGCCAGTCAGGGGAAGCTCAGACAGGCCTGAGTCTATGGCCCATACTCTTTCACCATGGGGTCCACCTTCCCAACCCTCCAACAAAGGGGTAACTCACCTGGTTGTCAGGGTTAGGAGTTAAGGCATCCCGACCTGCCTTTCACTGGGGTGGTAACTGGCCTGGCATTTCCTGGGGGCTCCCATACCACTGAGAGCCCCACCAGGCCACCCACTCCCAGCAGGGTGCAGTTTTAGGTCATGCCCAGGACCAGGAGCCTCCTATCCATCCCCTACAGCTCCTTCCTTACCTCCAGATGATATCAGCAGCCTTCTGGCCAGACAGTGTTGTTGCCTCACCTCTAGCAGCCAAACTGCCGTATTTATATGGGCAGCCCCAGTTCCAAAATGGCTGCCCTAATCAGGCATCTGTCGGCTGCCAGCTCCAGGCCCTTAAAGTGGCAGGCACACACTGTGCCCTACCACAGGGTGCCACAGGGATGGGGGAGAGCCTACCCATGCGCATGGTATGGTAAAGCAGGATGGGGGTGCCCTGCTGTGTGTGTGGTACACTGTAGAGCCCATGGTCCCTGGTATTGCTGCCCTTTTCATGTGTGGCCCTCTGTAGTATGTGGCCTGTGGGAAATGTGGCTTCTAGTCGCTTTGAAGTTGGACAGCTCTGGTATAGGTTATTCTTACTTTTAACTTTGTGCTGCTGTTTTGGTTCTTGATACAGGTTTGCTTTCACTCATACTTTCGATGCCTGAAATTTAGCATGGCAAAGCTAGGGCAAGTAAGCTATTGGGAGCTCCAGTCTGCTCCCCTGAGTTAACAAAAACAGCTACAAACCCACTGTAAATAGGAAAAAGACACAGCTAGAGAAGAAACCTTCCTTCTGTCTCTCAGGGCCACGTTACACTTTACTTGTGTTAACTGCACTTAAAACATGAGCATTCATGTGTTCAAGCCTTAAAACATGCTAAGTGTGACAGATAGTAAAGTGATGACTTCCCAGCAGTATCTCCAGATTGTATTAAGTAATGTATTCAGCTATCATCAGACTACTCCACAGAGATTATATGAGTTCAAAACTGGCATACTGTTGTTAGTCCTGGTCCCAGGACTGCACCTGAGCTAGTTCAAGATTCCAGTGTGGTGCGAGGGCTGGGACTATGTGCAGCCAGCAACATGTGCATATTAGAGAGCACAGTATAAACATTATTGTGTGACTGCTCAGAACAAATTTTAACTTTAATATTGCACAGATTTAACACGTGCTAAGTGTTCTGTGTGACAAGGCCTTCCATGTGTCTTTTATTTCTTTCAGAATGTGGATTGTAAAGTCCTTGGTGTCTGTCTTGCAAACTGCATAGAATAAAGTTGGCACCAAGCAAAACAAAAACCCCAGAAAATGAGACTGAATCATTGCTATTCTTAAAGCAATGCAGACATCTGTGAAACTGTCCCATCAAAAACGCTGTTTGCCAGCCATGTTGGACAGTACACCATAAGGTTGCATGCTTCATTGCTACTCTATTACTGAGGTTTTGTGTTTGCTCTGTAATAATTTAGGAATAAAACTTGGTTATTAAGGTAACTTGGGTTAGCTTAATAAGGGGCTGTGGAAAAAACAGCAGGAGAGAAAAGAATGGTTTAAGATCAGTCCTAACCTTTCACTGTGACATTATTGGTTTTTGAATTCTAGCAAACTGTCAACTAAGCACTACTTCTTTTTTTAAAGTATGCATCATATACTCTTGTTACATCAAAAGTAGGTTTGTTTAAATATAGCCAAGAGTAGCAATAGTCTAGAAGAGATTCCCATTTTAATATTTATGCTTGTTAATATGCTGTTCTTGCACTAAGGCATTAAATATGTACCTTCCACTCCAGGTTCTTTCTGAGACTTCCACTAAAGACATAAAAAATTAAGTGTAAATTACATTACTGTGGAATATCACTTCGCATTTACATAAACACACATTTACAAAATTGCACCAAGAGGGAAAGCTCAACATAATCATATCATAATTGTATAATCAATTCACTGTGATTATATTTTTCTCTCTTGATGCAATTTAGTAAACGGGAGTTTGTGTAAATGTGAGGCAATGTTGCTCACTTAATGTAATTTATGCCGATAGTTTTTAGTGATATTTTCCTTCAAAATGGGAGCCAGACATATCTTCTAACTTAATATATCATTTTCAGATTCAGAATGCATTTGCCTGATGTCCCTTTCAGATAGCATCAGGTGGCTTTCTTAGAGAATAACTCACAATTTGTCACAGCTTAAATATAGGACATACAGGAACTAGGCTGAAAACGGAAATAATATGGGATTGATTTCCTTAATGTAAAGTTTTCCATTGCCTCAGTTCCATTATTCAGCAATTTTAACTTACTGTAGAAGGGGATATTAGAGTAGGCCTTTGATGGAAGGAGGAACAGTGGGGAAAATGAGTGTTGTTTTGTGCAATCTGGCAGTCAATTTTAGTTAGTCTATTTTGTGAAAGGGAAGTTTTTTTATTTAATTTGTTTCTAAATTTAATGCAAGTGAATAAAGTGTTTGTCTTTATCATATTCAGTTGACTTTAAAAATCCCGTTTATTTTAATATTGGTAATGTCTTTTAGCAAATAAAGAAACGCTTATACCAGAATCTTTACTGTAAAGGGAATGCGTTTGTTAATGAAGTTTGTTTAGATTTTGTAAGGTTAGACAGAAGTATGCCATCATTTTCTTTTTTCATCATTGTCATTGTTAATTACCATTTATCTATTTATTAAATATACATGCCCCTCTTCCTGACAAATGGTCATGGCAGCTTACAGAGCAAAATAACTTGTGAGCAAGAGAACAAAAAGCTGGGGGGGGGAGAGGGAGACAAACATTTAAACTACATAAGAAAAACTTACGTTAAACGTAAGGCTCCTGAGCCAGATCTAGCCCATGGGTTGCTGTACCAGTCCCTCATGCCAGATCCCTAATGCACAGGCCAGGTTATGGGCTGCATCCAGTGCTTCAGATCCATTCTCTATGCTGCTTGCAGCACCGGATGCAGCCCATGTGCTATAGGCAACACACACCCCATGCCAGCCTCATGTGCTGCATGCACAACAAGTGCCACGACTGGTGCATCTTGCATCTGACACAGGCTAGATCCTTTGCTTCAGGTGCTACACAAGGGGTAGGTGGGCTGGATGAATTTGACACAGGAAGTCAGCATGGATTCACCAAGGGAAAATCATGCCTGACCAACCTGATTGCCTTCTATGATGAGATGACTGGCTCTGTGGTTGCGGGGAGACCAGTGGATGCGATATACAGCAAAAGCTGTGTTAACTGGCACTTTATTAGCTGGAAGACTCTATTAACTGGTATCCGAGAGACGTGGCAAAAGTGAAACTGGAAGTACCGCTTTTGGGTTTCACTGCTGCGAGCAGAGTTTTTCTTTGCCACTTCTTTGGCCCATGGCCCAAAGCAAAGCAGCCTGCATGGGGCAAAGCAGCCTGCGTAGGGCCCCTCTCCCTGTCCTCTGGCACACTGATGCTGGGGAATGTGCCAGATGGTGCACATTTGATTAACTGGAATATTTGATTAACTGGCATCCCCCATTCCCAGGGGATGCCAGATAACGGAGCTCTTACTGTACCTTGATTTTAGCAAGGCTTTTGATACAGTCTCCCACAGCATTCTTGCAGACAAGGTAAGGAAGTATGGGCTGGATGAATGGACTGTAAGGTAGATGGAAAACTGGCTGGAGTAATCAATGGCTCAATGTCTAGTTGGCAACCGGTATCTAGTGGAGTGCCCCAGGGGTCAGTCGTGGGGCCAGTTTTGTTCAATGTCTTTATCAGTGACTGCTGTTTGAGGTCTACAGGTATCACACTCTAAAAAATCAGATATCACAGAGTAGGCTTAAGGTGCCAAACTTCTGTTACCTAAGTTTGAGTTTTATTCTTGGGTCTTTTTATATAAAATAATGTTTGTTAAGCCTCAATATTAAGTAGTTGGTAGGGACCATTATGTGGAGATTTTTTATTATTTAAACAAATACATCAAATGTGATTTTCTGCCTTGTTGGTTCATGACATGAAAAATACTCATCTTATTTAGGCCAGCTTTCTGCTGCAATTTTATTACAGTGTAATTAATTTTGCCTATTTTTTGTTCTTATGCTTTGTTTTAATATAGCTATTCTTTTCAGTATAGCCTGTGAACATTGTTTGGTACAATGTACGAGAATGAAGGTCATTTCTATACACTGAAATTAAAAAAAACAAAGTGAAGCAATTCAGCAAATTGCTTAAAACTTCTGATTACTCCTGCTCCTGGACCACATCATCTTGTTGAATTGGGACCTGAGCCACTAACAGTCTGTTCAATAACAGGATGAGGTATTTACTGTGGTTCTTGCTTATGTGGCACCAGTGAGGAATTTAATCCTTGGGCATGCTCTGGCACCCATGCTGGCTAACTGTATCCCTCCACCTGCCATTTATGAAACAATGAGTAGAGATTTTCCATTGCATGAGTAGGTGGAACCCACAGTTACCCTCCTTTGAAGAGCTGTATGTTACCGTTTTGTCATTTTAGCCTCCAGGAAGCTGCACCCCCAACATTCTTTTAACAAATAGTCTCTTGATTGCTTCAGAGTACACTTTGACTCGGCGTAACTTTGAATTATTCAACTTTCTTGTGGATTAACCCCTTCAATAAATAGTGAAAAAAATACAGACATAAGTATTGAAAACATACCTTTACTTATGGGACTCTCCACTGTATTTTTTATACTACAGTGCCTGTTCATAGGGTTTTTATTTTATTGCTGAACCTACAGGGTTTTGTTGAGGAATCATAGCTGACTCTCTGCTTTATGACGTCTTTATAGCCTTATTGTCTTCTGTTTCAGGTGTTACATAGTGGAGTGTTAAGGTCAAACTTCAACCAGCCTTGCCTGAGAAACCATTTGGAATCTGCTGTTTATGAATTATTCAGCCCTATTCACGCACTTTATGTATATATTAAAAACACTGCCCCACAGATCTTGCAATTTAAAATTAGGCAAGAAGCAAAGAAATTAATATAGCAGGTGGTGACAGAAGACTGATAGGTTAACATGTAAGAAAAAAAATGTAACTTGATTTAGTTATATATGCTTCATAAGATTAAATAGTCCGTCTCCATTCTCTCATTAATAGATGTCTTAGTAGCCAAAACCGTTTCAGTGATTGAGGGAGTATTTTCTTTTGTTGGGAATGCAATGTGTTGTTATGAGAGAAAACAGTAATCAGACAGAAAGGTTACAAAATGATGATGGCAAGAAGAAGCTAAGAGGAGTTTAGCATATTAATGAAAGCCTTGTGAAATACAAGACTGTCAAGGAGCTAGGTGATCATTCTAATACAGGAAGTTCTGGTAGCTTTTGCTGTTCATTGTGGGGTACTGTTAACCTGCCTATTCAACTACTCTTAAGGACTTTCTGTTCTTCTCAAAGTTAACATGGATAGCTGCTCATCTTTTCTAATGGCCCTCATGTGGTCAGCAGGAGTCTCTGCTTTACATCTCTTTCAAAATCAACATTTCTTGTTTTCTTGATATCCAGCTAAGGTACAGAACCAAGATGCTAGCTGGCATATATCTTACTCTCAATCGAGATGGAACTGATATGATATTTTCTGGCAGACAGTACAGCATTTTAAGAAGTTAGTCATGTTGTGATTATAATTTTGGTTGAAGGCATAGAGCCTTCACTTATGAGGTTTGTTAGGTGGTTACAGTCTAAATCATGTAGAATTGATTGCTACTTTTGGATGGCCCGAGTGGCCAGCAATGAATATATGTTTCCAGCAACTTAACTGATTTACATCTTTTCTTTTGGTATTTGGACACAATTCCAGGTAGCGCTCTTTCTGTAGTCCTCAGGGTCAATGAATACTCATCGTCTTTAACAATTAATCATCTTTAATACCCATTTCCTGCATATACTTTGATTACTACTAAGAGGCACCAGCTAGTGCATAATTAGAAATACTAGACCAGTAGCTCTTAACCTCTTTGGACTTGAGGCACCCCTTATCAGAGTTGAGGCATCCTTCCATAACTTTTGTGAATTGAGTAACACCCAATTTCAAAAACTTTTATGTTACAGTGCTTTCTTCCTTGTAGAGGGGCTGGGCAATGAGAGTGCAGAATCAGCCAGGCAGGAACAAGCTTGAGCCTGTGGTTATCTACTTATTTCCTTACACATGGTTCATCTTCTCACATCACCCTGCAGAGGATCTGGAAGCACTCCAGTGTGTTCTGACACCTTGGTTGAGATTCAGTTTATTAGATGAACAAGTACCCCATGTTTGGTTTTAGTTACCAGTTTGCTCTTCTCGTGATTCTTAATCTTGATTATCTGACATTTCACATGCTCAAGACCTGAGTTATGCTGACACATACTTGATGGTTGCATCTACGTGGGACACCTTAATACACAGTGAACTATTCTTTTGCACATTAGCAAATCATGGCAAAAACCATGCCATGCTAATGCTTTAATGGTCTCTACCCAGGAAAGCACACACAGCAACAACAAATTCTCCCTGGGCCTGAAGAAGGGTGCCTGTACCTGAAAGCTTGCAAAGAACAATTTTTCAAACTGTTTAGTTGGTCTAATAAAAGATATCACATTTACCCAAAGAACCTTGTCTGCCTATGACCTTAGGCCAATACAGCTACAACCAACAAACCCTAATGCTCAGTAGAATTAGTCTACTGAGCATTAAGCATCCCAAAAAAAAGCTGGCCTTTTCTATTGCACATTAGTGCAACTACTGTGCCTTTATCTAGTACCTCATATTAGAGGTACTAAACTTAATGCACAGTGGCAAAAGCACATTAATGAACTTGTAGACATATCCAGTATGTCCTGTCAGGATAGTTGTGAGTAATTTTTGACTGATTCAATCTTTAGAACTCTTGGGAGGAAACAAGACGGGTCTTCTCGAAAGCAAAATGCTGCTTGGGTTCCCTCTGGCAAATCTTCCACCAAAACCCAAATTCTGTCTTTCCAGGGCTTCCATGTAACATAAATCACTTTTGATCTGGATGTAATCTATGGATTAATGATCTACTCCATCCACTTTATTCTTTGAGACCCTGCTTAGTTTGTAGTTTTCTGGTTTATATTCAGGGCCTCTTTTTACAGTGTAGATGTTTTTGAAGGGCACAGCAATACTACCCATAGCACCTAGTTATGGACCAAGAGTGTGGTCCATAGATATGGTAGATGCTGTTATGGACAAACAGACACTTCCCTGCCCCAAATAATTGATAATCTAAGGAAGCTAGATATTGCATGCTTTTATGTATTTGAGTAAGGTGCCCTGTGAGATGCTACATTTAAAAACAAAACCAAATGATAAATACCTGCCTCTGAAATTAAAATGAAAAACAAGATCTTTTGTCCTATTTGTATTTTGCATAGCTGCTTTTGACAAAACAAGGGGTGAGTTCATCGATGCCACTCCTTTTTAATCTTCTATTTCTATATGGTCTTCAAGAAGCAATATAAAAGATCTTGGTATAAAAGATCAACTGTGTTCAGTTGACTTAATTGCATTAGGATAAGAAAAGGCCTTTTTGTTCAGGAGTAGATCTCTCCTGAGGCAGTTTGAATTCTCATTTTTCAGTTCTTGAATGGATTGACAGAACCAAGATGTCTGAATAGGATAAATACATTTAATCTGGTATCTAGTTCTGTGATAGCCAACAATAGTTTTTAATATTTAATAGTAATCTGGCTTTTGTGACCACTTGGGTACTGATATTTAAATAAGCAACTCGAAGTGGGTTTATAAACTGATGCTCTTCATAGGGAGAAGCACATTTTAAACTGGTTTGAGTTCTGAAACAATTAGCTTTTGGTGAAAACCAGACATAATGTAGTCCAAACCATTAAAGTAATTGGTTTCAGCTGGTAGTTTGTATGTGTCATGATTAAATGGGAATGCTGCAAGAAAGTCCATTCCAGTGTCCCAGCAAAATATGTAACAGTATGAGTCATGTAATGCTGATATATATAATTTTTTATTTATTTTTATTTTTTTAAAGCAGTGTTCCAGCTGAGTTGGAGTATTTTTAAGGTTGCTACTTGAAGATGACTACAGATGTGGACATCCCTGTCTTTGATTTTTGTTAGCTTTTTTTTTTTTTATCTACTTCTGACCATAATGTTACTTTTTTTTTACTCTTATCTGAAACTATTGTAAGTTTTAATGTGCTTGCCTTTTAATAAAGTTTCAGTTAGGACAAAATAGTAAACGTTTAATAGTGCTTAGCATGTTATTGGAACTTCTGGTCAACAGTGCTGACTTGTGGCTCTGTCAAAATACATTTGCTGATACATTAAAGAAAGAGTACATTTTTTAGGGCTGAACAAATGAAAGCTTCATAGTATCTGTGAAGTTTTTTGTTCTTTTTTTTGTGACTTCCATTAAAAGAAGAAAACAAGTAAACTAGCTGCTGGTACTTTTGAATAGTGCTTCCTTTTAACATGCTTCATACAGAGCCACAAATAGCGTCTGAGAAATGAATTACTTGTGCGCTGGACATATTGACTTAGACAAGCGTATTTGAGAAGGTACTTTAGAGCTATTGCTGAGAATGACTTCTATGGGAAACCCATTGACCTGTAAAAGTGCTGCTGAGTGCTGTATGTTCATCTGGATGGTGAATGTATTTGGGTATTCATTAATGGTGCTAGTGATCTTGAAGATGTTTTAATGCATGCCTCGCTTAAAAAGGAATCTAGTTTTCCTCAGTACTTCATCAATTGTTATATGAAATCAGATAAAAACAAACTAAGTACCAAAGAATGAACCTCAAGGTTAGTTTATAAAAGTAATCAAGGACCTGGGTTCTGAAGAACCCAGATGTAAGTAATGTTTGTATTTACAGAAGATTGTCTTCCGGCAGATTTTTTTTATTACATTTAGCAATTAAAATGTTCTTAACGTCTCAATACTTCACCATCTTCAGTGGCCAGGCAGAATTCTAATGTAATAAAAGCTTCTGTCTGTCTGTCTGTCCCTAACACAGATGTTGCGGATGGAGCGGTACTGAGGGGCTGGAGCAAGGGGTGAAGCCAGTGGCGCTGGCCTTACTCCGCCCCCTGCCCCTCCGGGTCCTTGGAGGTGGCAGTGGCATGAAGTGCTGGTGGCGCAGCACTGACCTCGCCTCCCCCAATCCGGCCTCACTGCTGCATCCTAGGCAAGGGATGGCCCCCACCCCCTGTGGGCAGACAGGAGTGGGGGATGCGGGATGTGAGGGGGGGCTCACAGGGCCAGAGGTGGACTGGCAGCACCGTAGGATGCTGGGTGGCAGCACTCTACCTTTGCCTGCCCCCTCACCCTGTCATTCATGACAGGCTATTTGCCAATAAATGAAAATATTCTCTATGGATCAGATCCTGCATTTAGTTTGTCTAAATAGCTACACTGAAGTCTGAGAGTTACATGAACTAATTTACATTGAATATTCATGCTTTGAATAACTGTTGTTTGTACTAAAATGATGCAGCATGTCTGCTGTATAGAAACTCATCAAGCTTGCATCAGATGCAACATTCTGGAGAAGTGATAACAGTGTGGGTCTTTTTGTGATTTAATGGAACATTGATCTTTTCTAAAAATATATATATATGTGGCTTGTTGGATCTTATAAATAAACGAACCTAAATTTCATTTTGAAGAATAAGATAGCTGTCACTGCCTTCACTTGTTATTGTCTATTTAGTTTAGATAGATGGGCTAGTTAAAACTTTTCTTTTCTCACAGGTAGGTAGATGGACAAGCAGGGGCTCTGATATGGGTTTTTTTGTTTTATTTTGTTTTTGACAGATACCTTTTCTACTCTCCTTTCTCCCAGAGTTACCACTAGTTTTGATCTAAGTCTGACAAAATAAGACATGAGGAGTACTTAAATGAGGTGTTGTCTTGCTGAGAAGAGTAGATTGACTTTTGGTCTGGCTTTTTGATTTAGTGGCTTCCTTAATTCTTCAAATTTTTGTAAGAAAAGCAAAATGCTTAAGTGGGTCGCAGAGGTTCCTTAATATGTCTCCATTCTGAAAGGCACAATGTCAATTTGAAATTCACATTATGGTGGCAAAGTTTTTATAGCTATCAATTTATTTCAGTTGGTTATGTGAATTATAACTTAGAAATAGAAGGTGAGTATTTTTTAAATTCGCTTTGTGCATTTGAAATTCCTTTTAATATAGTCACAACTTATTTTTTTAATGAGTTGTTGTATTATTTCATAGAATCATAGAAGTAGGGTCAGAAGGGCCCTTGTAGATCTTCAAGCCCGACCCCCCCCCGCCTGGGTGGGAGAAAAGACTGGACTCAAATGAGTCCAGCCAGGTAGTCATCAAGCCTCTTCTTAAAGATCCCCAGGGTAGGAGCCAGCACCACTTCCCTAGGAAGTTGGTTCCAGCTCCAAGCCGCCCTGACTGTGAAGTAGTTCTTGCGGATGTCTAATCTAAATCTACTCTCTAATAACAATGTGTCCATTGTTCCTTGTCATGCCAGGGGGCGCTAGGGGAAACAGTGTCTCCCCTAAACCCTTCTGGTCCTCCCTTGTGAGTTTATAGACAGTCACCAGGTCCCCCCCTCAGCCTTCTCTTGTGAGCCCCATGCACTAATTTGAAAAGTTCTCCCTGAGCTATTTTAAGGCAGCTTGCATTGCTGCTTTGATCCTGCAGTGAGTGTTTACCAGTAGCAGCATCAGTAACACTGCAGACTGCAGCATCGTGCCAAGGTACCCAACCTAGCTTTAAATAAGCTGCTGCAATGTAGCACATTTTGATTCCTCTTAAGAGAGGAGGACAAAACGTGAAAGTTTGTGGAAGTAAGCAGTTGGAGAATGGTTGCTCACCCGGATCAAAAGTATGTTAAACTTCCTTCCTGGTTTGCAGGTGTTGATTGTCTAATGTGAGCTGAGCTCTACCCCTTGCAGATAGTGGAGCCAGGTTTATTAAGAGACTTCGTTAGTGCTATATAACATAAAAAAATCAACTGCCGTTTGGCCATTCCACCCAGAACTATGTAATGTCCCTAGAGAAAAAAATCAAATCTATTTAAAATTAACTATATGCAAATATCTGATCATCATTTTCTAGGTCTGATGCAAAGCCCAATGCAAAGATTTTTCACACTAGAGGTGCAAGCCAATATGTCTAGTCAAAATATTCAGTTCTAAATACGGTAAAAGCTGCATTATCTGGTACCTTACAAACTGGCATGCCAGTTCATAACTGTGGCGCTTCCAGTTTCACCGAGCCCCCACAGCCTGGGGAAAGCAGCCTGTGGGGGGCCCCTCTCCCTGTCCCCCAGCACACTGACGCAGCAGAAGGGGCAGCGATGTGGCAGGAGAGGTGGCGCCACTCCGGACATGGTGAGAGAGGTGGCAGCCCAAACAGGCAAAGATGCCTGTTCTGACTTCTCAGTTAACCGGCATATTTGGTTATCTGGCACTCTCCATGGGTGCCAGATAACAAAGCTTTTGCTGTGTGTAACTTTAGTTAAGGCCTGCCAGATTTCATGCATCGTTTATGATACCCATACATATATCCCATCATCGTTTATGATACCCATACATCCTTTTTGATGATATTCTCTTGCATCTTGCCACTGATATTACATGTGGTTGAACTGTTCCTTTTTAAAGTTTATTTAGAATGGGAAGTTGAGGAACAACCAGGGTGGATGTGGTTTAAATCAAATGGATTTAAATCACTGGTTAGGAAGCCTCGATTTAATCATTGTTTTCTACAAAAAGTGCATTCTTGTTGTTTGATTAGGGCTGTTGTGCTGTTCCCAGGAATCATCATTCATGTGCGTGATTAACACACCCAGTTAACGTATTAATTTTTTAACACCTTAATTGCACATGTAATTTTGGATCCCACTTCCAGGCTTTGCATGCAGGTGTACAGTCACCGTATGCACATGGCCAGGAATGCAGCCCGGCTGCATGTAGAATAACACCCAGCAGGTAAGTCTGGGGGAGGGGGGGCGGTAGGAGGGGGAAGCAGGTAAAGGCCCCCACAGTGAAGGGAGGGAGTGGGGTATGGGCTAGGGTGAATGCAACCCTGGGGCTGGGGCAGGTCGTGAGACTGAGACACGGGGAGCTCATCCAGGGGCATAAGGGGGACGACTCCATACTACTGCATGCCCCCCGGGGGGCATGTGCTCCCCAGATTTGTGCGCGGGGTGGAGGAAGACTGTCTGCTGTGAGCTGGGGCTCTAACCTGGTGCCTTTGCCTTGGGAGCTGTGTCCTGGCAGCACTAGGCCCCCTGCTCACCCAGTGGCAAGAGGCACAACACGGTGTTGTGCTGCTGCCAGGTCAAAGGCAGCAGGGCGCAGAGCCCTAGTGGGCAGCCCACCTCTGCCCCATGCACAAATATGAGGAGCACATGCATCCTCCAGAGGTGCATGCAGTGGCAGGGAGCCGCCTCCTCCCACACCACTGGATGAGTTGCCCATGGATCTGTTCCATGACCCACCATAGCCCCAGGATCCCATTCACTCCTGCCCCACTCCCTCCCTTACTGTGAGGGCCTCAATCTGCCTCCCCCTCCCCTCCCCCTCCCTCTCCACAGACTTACCTGCTGGGCACTGCTCTATATGCCGCCGGGCTGCATTCCTGTAGGGTAACCATATTTCCAGTTTCAAAGAAAGAGGATACCTGTGGGGGGTGGGGGTGGGAATATGCTTGTGGAGGGGGCAGTGCTAGGTCCTGCCCCTGCCCCTCACTTCCAAGCCACAGCCCCCACAGCCCTGCTGGTACCCCTCACTCCTGACCCACAATTAGGGTGGCCTTCAAAAGTAAAATAGAAGACATAAAGGCCTCCAGTTTGGTATCAATAGAGGACAGAGTAGCAGGAAATTAGACTGTCCTCTGTGATGGCCACTCTACACGCAGTACCCCGCATTCTGCCAGTGTGTGTGTACGCTCCCCCCTTCCCGGGCTCCAGATCCTTGTGCAAGGCCTCCCCCCAGGCTCCAAACTCCCCCCCCCCACACACACACATAGCCCTCCACACCTTTACACATTTCCTCCCCCTGTACACACCCCCACCTCCCAACCATACAAAGTACCTGCATAATTTTGAGTTTTTCTGCACATAATTTTGAGTTTTTAGCTGTGCAATTTAAAATGGTGATTAATTTCAACTAATTTTTTTAATCACACAACTAATTGTGATCATATTTTTTTAATAATTTGACACCCCTATGTTTGATATAACTTTAATACTTCTTATTCAAAAGTCAGAGATAGATGTAGGTTTCATTTTTAGAAGGCACACACTCTACATTTTAAAGCAGTGATTTATTTTGATATGTTTTGAGATTTAATTTTGCATCTCCATCAGAGAACTGAATTGTAATTTGGTTATTTTATTTACCAAAGCTAATTGAAGCAGATACTTGCTATTGGGAGGTGAACAATCTCTAATTCATTAGATTAATCATGGATATTTGGGGGATATTTTTGCCAAGCTATATTAAGAGAACAAGAGTAACAGTCACCAAAAATCACAGACATTTAAATTGTTTTATTCAACTAAAACAACAAGCTTGTGTATTTTGGATATTTTTCTTCAACAACAAACGTATAATTATTTTAACAAAAGCAAATGCATTTTTGAATTTTTAACTATTTTACTTATGAATGTGAAATCTTGTTTTTAACACAAATCAAATACATTATTTCAGCCAGGTCAACATGAGCATAGCCTGTAAAAGAAAGACAAGCTTTCCTGCTTTTTCAGTTCCCAAACGATTTCTCAATTTAGAATGAATTAGTGCAAAGGAAAAAAAAAAGTCTAAACCTGCAGAAGAAGCTGCAGCTGTTAAAAGCTGGACTATCACTTCAATAGTCTCTGATAGGTGTAGGTGCTTAAGTGACTTCGACCAGTTCACCAGTCTGACTATCTTTAAAACCTCATCAGCAAACATATATTTCTTGAATGGGTTACCCTTATCCCAAAAATTTATTATAGTTGGTATTATGGGGGGATGATTGCTGGATGCCTATGTCACAGCAAACTCTTCCTCTTCAGCAGTTAAGGATTGACCCTGGTACCAAGTATTGAGAATATTGGCAAGAAAATGAGCTGGAGATAGTGCTAGATCCATTTGTCTTTTAGTGTCTGCAATTTAACTCTGTCATTGCGTATTTCTCTTTTCAAGTCCTTCCTTCCAGATTTCAACAGCATCAGAAATAAAACAGTGATTTACCTGCACTTTGTTCAAGGCTACAGAAATAGGCTTCAGGACAGTCAGTGTATGTTCTACATTTCTCTTTATCCCAATGTTGAGATTTTGGCTGCAATAATTTGATCTGTTTCGTCACGATTTTGTTCACAAATTGTCATCAGATTAGGCCAGTTTTCAGTATATTGTTCAAACCAGTCCACTACTGAAATCTGTGTCTTGTTGGAGAATTAATTTAGTTCCTCCTGCTTTCTTCAGAGCATCTGCTGCAAAGTGGTTGTTATGGAAGCATTTTGCAATTTCACCAACATTAGCCTTTATTTCTGGAGCACTGAAGTATTTGGCTAAGAGGTGCATCAAATGAGCGTGGCAGCCATATGTTATTAGCTTGGGGCTTTCTTTGCTTAGTTCTAGATTTCTTCTCATCTTTGATACGTTTGAGGCATTGTCTGTGACAAAGATGCATACTAGATATTTGAATTATTTTCAGTTTGTTATAGCTTTTACTGTTACTTCTTGCAAGTATTCTGCTGTGTGTGTGCACTTCCTGATGTATTAATTCTTTCTTTAAGGTAGACAATCCCTTCTTCTGTTGTCACAGAAGCACATATTATTGGATCATTGTGGACATTGCTTCACCCATCAAGACTCAGGTTAACAATTTTCCTCTCTAGACTTTTTACACACTGTTCAATTTCTTTCTCCGTATGCTTTATCCAGCAATTTGCCTGCTATCTCTGCTCTAGTGGGTGGACTGTATCCTGGTTGTAATGACTGAACCATGTCAATGACGCATGTGTTCTCAACCATATGGAAAGGAGAGCGCACCTGCCGGGCCTCGATTACTCGGTCCCTTGCCACCTTGCCCAGGGGCCCGGTGGTAACCTTCTGCTCCGTCTCTTAAGGGAGTAGGCCTCGATATTCCACTTCAGGCGGTCTTCCCCTCCTTATCCCGCCTGCCACGATGTTGATGGTATTTCAGTGGTGGAGGGGTCTGGTTGCCTGATGCTGGCTACCTCCCCAAGGCCGAAGCGTGATGTTCTTCGTGAGGCTCCACCTCCCCTGCACCTCGCCCTAGACCCCACCTCAGCAGTGTGCTATAGGGGTTGCCGCTGGCTGGCCCTCCGCTTGATGTGGGGTCCCTCTGGGTTCCAGCTAGGCTCACGCCGGGGCCTAGGAAGCCCTGGTTCCTTCTCGGCCAGTCTAACCTTTAGAGGCCTTGGCTCCCTCTAACTCAATAGCCCTGAACAGTAATAATACAGAGAACAATGCCAACAAAACAAGCCACACTAGTAGTGAAAAGAAAATGCTAAATTAACCACAAGGCTGGAGGGATCACCTCCCACAAAAATAAGCTAAGCTCCCTATCGAGGGAATATTCTGCCAATGAATTTTGGTCAGGGTCCTGTATCCCAGACGTAGGGTCTCAGTCCCTCTTCCTTTGAGGATCCCCTCTTAATTCCTATGTCTGTCGTCCTCCACCTGCGTTGATGACACCTTTAGCTTCGGCTCTCCTCGCGCCCCCAGGGTTACATACAGTCAAGACACCTGGGTCTTGTCAGGACCAACGGCAGCATCTTCCCCTGGGCAGAATTCAGATTTCTCCTGTGAGACAACAGCAACGTTCTCCGGCTCCTCCACCTTCCTGGTGGACTCTGGAGCTCTTCTCCCCACGCTCTCTTGCCGCCTCTCCTCCCCCTCTGCCCACTCACTCTCCCTTCTTATCCTCCTGCGCTGGTTCTCCTCCCCCGCTTCCCCAGCTGTTTCCCCTTTAAACAAACCGCGGCTAATGAGCCGCGCAGGACCCGCCACCGCTTTCTGCTCCGCCGCAATTCCTGCCGCTGCTTCCAGCCCCGCCGCAATTCCTGCCACCGGTAAGTTGTTTTTGTTTATTCTTTCTTCCCCTTTCCTTTTCCCAGGGTCCCCCTTGGACCCTTCAGGGTTCGTGCCTTCGCCGCGCCCCGGGACAGAGAGTTTTTTGTTTCATTAAAAAAACCAGCAATTTTTTTCATGAATTACCTCTTGCTGTAATCTGCTGGTTCTTATCACAGATTTATCTGTGGTTGTTTCTGGATGATGGAGATTTTTTTTTCTTTTTGCTACCAGTGATATACTACGTGACATACGTTTGACTGGAACACTGGCATCCTTAGCAGATAACTCTGAAACTGTAGACCGTGATAATGTTAAAGATGGATAATCAGAATCCTGTAT
Source organism: Crocodylus porosus (assembly GCF_001723895.1). Lineage (NCBI taxonomy): Eukaryota > Metazoa > Chordata > Crocodylia > Crocodylidae > Crocodylus > Crocodylus porosus. The sequence continues at coordinate 37,092,721 of NW_017728907.1, read as the reverse complement.
GTTGAGGATGGATTCATAGATTTTAGCGTTGGAAGGAACCACAAAAGATCATCGTGTCTGACTCCCTACCCCTGGCAGGAAAGAGGACCGAGGTCAGGTGACCCCAGCCAGGTGACTATCATGCCTCCTGTTGAAGACCTCCAAGTTAGGTGATAGTACCACCTCTCTTGGCAGCCCATTCCAGATTCTGGCCACCCTTACTGTAAAAAAATTCTTCCTAATGTCTAACCTGAATCTATTCTCCACTAGTTTATACCCATTATTCCTAGTTACTCCTAAGCGTGCTCTGGTAAATAGCACTTTTCCACTTCCCTGTTGTCCCCCCTTGATAAACTTATAGGAGGCTACAAGGTCTCTCCTCAGCCATCTCTTGTGAAGGTTGAAGAGATCCAGATCGCTCAACCTCCCCTCGAAGGGTCTTTCACAGAGGTTACTAATTATGCAAGTGGCCCTCCTCTGAACCCTCTCCAGATTCTCCATGTCCCTCTTGAAGTGCCCAAAACTGGACACAGTACTCCAACTGTAGCTTAACCAATGCCATATAGAGGGGGAGCATCACCTCCCTTGATCTGTTGGTCATGCATCTGCTAATGCAGAGGTGTGCTTGGCCTTGTTGATGGCCTCGTTACACTGCCAGTTCTTGTTAGTCTTGGAGTCAGCTATGACTCCAAGATCCCTCTCAGCTGCTGAGGAGGTCTTCCCCCAACCTACAGGTATGCTGGGGATTCCTCCTCCCTAGGTGGAGTACCTTACATTTATCTTCACTGAATTGCATCCTATTTCGTTCTGCCCATTCATCCAACCTGTTCAGATCAGTCTGTATCTGCTCCTTGCCCTCTGGTGTTAACTTTGCCCTATAACTTGGTATCATCTATGAACTTGGAGAGGGTGCTCTCCACACTCTTGTTCAAATTGCTGATGAAGATATTAAATAACACTGGTCCAAGGACTGAACCCTGTGGGACCCCACTACCCCACTCCTTCCAGGCCAAGAATGACCCATCCACCACCACTCTCTGGGTGCGGTCCCTAAGCCATTTGACCAGCCACCCGACTGTGGTAGCGTCTACTCCAAGCCTGCTAGCTTTCCTATGAGAATAGGATGCGAAACTCTGTCAAAGGCCTTCTTAAAATCCAGGTAGATGACATCAGCCTCAACTCCTATGTCAAGGCAGTGTGTGACCTGGTTATAAAAGGCTATAAGGTTTGTCAGGTAGGATCTACCTGTGATGAGCCCGTGCTGGTTTCCTTTCAGCATCATTTCCCCTGCTGGGCCTTCACAAATGCACTCTGATTTTTTGCAGTATTTTCCCAAGGATAGAAGTAAGAGTGACTGGCCTAAAGTTACCTGGCTCATGCCTTCTCCCCTTCTTAAAAATGGGCACCACATTGGCCCTTTTCCAGTTCTCAGGGACCTGACCGGAACACCATGACTACTCAAACAGCCGTGCCAGTGACTCAGCTATGACGCTGGCCAATTTCTTCAGCACCTGTGGATGGAGGTCATCCAGGCCTGCTGACTTTTACCCATCCAGCCCTTCCAAGTACTCTTTAACTAAGTCAGCACTAACCTTTGGTGGTCTGGTGCCTTTTGGACATCTGTCTGTGTTCAAGGTGGGGGAATTGTCTGATCCTCCTGAACAAGAGAAGTCAATGCAGTCACTACAGTACTGCTCATTTAGTATTACTCATTGCACTCAGTACTACTTAAGAAGTGAAACTGTAAAAGGAAGATCTGCCTATTTCAGCCATTATTTTATATCATAACTGCATTAAAATATGATAGCTCCATAAAATAGTAACTATATTTTTGCTCAAATATTTTTATGACATTTCAGGCAGTCCTGATGTCCTCCCAAAAGATATGGACAAGGAAGACAGGCAGTCCTTAAGAAAGAAGTATGGCATAAGGAAGTTTACTAACTTGGAGAGCCTGCATGTTCAGACATGTTCCATTCATCATCTTCAAAGCAGCTTCCTTCTGAGAAGCAGCTCTTCTCATGATGTTTTCAATAGCACAACCGGGCCTTGCATTTCTTTGTTGCACTGCTTGCATTTTGCATGTATACCTGTCTTATCTACAGGTAGAAGAACTTCCTTAAAATATTTGCAAACAGAGTCTCTTATGGCCTGGAAAGCCCATTGCCATGATAACGCTTCCCTTCTACAATATCATTCCCTCACTAAGGCTAAGGAAAGAAGTTGCACATAAACAGGTTTAAGTGATCAGAAATTGGTTTAAACCTGTAACAAAACAGAAGCCAATTTAAAATGGCTGAAACTGGTTTAAGATATACCTGGTTGAATGTAGTATCTGACTTAACTGATTGAGGTCAAACCAGTTTATAAAACTTCTGTCCCAGACCCCATCCTGGTTCAAGTTAAATCACAGTCCCCCAGCATGCCTTGTAGCCCAGGGCTGGGCTCTGCTGTTTGCTTCAAATAGCATGGCTGGTCTTGCCCCTCTGCTCCTTAGCCAGAGCAGTGAGAGCTGGTTCTCTGGCCCCTGCTCGAGCAGGGATGGAGGCGGTAAGTTTTGGAGGGTTTCTCTCTTCCCTTGCCTTTGGGAATGGCTGGCAGGCATGCCCCCTATCTTCTGGCTTGAGTTGCTGAAGGCCTATGGCTGCTTTTCTGGAGTCAAAAGTGATTGTCTGTTCATTTGCTTATCGGTTCAATCTCTGCAAAGTTGGGCTTTTTGACTGTCTATACTTAGTGCAGATCTCAAATCAATTGAAAAGCTATATTCAGAAACTTATCCCTCAAGACTTCTGGACTGTTCTGCTCAAAATGTTTCTCTTTTGTTTCTACTGCCCTTCCCTCCTTGCATTTATCTTTAGATGACGACTCCTTGCCCAGATCTACTCTACCCCCAACAGTCCTCAATTCATTTAATTCCTTGAAACTGCACTTTTAGAGAGAGGTAAGGGCTTGACTCTGTTTACACAATTTTATAGAAAGACAGTGGGGCTGATGGGTAGGTAATCGGGTCTGTTGTCTCTCATCTCCATGTACTGCTCTTAACAAGGGTGTTATCTCTGGAGTCACAAATCCACAGTTTGAAAACTAAAACTAAGCATTACAGAGATGCCTAATGAGGTCTTCTATACTGGATCGGACAGTTATTTTGGGGTGAGGGCCACTTACTGAGTTTTGGCAAGCCATTGAGGGCCGCATGACAGGCAGCTAGAGGCAGATAAATATTTATTTTGTAAATTTTTTAGGGGCTCCCTAGGTGGGATAGAATGGCCTGGCGGGCCGCATCCGGCTCGTGGGCCACATTTTGGCCACCCCTGTTCTAGACTGAGCACTGAGTCCCATTGGGTAGAGTGGTTTTTTTAATCCTTATTAATCTATAAAGAAGCCTTTGAGAACTCCATAAGATTGGGCCCCTAATATAGTGACCTATTTATAAAACTTTTCTAAAAAGGTTACATGAGTATATTATCTGAAATAGTGTATAATTAGCAGTACTAATCACTGTACCATGATGAGATCTTTGAGCTTTAACATATCTTAAATTAAAACTATCTTTATATGGGTTTATTTTTTAATAAAAGAATCTTGACCAAAAAGTGTAATAATATTAAATAACAAAAATCTTTTTTTTTTTTTTAATCATTGATTTTTATCCACCTTGAGAACAAGGCAGCACAACAAAATTATCTTTTGCACAGATTCCTGAAGCCCTGTAATTCTGATATGTTTAGGAGTATTGTCAACATTTTATTTTAAAAAGTTCAGTATTTGGTAGTTGTACCACTAAATAGTGTTTTGCTTAAAGGTATAAAGGTTGAGGGGCAGCTCCTTTCAAGCTGAGGAGGGGGTGGGCAGGGAAAAAGTTAGTGGCATTGAGTTCATAAAAGCTTGAACAAGAACAGTCCTCAAGCGAGCATGGATTGAACACAGAAATTTGCAACCTCTAGCACACAACAAAGAACAACCAAAAATCTTCACCTAAGCTAAGATACAGCCCAGTAAAACAGAGTGAGAGCACACACAACTTATTCTAACTTAAAATGGAATGGAATAAATCAAAAAGACAAGAGACAGCCTTGCATAAGTCTTACATAATCCTGGGGGCATTGTCCCTTTACACCCAGGTATTCAGAAAGTCCTTCTTGGGAAATCAGCAGGTAGTCTTAAGTGCTGGAGTGGAGATCCAACAGGCCTCATCCCTACTTGGGTTTTTACAGGCACACTTACACCCCTTCTCCCTGCTTGAGTGCCTTGACATTAGTTTGCTTGTCAACTATAGCACCTTTGGCAGGACTCTCATACATTCAGTTTCTTTTGTCTCTTCTTAGGTATTCCAGTCTCCCACCTTTTACAGGTTCTGCTTTATAATGTAAATGTAGTTCTCTGCTTGCTTTGGTCACACCAGCCCAAGCAGTCCCTCTTTTCCCCTAGCTCCATCTGCAGCACTTATATGTGATGATTGTGTCAGGTCTTTGCCAATACCTCCCAGACCCCAGCTGGGGCTTGCTTTAGGGAGTGAGGGGGAACAGTCCCTCTTAGGCTGTAGCACCCTTCCCCTCCCACATGGGCAATTGCTGCCTTCCAAGACGGTGAGGGGGGGAGCACTTGCCCCGCCAATAGCCAGTCAGCAACCGGGGGGGGGTCCCCCCATGGCTGATCACACTGACTGGGGGGGGGAGGGCACCAGAAGTGCCATTGGTGTGACCGGAAGTGCCAGCAGCGCTTCTCCTGGCACCTCTACAGCCCATCGGTGCTCCTGGCTGTCCCCTGTGCCCGTCGCCTAAGTGGGGAATGCTGGCTATCAGGGGGTGCACCAGTGCTCTCAAGGCATGCACATGTACCCCCATGTGCCCCCTACACATCACCACTGCCCTCCCACACCTTGTTCCCTGTCCCCGCCCCCTCCACTCTAGTAGGGAAAAGTCTGGCAGGGCCACAAGGCATGCTGCAAAGGGCTGCGAAGCATTCTGGGATGCTGGGGAACTCTGATTTAACTTGAACCAGAAAGGAGTGTAGGACAGAAGTTTCATAAACTGGTTTGACCTAAATCCGTTAAATCAGATTGACTTTTATTAGTAGATGTTTAAGATTGTGAATCCAAACAAGATGACAAAGCCGGTAGGGAAATACAGGTCATCCGAGTGAGGGACTAACAATAGAAGGATGGGGGTGAGGAGGGAAATGCAACTAGGTTACAGGAGATAAAATGTTAGCCAACTAAGCCCAGGGGAGGGGGGAAGGGGAGAGAGGGGGTTCACGACGCTGAGAGAGAAAGGAGATAGATGCACACAAACCCGTTACAATGGTCCGCAATGGTGGAGGAAGTGGTTCCAAGGAAGCATCTTAGTCCGTATAGTGTCTCATTGCGGGGGTCCTCTTTGGGTGGAGCGGGGTTGTCCGTTGCTGAAGAATCCTCTCGAAAGTGAAGGTCCATCTGGTGCGGGGGGGGCGGGGAGGTTCAGGCAGTCCCCTCTGGGTCCGGTCCGGGG
>NW_017728907.1:37073021-37087156 GCF_001723895.1 Crocodylus porosus | reverse complement strand
GGTGGAGCGGGGTTGTCCGTTGCTGAAGAATCCTCTCGAAAGTGAAGGTCCATCTGGTGCGGGGGGGGGGGAAGAGGGGGGTTCAGGCAGTCCCCTCTGGGTCCGGTCCAGTGGCAGTTCGTCTGGTAGAGTCGGAGTACTGGCAGTGGCCTGTGATGTGTTCCACGTAGATGTCGCGGGAACGGATGGTGTCAGACGCCGTGAGGCAGCGCATCAGCTTTGCATAACGGCAGGAGATGCAGCAGGCACGCAGGATGCTTTCATTGCTGGTGTCCCAGACTCCGATCATTCCCATGATGAGCACGTCGACCGTCGCATTGTAACCATGGCCCCTCAGGATGTTGGCCAGCAGGGCGTACTTTTCCTGCTTGTGAGCCCAGGCGTCGGTGAAGGCTTGGCGCTGGTTCTTGAAGGGTATGGTTATGTCCACAGTCACGACCTTTTTGGCCTCTTCGTTAGTGATGACGATGTCGGGTTGCATCTGGCTCTTGCAGCCCATGACAGTGCAGTTCACAGAGATCTCCCCTGCTGCGGCCTGGATGGCCCTCACGAGGCGGCCCTGGGCAGCGTTGTGGTGGAGCTGCCAGGCTCTGGCATGCGGCTTGCGGCTGCACAGCACGTGGGGGAGGGGCTATGCCGCATAGCCGCACCATTGGCACCTCTTGTCCCGGTGGCCGAAGCAGACGGCCCTGTTCAGGGGCAGGCAGTTGAGGCGGGCACAGTGGAGGAAGCACCAGTCCACAAAGTGCGTGAAGCTCCCACTGGCCATGAAGTGGTTGCTGGAGTCCCACTTCAACCAGGTTAATCTTAAACTGGTTTCAGCCATTTTGAAATTGGTTTCTGTTCTGTTACAGGTTTAAACCAGTTTTTGACCACCTATTTATGTGTAACTTCTGTTCCTAGCCCAGAAGGTAAATAAAAGAAAGACATAACAAGTAGATTATGAGAGAAGCAAGCTAAGTGCCAAAAACATATTAAAAATGACTACTTTATTAATAATCTTGTAATCTCTTTAGTGTCCTCTGTGTGCTGATGCTTGTGATATGTCTGGCAGAGAACATCATGCTTGGTGAGTTGTAGCTGTGCTTGTCTTTGAAAGATTTTGAGCTGGGTGAAGGCATCAGACATTTAATTATATATAATAGGTTGAGTGGTCTTTTTTTGTCTTCATCTCTAGCAGCAGCTTTCTTTTAATTATTTAAAGGTCTGTTTAAACTCCAGGATACTTCTCTATTCAAACAGATGGAATGCCATCTTTCCTTACCAGTTTATTTACAGTTGGTCTGACAAGGAAAACAGTAAAGGGAAGGGTTTTTTAACAGTTCTATTAAAGATGTTCATTGTAAAGCCCAAATTAATATATTTACCTCTGGGCCTCACAGTTACCATCCACATGAGGAAAACAGGCGAACATGGAGTATTCACATCATTTATGTGGTGTGTAATACCACTTAAAAATTCTTAACAGCACATTTTGATTATAGAAATAAATTATTGGGCAATCCTTCTTCAAACCCATTTTAAGAAGGGAGACCTTTTGTTTTACTATGAATTTTAATGAAACTGAAAATATTATGACAGGTTCTTTAATGTATTGATGAGGCTGTGGTAAAATGCTTGATGCTTTCTGTGGAATATCTTCCATTACCTTAAAATGTGCAGCAAACTAGTCATAACAATCTTTTCTCTTGGGAACAGTGGTGAATTAAGGCATGGTTTTTACATTGACATTACCAGCTCAGCTTATTCTTGCTGCCAAAAAAATGCAGTAAGAGTTGTAGCAATATTTTGAACCATATTAGTTGCTGTGGTAGTTTGTTATTATAGTGCAGCGCAAACACACAGGGAATCCTTAATAAAAGGGCATTAAAGTAAATAATGCACATACAGCATTTAGTAGTCAACTGGGGCTGATTTGCATAGACAGAGATGGGTTGACTGCAGATTGATGATATCCATTAGAGCAAGGTTGTATTTGTTTTAGACAACAAATCAGTAATTGTGTGCATGGGCAAATGATTAATAGGTTTTAGCTGGTTCAGACTGTCAAGTATGGATGGTAATTCTCAATTAGATGAATTTTAGTTCTTGATCTTATTGATTTGAATCTGCTTTGGGACTATTGATTGCTACCTGTAGATTTGTACTGTCAAGTTATAGGAGGAAAAAAACCTAGGGGTTTTCAGGGGAAGAAAACAAGGACATTACATTACATGTTCTGTTTTTAACACGTATGAGGTTAATTTTTTTTGGCGGGGGGGGAGGCCACTTGCTTTTACAAAAAATGTCGCTTCTACACTACTCTGAAGTATTTTGGGAAATTAGTTGAAACTGATGAAAGCTGGGGAAAAATAAGAAAAAAATCTGTCTAAGCACAGAATTTCAAAAGCAGTAATTAAACTATCAAGATTCTTGTTTATTGCCTCTTTGGCCTTCTAATATACAACTTACAAAATGTCAAAATTCCTACAAATCTGAAGGGAAATAGTTATTCATTAGTGATAAAGAAAGAGGGAATCAGATATCTTTAGATAGCTGTAAAGTATGAAGGGCAAGGAGATGGATTGTATTGCCAAAATACAGAAACTTCATATGATATCATTTTATAAAATCTGACTAATTTATCTTATTTTCTGGTCTTCACAAAGTTGAATTTACTGATGTTTTCTCAATCAGTTAGTGAATGTGAGATCTGCTAAATCCATATGATAAATGAGCATTTATTAGAGTTAGTTGGAAGGGAAAAAACTGGGGGAAAAATTCACACTTTTTGTTGTGTTGGTTTTTTTTAACAAAATCTAGCAATTAGTATTTGGTCATCACTCAATATCAGTATATGGAATTTATTTGATCCCACAAGCCTAATATTGGAGGAAATACTAAGAAATGTTTCATAAAATGGACTAGAGCAATTTCAAACAGATGGTTATACCTAAATAAAATATAAACATTATCCAAAAAAAAGAAGGATTTGTGGTCATCTGCAGAATTGCGGCTGATTGGTTTCTGTGAGTTTGTCAAAATTATACGTGTCATTGATTATTAAAGAAGAAAGGTAGAATGTTGAACATGATCCTGCAGGTGGGACCTTAGTGCCTTTCTTATCACCAACATTTCTTCATGATCATTCGGGTCTGGCTGTTCTAGGCCTTGTAGCAGATCTGCCTTATTTTGAGGCAGTTGGTATTCATGTGTGACAACCCAGAATGGCAGTGATCAACCTGTGTTGTTGTTGTTGTTTTTTTTTTTCATCAAGGCATTGGGTTTTAGGTCCCAGCTTGCTCCCTCTAGGTGGTCTTTATTCTTATACTTGTCTGTCCAATTTAGTGCTTGCCAGTACTGAAGTATTAGTTTAAGTTATCTGCCATTAACCCTCCTTCCCTCCCTAGTTATTTTAGCTTGTGTAAGTAGTTGCACTGCTAAATTAATGTAAGTAGTATAGCCTGATCACAGGAACAGCACAGAAGACTAACGGTGTCTAGCTTAAGAGCCAGCAACACACAAGCTTCAGAGCCCTGCCACCCATGGACCAGTTAGTACAAGTTTAAAGCTTTTTGCTCAAGCTATTAGGCTAAGTATAGACATCCACAAAGCCTGAGGCTGAATCAGTTAAACCTTTGCAGGTTAGCCTAAGCTCCATATAGATTGAACTGATAGGGAAGTGAACAGACATTCGCTCTTGATTCCGGAAATGCAGCCACAGGCCTGCGGTGGCTTAGGCCAAAAGCTAGGAGAATGTTAGAGTATGGCTTTCTGCTTGGCTGCAGCAGGCAGCTTGAATCTGGAGGGGATCTGGGACAGAAGTTCAGTAGTCTGGTTTAATATAAATCAGTTAAGTCTGATACTACATGCATCTGGATGCCTTTATCTTAAACTGGTTTCAGCCATTTTGAAAGTGGTTTGTGTGCACTGAACGTGTGTTGTGTTACAGATTTAAACCGGTTTCTGATCACTTATATTGATTTATGTGTAATTCCTTTCCCTAGCCATAAGTTCTCTGTTCCTAGCCACTTCGAGGAGGGGAGTTGGGTTAGATACAACACTTGAATTTTATTATGAGCTGATGCTGCAGTGGAGACAAAGTCATGAGCCATTAAGTTGAACAGAACAAGCTGGGTTAAAGGTAAAAAATAGAAGGCAGCTCTGGTCATTTGGAGGAAGACCTGAAATCTCCTGGGAAAGGAATTTGAGTGGGTGTAGTGAAAGGGGTTGTGTATTCTAGGAAATAGTGAAACCTATAGATATGATGATAATATTCTTTACTTTTAGAATTTCAGCTTTTCATTTTCCCAAATGTCTGGCGTGGGGAGGAAGAGGAGAGAGAGAAAGAGAGGACTGCATTCATTTAATAATTTATCTGAACAATTATTGTCTGAGGTCCAGAAAAGCATTGTCTTATTATATAGCTTCAGAATCTGGTATTGCCCCAGGGAAAGACTACTGTATCATAGTTAGCTTTCAGTGGACCAGTTGTTTGTTTGTTGTCAATATCTTCCACTTTTTTAAAACCATATTTTTATAAAGAAAGTATTTCACTTTTGTAAGCTTCCCAGCTTTTGACCTCAATAATTATAGGATATGCTGAATCATAGTGAACTTGCTGTTCCTTGGCTTTCAACAGGATTATTCTCTCACATTACATCTTGGAATGCAGCCCCCATTGCACACTAAAAATCCTCTATTTGTGCCAGAAGTATAAGTTATAAAGGCAATATTCACATTGTGGAGAGTTTTATTTATATCTAAATTTGATAATTACACTATGGTGGGTGCTTTCCCCTCAGTGTTGTGGAAAAAAACAAGCTAGATTTCAGCAAAGCAGCAACAGCTCTTTCCTGTATAATGTGAATGTAATGTGTGTAAGAGCAGATGGAACGAGGGGGCAATCTACAGAGCTGTGATGACTGTTTATTTGAACTACAGCTCCCAGAAATCCTCAGGGGCTTCAGAGCAAGGGAAAATGAAGAATAAGCTTGAGGCTGGAGTAAGGGTAGGTTTGGCAGAATTTGGGTTTTTTTAGAAACAATTTTGCCTGCTAAAATTTGTGTTTATTTTTAATTAGAGGTGCACCAATACATCAGTCCACATCATATGAGCACCAATAAAAGGAAATTTGACATCGTTGACATCCGGCTTTTTGGCTGATGTGGCCAATTAATGTCGCTGATAAATGCCGTGTGCATGCACAGCTGCAGGATGCAAATGGCCAGCTTGTCCATCTGGAGAACAGTGGCTGGCTGATAAGTCTTGGTGGGCAAAGAGGCTGGGGGGAGGGAAGGGGCAGATTTAGGCCCATGCAGTGAGGCAGGGAGTGGGGCTGGGCGTGGTATCAAGCCATGTATAACTCATCCAGGGGGTACAGCTCCTGCCACTGCACGCACCCCTGGGGGAGCTATGGGGCGGTATACCTCCTACCCCCAGATCTGTGCACTTGGATATCTGCCTGCAGTGGAAGCCTACCCTCACCCTGTGCATAGATCTGGGGGGCACATGCCCCCGATGGCTCCCTTGGGCTTGCATGCAGCAGTGGGAGTGCCCCCCTTCCCCCATGTCCCCTGGATTCCATTCCACACCCAGCCCCACTCCCTCACTCATTGCAGGGGCCTTGATCTGCCTCCCCACCCCCACTCTTCCCTCCCTCCTGCCCCTTCCCCTCCCACCAGCAGACTCACCAACCAGATGCTGCTCTGCAAGCTGCCGGGCTGCATATTGGCAGTCCAATCAGTATTGGCCGACATGGCTCGTTAATAATCAGCCATCGGTATCGGCCCAAAAAGTCTTTATTATGCCCTAACTTCTAAGCATTTCTTTCAATTTTTAGCAATTTTTAGCAATGTTTATCAATTGTTTTTGTCAATTTAAATGTTCAGGATTGTGTGAAATTAGGGGTGTGGGGGAGCAGTTGCATGTTAAAATATAGAAATAATATCCATAAATGAATAAAGTACATCTGATCACACAGGGGCTGAGCTGGGCTCAGTGGGAGTTTGGCCCTTGCTTTAATCATGCAGAAGCCAGGCTGGACTTACTGGGAGTTTGGCCTCTGCCCTGATCATGCAGGGGCTGAGCTGGGCTCACCAGGAGTTTTGCACCCAATCCCCAACTAAGGCCTGTACAGAGCAAGTGGCTGGCAGCACTGGGTTCCCAGGCTCCTAGCTGCCAACAGCCTCCCTTTCAGCAGAGCCCTACCAGCATGGCGGCAGCTTCCCGAGCCATTACCAGAGAAGCAGTGCCTGGGTGGCGCAGCCAGGGCTCCCTCCATCATGAGTGCAGCAGCTGAGGTCAGGTGGGGAGTGTGCATGCATGGTGCCTCCTGCCCCAAATCTCCTTATGTGTGTGCGTGCATGCGTGCACATGCATGGGGCACCCCCTGCCCCGGATTTCCTTACCTCCGTTCCAGGTTGGGTTTTTTATCCCCTTTCTATAAGTTTTGATGGTTTATTGACAGAAATATTTTCCCATCAGTCTGTCAGGTGAAATGGATGTTTATCAACAAAGATAGAGTCCTGCCATGCCTAAGTAAGGGAAGGAGAGCAGCATGCACATGGAACCTGGGTAGTCCTACACAGAAGAGTGGACAGTTGAAGCCAGAGATCTCACTGGCTTGGTCAGCCAGTATTGTAGAGCTGGACTCGGACTTGGGGGGCAGCTACAGGCTGCTGTTTGAGGACTCTAGGGATTAAAGTTTTATTTTGGGACATCTCAAGAAGTATAGAAGGAAGAGTCAGGTGTTGATTATATGTTACCAGAGTGTTGATGCGTCTTTATCTTTTTTCTGTTCCCTCTCTTTGGCCCACTGACATGTGACCCAAACCCCTGTGATTTTCTGTATAAATGTGGGTACTCCCCCATTTCATGTGCCAGTTTCTGGAGCTGGGGTTGGCACACCTGGAGCCCAAGAAAGATCCTCTTTAGGTTTGGAGAGGGGCAGCCAAGGTGATGTCAGGACTACTTTTATAGGAGGCAGAATTAATTCTCCTGAGCAGCTTTTTACTCTACCTTAAAATTTAAAGAGAAAGGTGTAGAGAGGAGTAGGAAAAGAGCAGTTCAGCATCAAGTAACTAAGGGCACGTGTACACACGCGGTGAAGCTGTTCCTACATGCTGTAATTACAGCATGTTGCAGTAGACTCAATTAATCGAGTTTGCTGGAGTGTGGTAATTACCGCGCTCTAGCAGACTCCAGCATCATATATATCAATATCACTGTGCTGGAAAATGATGGTGAAGGCACCTTAACTAAAGCTTGTTTAACAAGCTTTAGTTAATGCGCCCCCCCTGCCATTTTTCAGTGTGGGGATGCTGATAGACGTGACCCTCCAGGCGCTTTGAAGACAGCAGTTCTCGGATCCACACTCTTTAAAGTGCCCCCATCGCGCACACTCCCACAGCATGTCTGTAAATGCCCTCAAAGTTGTAGGACAGAAGGCAGGGCAGGGCAGGGCAAGTTGCACCATGAAGGTTGTTGCTGAGGTTGTGTCCGTGATCTAAGAGGTTGTTTTCTGTCTTGAGTTTCATGGTATTTATAAGTCATACCTTCTACCCATTCCTCTACTGGAATATTATGTCTGGGTTGGATGTCTGTAACTCAAGAAAGAAGTTTAAAAATTGGAGAGGGGTCATAGAATGATTTAAATGAATGGAAAACATGTAGCAAGCAAGGGTGAAAATAACTCAGTCTAGCCTCGTAAGAAGTTTAAGGGCTAAGTTGATTCAGAGTTTGTAAGTGCTTACATGGAGAACAGAAATGTGATATTAGAGAGCTCTTTAGCCTTGAAGAGAAAGGCATGACAAGATTCCAAGGCTGGAAGCTGGATAAACTCAGAAATGAAATGAGATGCTTTTGTTTTTTGAGAGAAAGAGAGTAATTAATTGAGAGTGAGATTACTTGACCATTGGAACAACATACTGTGGAACATTCTGCCTCACTGGAAATATTTGAATCAAGTTTCGATATCTCTCTCTCTCTTCTAAGTGCTGTCATTTAAATAGGGATTAATTCATGGAAGTCCTGTAGTCCATGTTATACCGGAAATTACCCAAGTGGCCATGGAGTTCTCTTGTTCCCTTATCTGTCACTTCATCTGTTTGAGGGAAGCATGTGCTAGAAGAATGTCCCAACTCTTCTTCCTTTCCTCCCTTATTTTAGTTTTCTCCTTTCCCGGGGCTTTTTGGCAGGAGGAGGTTGTTGGGAAATCATTTCATATTCATGCCTTTCAGAGATTTAATTTTTAGAGCTGTTGTTTTCAGAAACAAACATTTTTCTTTCAAATTGGTCAGAGAATATCCACAATTGTAACATATTTAGAATAATGACAAAATGAAGTATTGATCTATGCATTGGTTTAGATTTGTTTTTGTTAATACTTTGCAAGAACTAAAACTTTTAAACGTAATTGAAACACGTTCTAAACATGTATATATCTAATATTAAAAGGAATTGTCTTCTTTCTGAAGCTTCCCGTCAAGAGAAAATGTCTTACAGGTGGCGAGACACCACCAGAGAATAAGCTTTGCATCTATAGTTTTGAAGTTCAATTTTGATCAGAAAAGTCAGTCTTTAATCAAGACTCATGCATTGTGCTGTAATAAAGGCTTGCTTTCTAAAGAAATTAGCGCTATTTTTTTAAATGTGGGGTATCTACACACATTGGGTGTATGAAAATGTTGTTTGGTGGTTTTTCAGTTTATTAGCATTGTTTATTTTTAAGTTGTGGTTTTTCTTGAATTCAAGTTGACTTCAATATTCAGTTTAGTTTTTAGACCTACCAGTTGGGGAGGCCAGGAGAGTGGAGTCTATAAACTGAGCACAATGAAATTGCAAGAAACGCCATCACCACTGAGCCCCTTTAAAAATTTAAGTGTAGATTAAGTTCACATTATAAATGTATTTCCTAAACTTACCTATGGTGTTGTCAACAGAAAAAAACATCAGGCTTGACAGGTCTATCTTAACTTTGCTGTGTTGATTTTCATGTAGTCCTGAAACCTCTGCCCTTTGACAAGATATCTTCAAACTAAAAAATCCCCTTAGTTATTTAAAATTGCAGAAAACCACAGATTTTTAAAATTCTTCAGGCTTTTCACAAAAGCTTCAGGCTTTCCTTTTACTGTTGATGTTTAGACTTCAGAGGAAACACAAAACCTAAATGTAGTCTGTTTTACCGTGAATAGTGATATACAATCATAATACTCCTTTTTCTTTTCTACTTATGCAGCACTTCTTATCAGAAGATCTCTCTCTTTTACAAACTTTGATTAAATTAACAACATTACTGGGAGACGGCCAAAAATTATAACCACACCATTTCAGAAAATCTAAATCAAACCATCACCAGCCATGAAGCTTTATGTTTCAGTATATTAAAGGTGGTCTTAAAATGTTGATGATCTCATTGTTCCATCCAGCATTAAGTTTCAGATTTCTATGTATTTATTACTGTTGAAATTTAATTACATTAATATAATGTCTGACTCCTAATGAATAATTTGCAAAAATGTGGACTGACATTTTTTTAAGAATGTTATGTGTGCATCTTAATGAACATTTTCTGCTTGGTCATGATCAAAATGGGAATGTATTTACATAATGTTAATCAAGCTCATTTGGAAAAGGGCAGGCCTTAAATTTAATTTTTAGTGTGTACATGTATCTAATATACAAATGTAACAGCTAGCTTAAACTATAGATTGCTGTACAAACTGTTTGTTTCCAAAATGGTAACAGGAGAGCACAAGAAAGTATGCACTTGCGTGACAAGTCTTACAGTTCTTTACCTGGAAGAGGAATATAGGTGCACTGCTAATCTTGAGACTTGCAAGATGTAAGGATTCTTTTCATGGCTTTATTCAGGTGACTGTTATATTTTCTCCACGTGGAACAATGTTTTTGTGTCTTTAAAGATTATCCACTTTTTCCACATTAATAACACAGTACATTATTGATCTATGAGGTAGAATTCAGAAAACTTCAATTTTGTGTCTCTTTCCTATGCCCATTGGAAATAGGAAATGAAAGCATTCAAATTTTAAAGAATCCTGTTAAGTTCAACAACAAAAAATGTCCAAGGCAGGGAGTGTAGCAAACAGAACAATATTTACACTATTTATATACAGTTGACTAAGTTCTTGTTTTTAGAAAAAGTTTAAATTGTATTTTGTTTTTAAAAAAAACAAAACAAACCTGAAGTGCAGCAACATATAATGAAGATGTTCTTTTATCTGGTGCCTTCTGTCATCGTGTTCTATGTTCGTTCCACTGAACAAGGTGTGCCATGATGCAGCTCTTAAAGATGTGCGAATAAATTAACAGTTTAAGAAGTCAAAACTTTTAGCTTTTCAGTATGTTGCCAGAGGAAGGTACTTTTAGCTTGGCAGAGACTATTTCAAACTGAAATCAAAATTGAACGGTGTACTGACATTAGTGATAGACCCAAGTATCTAAGCCAGGGGTGGGCAAAATGTGGCCCACCAGGCCATTCTATCCAGCCTACAGGGCCCCTAAAAAATTTAGAGAATTAATATTTATCTGCCCCTGGCTGCCTGTCATGTGGCCCTCGATGGTTTGCCAAAACTCAGTAAGTGGCCCTTCACCTGAAATAATTGCCCACCCTGATCTAAGCCCTGCTTTCCAGGGGAGGTGTAAGCAGCAGTTGCCTTTGCAGGTGTTGCTCACACAGTATAGTTTGAAAGAGAAGCACAGATAGAAGCTTTGTTGGCTCTGTTTTGGTCCAGGCAGAACAGCAGTTGGAGGCATAATCCCTGTCTTGAATAAGACTCAAATTATTCTGAACGTAATTGTTCTTTATTGCCTCTTCCTAACTCAGACAGTTATGCCATCTGTGACATGCCCTGATCCCAGACACAGCCTGGGTGCCTTTGTGACGCATGCTTCTGGGTTGTTTTCATGACTTTGGGGGGTGTTCTTCTGCCCCAAACTCCCTCTCTGCTGTCTGCTGCTTGACCACTGAGAACAAGCTGAGATGTGTCAGAGGCCAGCTCCTTGGCTTGTCTCACTCGGGCTTGGCCAGCCCATAGCGGAGGGGATTTGGCCAGCTAGGAGGATCACCCCCATGTCTGATTGTGCACTTAGAAAAAAAATGGATCCCCCTTTCCCTAGAAGGGGCCAGCCTGTACGGTCACATGCTGTGGAGTCACAGTTACAATATTTACTTGAACATAAGATGATGTATTGGAGGGTTGTCTTGAATCCCAGCCTCCTCCCCTGCTGCTACATCCAGGAAAACCAGTGGTGAGAGGAGTCAAGTGGCCCCCTTTCCCTCTGCCCAACCCATTCCTTCCCCTTGCAATCTTCTTTCCCCCCTCCCTCATTCCCAGCCACCTGCACCTCCTCAGCCTCAACTCCTCACAGCCTCTGCCCCCCATTCGCCCCCACAACTCTCCAGTCTCTGCCTTTTCCCCAACCTCTCCCTGGTTTCTACATCTATTCCCTCCACCCCCTGTGGTCAGAAGCTGCCCACACTGCTCTGTCCCTGGGAACACCACGTGGAAGCTCAGCCCTTGTCTGGCTACACAGCATTGTCAATGATGCTGATGCAACAGTGTTGGCATTGCTTATTGGCTAGGCAGGGGAAGGAATTTCCATGTTTTCTGAGCCCAGGAGAAACCCAAGCCCACTATGCCTGACAGTAAGGGGGCAGGAAGAGGATGGGAGGGGAGCAGGAGGCTGCTGTGGGTTTGACTCTGGCCCTGACTCAGGTTCAAGGCCAGAGTCAGAGCCACAGCAGCCTCCTGCTCCCCCCATCCACTTCATGTGCGGATATAAGATGAGGAACCCTCCTCCTATCCCCATGCTTATGGGGGGAAAGGAGGGTGCATCTAGTCTTATAATTCAAGTAAATATAGTAATATTGAAAATACAAGAGCAAAAAGGATTTATAATAAGCATATGAAACTGGTAACCATATGTTCAGATAGAGCAGAAATATGAGAATAAACAAAAGGATATATGAGACAATAACTTGTTCATACCCTGCATCTTAAATCCAAGAATCCAGTCTTTACCTAGTTTACCAGCTGGAGGACCCCAGCGTTCCTTGATATCCAGGAAAAACAGAAGCAGACTTTAAGTACAGTTTCCTATCTGCCTGTTCACATATGTCACCTTACTGGATTCTTACTGGAGACTGGCCAGGAGACTCATGGGCAGGGTGCACTTGGCTGACTGGATGGGGTGTGCTTTTGAAAGCTCCTGATGCTGCACTGCATACATTTGTATAAACAGCAAAATGTGTGCCAGGGATGAGAAAATGGCGGGGGTGCACTTTTGAACTAAAATGCATCAAAGGTGTTTTAGTTCAAAAGCGTACTGCCACCATTTTCCCAGCACTAACTTGCATTTCACCATTTATACAAATGTATGCAAAGTGGCACTGGGTATGTCAGCTTATGAGCAGAGAAGGCTCGATTAATCGAGTCTGCTCCAGTGCACTGGATCTCTGGCGTGTCACAGCATGAAAAGGTGTGTATAAATTTCCAAGAATAATAAGGCTGAGTTCTGCTTGATAACACCTTTACATGGAGACTACATGTGCCATATCAGTAAAACAAACTTGGGAAATGGTGCAAGACACTCCACAACAATTTAGGTGTGTGATGCCTGCTTCCTGGTTTAATCAAAGAGAGTGATAGCAAGTGAGTGCACCCTGTTATCACAGCCCCAAGGAAGCTGGCCTTCCTAGAATTTTGGGGGGAGCAGGAGAATTTCCAGGTGAGGCTGAGAAGTATCTGTTGTTTTAATGCAATTGAATGGAGGTCTCTTGCCCTGAAATTAGAAATCAAAACTTGTAAAACAGATCTGAGAAGTGAAATACAGGGAAAAGAGAAGATATGGTGGACTGGAGTGGGGGGCAGGGGCAAGTTGGTGATCAATTAAAATAATGTAGGGGCAGGTAAATGAAGAGAGAAGGAAGGTCTTTGGCAGTAGTTCTCAACCTTTTTTGTACCAAGACCCATTTGTAAACATTTAATAATCAGTCCCAACCCAGTGCCCTTCACTCCTGACCCACTGCCCCGTGGTTCCAGGCCCTAGCCCTGCAGTGTGTGGGGCAGAGGGACTGTGTGGAGGATGGGGAGCCCCAAGCAGCCCCTCACAGGCTGCAAGGGAAAACCATGGTTTCCCACAGTTTTCTCCTTTAGAGAAGATTCCATTTTTAAAGTGTATTGATCCATTTTTAAAGTTTGTTCACAATACTTTCATATATTCGATCATCTTTTGGGTTGCGACCCACAGATTGAGAAACACTCGTCTAGGGAGCCTATTAAAACTGAGAAATTAGTGTATGTAACATAACACTGGAAGGAAAGAAGAAAAAAAATGAGGACTAGAGGGTAGTTTGTGTAATGAAATAGGATATTGGACAAGGACTTGAAACCTGGCTTCAGTTCCTACTTAATGCTACTGATGTTCCTTGTTAACTTTGGCTAGGAAACATTAATCTCCACCTGTCACAGTTACCTATTGTAAAACGGATAACGACTTCAAAGCCAGAACTCAAATGTCTCCTTTTCTATGTCTCCTTTGAATACTGTATAGATCTTAACACAGGTATAATAGGCACTTAGTACACCAGTCCACCTTTCCCTGGTCATACTTTTTATGAAAATGATAAGGAGACAGTGCATTTGGCTGACTTGCACATGCTGCATTAGCAGGCATAACTTTCTCAAATGTTCACACAGGCTTCTCTTAATTTCTTAATAAATAGTTTTGATTTTTCTTCTCTTTGGGAAACACTCATAGAAGACCTTTGACACAGAACACTTGGTTAAGTAAAAACTGCAGAAGTAGCAAACATCCCTCAAAGTTCTGTATATGGCTAGTGAATCATATGACTACCCATAGTGGCCAGGGACAGAAGTTGCACATAAACCAGTTGAAGTGATCAGAAACTGCTTTAAATGTGTAACAGAACAGAAGCCAGTTTCAAAATGGCTGAAACTGGTTTAAGATAATCCTGGTTGAATATAGTATCAGACTTAACTGATTTGGGTCAAAACAGTTTATGAAACTTCTGCCCCAAATCCCGTCCTGGTTCAAGTTAAATCAGAGTCCCCCAGCATGCTTTGCAGCCCTGGGCTGGGCTATGCTGTCTGCTCCAGAGAGCAAGGCTGGCC
>NW_017728907.1:37069757-37072921 GCF_001723895.1 Crocodylus porosus | reverse complement strand
CCCAGGCAAACCCCAGCTGGTGTCTGGGACTAGGGAAGGGGGTTAAACTCCCCTTCCCCAGAATACAGAGCTGTCCTAAGCTGCTAAACTTACTGCTGGCTGCAACTGTGGACTACAAATCTCAGAGGCACCTAGAAGCAGGAAGAGGAAGTGATGAGCAACCCTGAGAGTCCTGCTACTGTAATTTTGGACTGCAAATCCCAAAGATCTTGAGGGCAGCAGGATGAGGAAGCAACCACATAGCCCAAGCTGGCTACATGCCAGAGAGCCATGCTCTAGCACCCATCCCCCCACAGCTTCTGGCCTGAGCCACTGCAGGTACCTGCATTTTCTGAAACAGAAGTAAATATTCGTTCATTTCTGTTTCAATTTAATCTCTGCAGTTTAGACTAACCTGCAAAGACCAAATCAATTCAGGCTTTTTGACTATCCATACTTAGCTAATCAGTGAGGTATGGTAGGTTTGGACCTTCTTTGAGCGAAGGCATAGTGCCTTGGGACATATGTACACACAAATACACAGGAAGATCACAAATGCTTCTCGGCACAACCCACTGGGATGTCCCCCAGAGCTAGATACCATTAGCAAAATATGTTAACATTTTTTTTTACCCCTCAGAACCATTATCTAGTAAAAGGCAATGATGATGGAGGTATAGGTAGAGATATCGGGTGATAGGGGCCGCGTAGCGGCAGCAGTTTAGTCATTAAGGAAACGTTTCGCTCAGGTGAATGTCAAAAGCATAAAAGGAGTGTATGAGCATAGACTGGCGTAGAGGCATCCTGCCAGTGCTAACAGTTAGATATTTGAAATGAAAGGGACAGGGGAAAGGAGAATGGAAGGAAGGGAGAACACAGAAAGGACTTTAGTGCTTTTAATTTATTGTTAGATTATTTTCTAATGCTTGGGTCTGAGTGAACTGATTAACTTTGTATTGACCTCTGTTGGCTTCTCATAGAATGTCAGAAAAACCACATTAATATATACAACTGTACTCACGTAGAAGACTTGCTAAAAGTAAAGCAACCCACTTCAAAGGAGCAAAATCTTTCTGGATGCTCCACAAATCGTTGTTAGCAGCCCTGAATTTTCAGGGTCTGCAATTATATATTATTCTAATTACAGTCTGGATCAGGATGTTTCTCAATATCATTGTGGGCCCAGGTTTTCACATTTTGGGGTTGTGTCCCATTCAGGGAGCCCTTGGTGAGAGCAGTGTACAACTCTGAGATTTAGGGCTGGCCCAGAACATCCAGGATGGTTGATGCCTTTAATTACAAGTATAAAAGCATTTTTATTTTAAATGTTATCAGCGCTGTAAACAAGGTCGCTGAATATTTAATGGAAAGCTTGACAGTCTTACAGCTATGTTATGTATGATATGTTAGAGTATCATCTCGTCAGTACCATGATTATGTATAAAAGGGAGACCGTTTTGGAGGTATTAGGAATAGGCATGTACAAAAGTCCTTTATTCCTTTAAGTGAAAGAGAATGTCAGGGGTCACTAATGTACATCTTTTAAATTCATTAGCAGAGGAGTCTTATTTTAATTTCACATACAATGCTGAAGTGAGCACGTCATTGGTACTTCTCAAATAATGAATAATAGCTCTATTTCCAATATAATGACTACGAACTCTGTTTTGGAGAGGGGGATGCATTAGAAGGCTGGTTGTGTTTGATTCATTCATTCAGATACGTATCAATAGCTCTTCAGTTTGGTTTCATAACTGGAAAAGATTCCTCTGTGTAAGAGACATTCTGATTTTTTGGTATCATTAGTTATTCCATTGGGTCTGTGCAGTTCAAGGATGAACACATTGATCACTTAGCATAACAAGTTTATTTGCATAAATGTGCTATATCTGTACTGCATAATTACACACCAGCAATGCCAACTGAGCATTACATGCCTACAACCTGAAAAATTCCTTTCATTTTAATTTTTTGTGGTTTTTATTTTTCAGTGTCAAAAGTTCACTCTGTTTTATTCTCCTCAAAATGACTGAGTGGGGAAATAATAAGGGGCCTTAGGTATATTTAGTTTGCATGTTAGCTCTGAACATGCTTAGTGTATCACTATGTTGTGCTGCATAAAAATGCAGGGGGGTTGGCATTCTTTTTAATTGAATTTTTTGTGAAATGCACAGATAGCAAGCTGCATATGGCTAATTTGCATTGGGAGACAAGTCTACAACAGTATAGTATAACCAACTGCACAGCTGAAAACAAACAAGTAGAAGTGTAAAGTTTTGTTTCACAATATAGTGCTTATCTCTGTTCATGAAGTGTCCATGAGAGAGCTTTAAAAAAGATGTCCTATTTGATGTCTGTTGACCACCCACATGCAGCCTGTGAGCTTCAGGTGCTACAGGAAGCCCTCATTTTAATTTTTTCAAGCAAAAAGTAAATAACAGTTGAAACTTCCTAGAATTAAAACTTGTGGTGGAAGCATGAATTGGATGCAGAGAAGAATTTTCATGTTATCTAGGGTCTTAGTTAAGTACAGCTGCTCTGCTAATCAGTAAAAATGCTGGTACCTGGGTATATTTTTCTGGCCTGTTTTGGCTCCACATAGCTTTACTGCGGGTATCCTTATCTTAAACTACAGACAAGTTTGGCAGATTTCTCAGATAGGAGGATGCAAAAACTCTCTCTGCATGATGATGTTAATGCTTTCGCAAGTTTGGGCTGTTTGTTTGTTTTGTTCAAATGTGAAGAGGAAACTGTTCATGTAATAACAGCTTGAAAGCAAGCAGGGTGAGGATTTGGGGGAAGCAGCATTCAGGAGCTTGAAGGGAGAATTTGAAAAAAGTTCAACGACAGGGAAGAGATGGAGGAGAAAAGTTTGTGGAGGCTGAAGTAGATCGTGAGGGGAGGGAGGTGCAGGATTGTGTTGAGATGCCAACATAGACATTAGGGCTGGAAGGGACCTCAGAAGATTGAGTCCAGCCCCTAGCCCTAGGGGCAGGAAGTCAGCTGGGGTTATAGGATCCCAGCAAGATAAGTATCCAAATTCCTCTTGAAGGTGTTCAGTGTACGTGCTTGAACCACCTCCGCTGGCAGACTATTCCAGCCCTTGGGGGCTCGGATAATAAAGAAATTCTTCCTTATGTCCAGCCTGAAACGGTCTTGCAGGAGTTTATAACCATTCGACCTCA
>NW_017728907.1:37056311-37067822 GCF_001723895.1 Crocodylus porosus | reverse complement strand
AGAGCGCCAGGAGTTCTCAAAGATCCATGGCACAGGCTGGGCTATGATGCTTGCCAGCTCCTTGAGTACCCTGGGGTGTAGATTGTATCTAGAAGGTATCCAGCCTCTCAAGGTGTTCCTTCACAAGGTCAGAATTGATGGAAGGCAGGGGATCTCCCTCACCCGGACCTCCCTGTCCCGTAGTGGGCATGGGTGTCCCATGGGACTGATGAAAGACTGACGCAAAGTACCCATTTAAAAGGTTGGCTTTTTCCTGGGCGTCAGTTGTCCCATCTGGTTTAGCAGGGGTCCATGTGAAAGTGGAGGTAAGTAGGGCCCTGGGAGTTGCAGTGCTGCAGCCCTTCCTTTTCACAGAAATTCTGGTGCCACTAGAGGGGGTCTGTTGTTGTGAAGTTACAAAACTGGTTTGGAGAATTGCAGGTTGGTATGTTAATTGGAATTCGTGTGTTCAGAATAAAGCACTGAGAAAAGGAGGAAATATCTAACTCATAAGATACTGTATCTTTCCAGGGGTATAGGTTGGAGTCATGTTGGTCTAAGGATATAGGCAGACAAGGTTCTTTGGGTAAAACCGGTATCTTTTATTAGACCAACTCACATAGTTGGAAAAACAATCTTTCTATTTCAGAGAGTCCCATACTTTTTGCATACCCCATTTCAGATTTACTAGCTGCCTGTGTACTCCTACCAGCATATTTTAACTCATTAAAATGCCTATTATTTTTATAATTAAAATTAAATCCACCATTACACAATTTCTCCCATGTATCCCCCAGAGAGACCTTCCATACCCCCAAGGGTACACATACCAAAATTTAAGACGTTCTGCTCTATTTCATTTGATGGCAGGATTATTGAACCCAAGGCAAGTAAACACAAATGGCAAGATTCTCAGATGCTGCAGCGGGGGCAAATGCGAAGCTCCCATGAATTTAGCTTCTAGATGGGGGGAAGTGGAAGATGAATTGCTTCCTTTTTAATTTAGGGATTTGCAAGCTTGGATGGAATTCCCAGCAGCTGCTTGTCTTGCCAGCACAAATACCAGGATAGTGCAAGTAGAGGACACATCAGTTCTATTTCCTTTTTTGTATATTGCCCTAGCCCTTGTGCTTATTCTTCGGAGAGAACAGTATTTATATATGCTTATGCTCTTTTTTTTCCTAGTCTTTACTAGTGTTTAAGCAAAAGGTTATCTGATTGCTTTTTACAGCAACAGGTGCATTTATAATGAAGAAAACTGGTAGCAGCGATGGGGGGAGTTGTGGTTAACAATTTCAGACTGCATACTAGCCTTCTGAGTCTATTTGGTATTATGTATGAGCTGCAAAATGCTAAAACAAAATCCCATAAGACCTAATGTTATGTCAGGTCCCCAAATTGAAAAGGATAGTCCTTGTGTATACAGAAAGCTATATAGCAATCTTTCTGTTCTCCCCAAATTCCCTACGCTTTTCAAGTGAGCATTTGTCCTTATTCTTTGACAAAATAGCTACAGAAAAAAGACTGGGGCAAGTGATTGCATAATGCTGATGGTCAGGAGATGGGATTTTCAGGCCTCTGAGTTAATTCACATGTATTAAAGCTTCCTAAAAGCTTTGAAAACTTCCAGAGCTACTGTTTTTGATGGATTTAGTAATGTCTCAGTAACTCCAGTGCACCTATTCAGACCTTGAAGGACTTCCCTGCTTTCATGTGGTAGCAATGCAGCTGGTTATTCGTTAGAGTATTACAGTGGCCTCTAGGGTTGTTTCCCATTTTTATTTTTTCATTCACTGTGTATTTTCTAATTCAAAGGATAGACAGGCAACTTCTATTTCAGGCTTTTTTTGTTTGGTTTGTTTTACTTTTCTTTCATATTCCAATCCTAAAGTTTGGTCTAGTAGTAAGTTCCTATGAAGTCCAGAATTCATATTCTCTCTGGGAGTGGTAACGAAATTATTTTGCACAAATAAACTGAAATCAGTGTTCTAATTTTAGATGATTTGTCTCATTAACTGGATGCAGAGGTACATAGTAGAATGAGTTTTTGCATGCAAAGTTCTAGAGGTTCCTTGGTGACAAGATTACTAGGGAAAACCTGATAGTCAACAGCACTGTGAGGTCAGATTTTTTAAGCATATAAACTATTCTTGGTCTTCATCAATATCATCTAGCACTTTTATTTTACTTTATTAAATGCTGAATGTATATAGCTTAGGTTATGAACAAATAAACCTTTATGTAGGTAGCACTTCTTGGTCTCTGTGAGGTTCAACAATTCTGTTTATGAAAGGTGTTACAGGGATTAATATTTTGGGAGGGGTTTGCCCATGGTTATTTAAATTTAGAAGTGTATGGCATATTTTAGCTCCCTGAATTCACAGGGTTGGCAAGCTGAGGTAATGAAGATCTGAAGTACTTTAAGATCATTCTGTAGCAAATAGTTTAAATGAAAAGTATTGTTGTTTTTAATTTAGAATAATTAAAGCACTGTGATGATAAACTTTTTGCAGTTCACTAGAAAGACATAGTAATGAGTTGTTTCTTATTATGAATGAAGAGGTAAAAAATAGGTTTGACTCCCTAAAGGTGCCATGCAGCAGACATGAGCTCAGGAGTACTGAGCCTGGGCATGAGGTCTGTCTGGCTCCATCGTGTGAAGTTCATATGTGGTCCACCCAAGCTACATGCCTCTGGGGAGAGTCGTGCACGATGGAGCCGGCATCCCAGTTCCACTCGCTGCTACGTGCGTGCAGTCCATGGGGAACAGCAGCAGGACTCAGTGATGGAGCAGCAAGACCTGCCCAGCCTCACCCCAGCCCCCTGTACCCCCAGCCCCCAACTGGAAAACTATGGTTTCTGGCCTGGTCACGCTTTAGCTGTTCCCCAGTCCTCCCTCATATAGAAACTCATATAAAATTGGATGGGGTGGGGGGGACCTGCCACAATGGGCCCACACCATGGAGCCAGGACTGGGCTGGGTTGGTACCATGCCATACTTTATGGTCCCCACCATGCAGCCGGGAACCATGTGGTGTTGGCTGGGGTGGGGTGAGGTGGAGCCAGAGCAGCGGGCAGGCAAGGAGAGCAGTGGCACTGGGTGGAAGACAGTGGCAACAATGGGTGAGCAGGCATACAGGAGGGCAAGTAGGGAAGCAGCAGGGGAGGGGCACCAGTGGCAGTGGGGAAGGTGGCAGGCGAGATTATGGAGCTTGTGCTAGTGCTGCAAGGCCGGTGGGGACCCAGGGTGGGGCAGCAGGAACATAGAGCCTGGGCAAGGGGCCTGTCTGGCTCCATCGCATGAAGTTTGCATGTAGTCCGCCCAAGCCACGTGCCTCTGGGGAGAACCATGTGTGATGAAGCTGGCAACCTGTCCTGCTCACTACTATGCGCAGGCCATGGGGAACAGCAGGGAGCTCCGTGCTGTGGAGCTGGACCAATGGCCTGCTTTCCTCATGACCTGCACCAACGGCTTCATTGCACAGTGGTACTTGCCGTGCACACTGCCACCGCATGTGGCCGAGGTCTAGGATTGGAGCATGGGGAGTTGCTGGCTATGGGGTCGGGTGGGGCTGCCCTCGCTTGCTGCCACCACGTGCAGCTCCAGGGACCGGCACACTCCAGGGACTCTGAGGACCCCCCCCATACACATACACATGCACCCACTCTCTCCCACCCCCCACCATACACCGAAACACACCCAACCCCTTCTATAGCCCCTACCCACCACCATTCCCTCAAGCACCCACACACACTCGCACCCTATAAATTATAGTAGGTTTTTTGGTTCTTTTAGTATATGATTTGGTGTTTTTTTCTAGTTTCAAGATGGCAGCACCCTCCATCACAAAAGGAGTACTTCCGGGGCAAAGGGAGGGACTTCTGGTGGCAAAGATCTGGGGTTAGACATGGGAATTTGGTCCCAAGATGGCAACTGGTAGCAGGGCACCTGTCAAGGGGCAGGGCTACCCTTGCGGCCCTTGAACAGCTCACCAAAACTCGTTAAGTGGTGCTCCAGCCAAAATATTTGCCTGCCCCTGCATCAGGTCAGAGTAGATCTGCAAGAGCAGTGTGGGAAGAAATAACATTGGCAGGGGGTTATTCTGGCCTCATAGTTAATTTTATAATTTTCAATAAAATGCAAGAATTTCAAATTAAAAATCATCCTCTACAGCATATTTTACCAATGTGTGTGGCCCTTAATGCCTACATTTTGAATAGAATTTTCATGTTTAAAAAATACTGAAGTATTTCCAAATATTTTTAAAAGCCTGTTAATGGTTAAGGCAGCTTTTATTTATTTTTATTTCAGTGAATTGTAATTACTCAGAGCCATGGGTGACTTCATAACAAATAACTCAATTCAAAACAATTAACTGAATATTATATGATAAGTTTTTGAGAGGTGGTTAGTTCCTATTGTTTTAAACTCAGTGATTTTAATGTAGCTTTCTTGTCTTGATATCTTTTATCATACTTGAAAATGTTTAAGAGATGATTAAAAAAGCCCAGAAATAGTCATAATTCCCAGTGAATTTAGCCTAGAAGTCTGCTTCAAAAATAGCTATGTTGACTGTAAGAGTTTTACACTTGCTCTTAAATTGTAGACAGTCTAAGTTGAAGTGTCAATTGTTTGTTAATAGCTTCTGTACTATAGTGCAATAAGAAACTGTTGACTTCCTGTTGTTTCCACTGGGAGTTTTTAGAAGGAACAAAGTCAAGTGAACTTAATAATTTAAAGAAGATAGGACATTAGTTATCTAGTACCCTTCTTCTAAGTCATGATTCAGTAATGTGATCCAGCAGGAGGGAATTCTGAACCTGTATATGAACCCTATAGACTATGTCTGTGTACTTACTAACTGTGATGCTTTTGCAGCTTGGATTTGATTGAAGGACTGGAACACAAGAAGACTCTTAACCCTTAATTGCAAGCAATTTGTTTTTTCATTTAAAACCATACTTGTGTCAGGTAGCAGCTTGTTTTTAGCTCAGTAACATGTACTCAGGCATTTCTAATGTATTGCTTTCTACTAGCATTATTTGAGTATTTTGATTTTGGTTAATTTAAAATGTTGAGAATGTCCCCTCTTTGTGTGCAAAAGTATGTGTGCAAAAGTATGTGACAGGAAATCTGTAGCTAAATATCATTTTATGATTTCCATCTGTTCATGTATAATAATGTTTTACAGTGCGGTCCAGATTGCAGACTGATAGAAATGCCCAATTATGAGAGAGAGACTTTTAAGTGATCATTGTACATACTAATTATTTTTTTAATGAGGACTTCATTTAATTTCTAAGCAGAGTGAGTGACTAATCCATTTCAGGGACAACTTTCAAACGGCAAAAAATCCAGTCTCTACTAATTAACTAAAATAGTGCTTTATTTCTCTTGTTTCAGCATTAAAGATACAGTGCAGCCTCCTAGTTATAAAAAAATTAAAGCTAAAACTAATATTGTTGTTGTTAGTTCAGAAGCAAGTGGAAATAGAAACATACAACCACTGATATCTCTTCTCAAGATCCACTTACCTTGTAGGCATCATAAGAGATTACCGAAGTAATGATGACTAGGTTAAAGACTACCCAGGGGAAGATTTTTAGTTAGGTGTTGCCAACTCATGACTATATTGTAAGTCTCACAATATTCGCTGGTGATATTTTAAGTGAAAGCTTTTGGGGCCACGTGATTTTTTTTTTTGTGTGTATGTAAATTTCAGGGTCCATGCACGGAAGCTAAACAATGGGAGCAGAGGCTTAGTGAGCATTTAGTTGGGCTGGCCAGAGGCAGGGCTAGGAAGGAGGTGTACCAACCACCATTTGAAGAGGTGTGCTGTGAGGGGAAGGGAAGTCTTACCTGCCCCAAGTATCTGCACAGCAGATTTGGTAGCTACTGTGGCTGCGACTATGGTTGCTCCTGCTGCTACAGTGTCAGCTCAGGTAGCAGCATCCCCATGGTGCAGACTGCCTGGGAGCCATCTCTGGTGCCCTGTTTGTCCCTCCTTCTTCCCTCAGATGGTGGGTGTGGTTATTGTGGGAATGGTGGAGATGTGTTTGCATTTCTTGTCTTGGCATGGTCTGGATCCATTAGGTGTGGTTTGGGTCATTGGGAGTTTGCTTCTGGTTCACTGTTTGTTTAAAGGCTAGGATGGGTGGTTCTGGAAAGATCTCTTTAAGAATTGGGTCATCTTCTAGTATGGGCTGCAATTGTTTGCGGATTGTCCATGTAGGTTCTGGGGGAGGGTGGTATGTCATAACTAATGGCGTGCGATTCATAGGGATTTTCTTTTTGTATTGCAGTAAATCTTTGCATGGTACCTAGGTGGCTCTTTCAAAATACAGTCTATCTCTGTGGAGGAGTGTGCTTGTTGGGTGAAAGCCCTTTTGAGATTTGTGAGGTGATGTATTCTTGGTGCTATTTAGGTGGTATCGGAGTGCTTGGCTGTAAATTACAGCTTTTTTGATGTGTTTAAGGTGATTTCTGGTTCTGCGTAGATATGTATGTTGGTCTGTGGGTTTCTTGTATATGGTGGTTTGTATTTTACCATTCTGGATATTGATCATGGTGTCCAAAAAGGAAATGCTGGTGTTAGAGTATATAGTACCTATTGATTTATACAGCCACACGATCACCTGGCCATATCCTGTCTTTCCTCCTTGCCATGTGTTTCTGTTAAATGTCATTGTTGCATCTTTAATTAGATTACTGTATAATATCTCTGAGACAGAGACAGATCCTCCTGTGTATTTATGCAGTACCTACCACAGCTAGCCCCTGATCCTTTTGGGGGGCTTTTGACATTGCCAGGGTTTTACCACTAATATAAGCTTTGTCCCACTGTCCTACAAAAGTGTTCAGTTAGCCTGAACACTTCCATATTTTATTTGCATATGCAAATTTTAATGGGCACTGTCTACCTATATTTTTGCATTAATTTAAAGAGATTAAATAAAGTGCCTTCTTGATAACGTATCTTTGTTTATTTAATCTTAAGTTACTTCTCTTTGCATACTGTTTGTTCAGAGCCCAACACTGAACATATTCTCGATAGTAAATCTGACAAAAGACAGATTTATAATTGTTAAGATTAACACACGATGGCTAAACAAAAGTTCTTGTAGTATCTGCAAGGTGTTTTTCTATACAGTTTTGGTACTTTAAGATGGCTCTTTCTATATGTATGCAGCATGATAGAAAAGGATTTGCTTTGCCCAGGCTTCACTGAGGATTTATGATGGTTGTAATACTGAGTGAAGCTTAGACAAAGCATGCAGATGCCACTACATGCTAAATGAATCTAGTATTCATTTAATATCAGGTCTTCTATAACTGATTTGTTGTGTTCTGAACTGCAGTGAAGAAATGGTGGGGAAAGCATATCAAGTGGATGAAGAATTTACCTAGTAATAGTGCTAGCCAAACATTAAACAGCTTAACTGAATGAATTGGAGGAGGAAAAAGCCCAGAAAACTAAACACGAGGAGGTAAAACAAAGGAGAATTAGTTAATGATTTTTTATTTAAAAAAAAAAAAGTTTATTGCAAATTTAATTTCTGTTTAAGTGCCACAAGTTCATACCTTTTAGTTAGGGCAGATGTCCAGAGAACTACCATTGGGTGTAGTTTCTGTTACCATTGAACTCGGTGATGATCAGAATACTGAAACTCATTTGAAAATGCTTTTTAGTTATATTCTCAATTTGTAAAGGATTTAAAAAATACAGTTGTATTATATTTTAAATGCACCAGAATACTGTATTTTTCCCACAATGGACCCAAAATCTCAGAGGATGACCGTATGCTCCCTCTAGTGGTGATCACACTACAGTACCACACCTAAATACTTGTTGCCATTATATACAATAAACATCCTTTTATACCAGTGCCAGATTCCCTTTTATTGAGATAATCCATGCAGCAGCCAAGAATTGAACACCAGAGCTTGAATTCAATTTTATGTTTAATATAATCTAAAATTTTGCTCTTTTGCTACATAATATGCTGTAGTTTCATTTTATGCAGTCATAAACTTGATAGGGAAGAGGTCAAGGAAAAGAGGGAAGCAGTAACCATTTGAATTCAGAAGACAAAGCTTGTTCATATGTGCAGCCCATGTGGGAGCATGTCCTTTTGTAAAATAAAAGACATTGGATTACAACCGCATGTTTGATGAATATGCATCTGAATGAGTTGGTATCTGTGCTGAAAGTAATGATTGTTCTCAAAAACTTATATGCACGACAGATGTGCAGAGACAGCTAGTCTGACTCCCATTGCTGTGTTAGGACTAGACAAGCCCATTAAACTTCTGTCAATTACACCATTCCTAGTCCAAGCACAGTCTCATTACATCCTTTCTCTGATGTAAGAAGATACTTTTGTTGTGTTTTGATACTGAATCATTTTTTCCTCCACAACAGCAGCGAAATAACGCTTCCTGCCTTTCCCAAATTGCAGAAGCAATGTTAAAATAAAACTTATAATAAAACTTATTTTCTCTGAAGCAGATGGAAGAATCATAAGTGTTACAAAACCATGGCAACTTTTTAGTTTTATTTTATTTATTTGTTTATTTATTTAATAGAAGAGTCCTGGATTCAGGGTCAGTATTTTGAAATACAGACTTCACTTCACATATAAATTCCTCTATATAAAAATAATATTAAAATGTTAGCTTGCTTTAGGAACATTACCTCTCAAATAAGGAAAATTATTTTTGATTGTAGGAGAACTACTGAAGTGCTCATGTTTTGTTATCTTTTAAGTAGCATCAGATACAGAGCCAAATGAAATGTTCACAGTTCAGTCAACCTCCAGACAAATAGTTTTAACTCCCTAGGCAATATATGAATGATCTAGGAAAAACTGTCAAGTGCAGATGCCATCAAAGGAGGAGTTTAGATTCTCTTCCTGGCTATACTAGAGATTTTCTTTGTGACATCAGGCAAGTTGTTTTACCTTTGTGCCTCTTCCATAAACTGATGATAACATAATGTGTAACTTGGGAAGCTCAATTCATAAAATGTTTTAAAATGTTTTGAGATCCTCAGATAAAGTACACATTAACAATGGACATTGTTCTAGGCCTGGATCAGTGGCTTTCAACCTATGGTCCTTGGACCCCAGAGGGTCCACAGACTATGTCTAAGTGGTCCATGAAAGATGGCTGTGATCAGTCAAAAGTATGTGAATACCCACACTTACAAATCAGCAGGTTCTGCCTCTTCATGTGAAATTTTCAAAGGGTTCTGTCTGCACCTTCATTTGACTTTTTGTAGGGGTCTGCAAAATGAAAAAAGGTTGAAAACCACTGGACTAGATTAAGGCTTTGTTGAGATATGTTACCTAAATCTTAATTTAAATAGAAATATTTTACTGTTTCTTTTATGCTCAGTGAAAATATTTTTGTCCCTGTAGTTGTCAACTCCATTATTGTCATTGTGTTACTGCACTAGAACCAAAAAGTGAATTGTCTATTTTTATTATCCAGTGAAAAAGGAGTGCAAAACCTAGGCAAAAGGTTTAAAGTAATGTGCTTCTTCAGAATAACCACCAGAAGTCTTTTCAATTTTGACAGATTGTCTTGACTAGAAAAATTGTTGGATAATTTTTTGCTTTTAGTGGCTCAACTCCAACAAGGTGTTGACAGCTTTTTGTGGCAGGAATGAAAGGCCCTACTTAAATTATACTTATTTAAAGAGTATACTGGACCATGAGTTGCCGCCACCATTTTAAGCACTTGAACCATTTAAAGACATTTTAAGTCTTTTCCAGTTGTCTCTGTCTACACTTGCCTACCTGACTTATACTTGACTTCAGACTAATACAGCTGACTGCATCTCTCTACACTTGGGTTCCCAAAGTTGCTGTATTAAATGGCATATATGGTGACTGGAATCCTAGTAAAATTCAGATGGTAAGAGTGTGACAGTTCTGCAGTTGGGAGAAGAACTGATTTCTCATTGTGCTACTTGGAACTGCTGTGCTTTAGTTTACACTTCTGACTACAATGTTCAGTGAATGCAAGAGAAAGGATATCTTAAAGAACTTAACAGATGCGTGTACACCTAAGTATAACATCAGCACCCTGTTTATGAGACCCCTTATCCGCCTAGCTGGCCCTGAATTGGAAGTGCATAGGAAACACTTCAAGGTGGATCTCCGTTGATGGAATATTGATCTAATTTCACATTAAGATGGTGGTACTTGAAAGTGGTACCAGAATTCTCATCCAGAGTTGGTGTGAGCTGAAGAGCCCACTCTGTCTCACTCCACAATATTCCCTTCATTCTAAATTGAAACTATGACACAAATTAGATGGGAGAAGATCTATGAAAATGTGTAAGTGGTGCTCTGGATGAAATAAGTCACTTTCCTATTGGCTTCCTGAAGTTGAAAAATAATATGATATCAATTGTTATTTTAGGAAGATGTAGCAAAGATTGGTGGTAGAGGCAGTTTATGTAGAGCACAGGGGTAGGCAACATTTTTTGGCTGGAATGCCAAAAAACCCACAATGCCTACCTTGGAAGGTGCTGGAGTGCCGGCATGCTAGAAAAACAAAACGAAGGCAGGGGGTCCATGGCAGGATGCCCTGCTTGTGCCCCTGCCCCCCAGCCCTTCTGCCCCTGCCCTCACCGCCGCTTCTGCAGAGCAGCATATGGAACCTGGTACGGCAGGGCACAGTGGGGGGGTGCAGAAAGCTGCCTGCCGCTCTGAGCTTCCCGCTGCTCTGGCCACGCTTCCCCTGCAGGCAGCAGTAAGGGGCACATGTAGGAGGTACTTGTCCCCACTAGGGAAAACTCCATACTGGATCTGGTGTTAGCCTCTGGGGACAACCTGGTGGGGGATGTGCTAGTACAAGGGAGGCTAGGGGACAGTGATCATGAAATGATCCAGTTTGCTATTCAGAGGAAGGTGGGGAGGGTAACTAGCACAGCGCAAATGCTTGACTTTAGGAAAGCCAACTTCGATGTGCTCAGGTCAGTAGTCAGGGAGGCACTCAGAGCCCAGGGGGTAGCTAGTATGGGGGTCCAGGAAAGGTGGTCCTTCCTCAAGGAGGCTGTCCTTGGGGTGTAGCAGGATGCAATTCCACTGTGCAGAAAGGCAGGTAATGGGTCCAAGAAACCTTTGGGGCTGAGCGTGGATATACAGGCTGACCTGAGTGCAAAGGAAAAAAGCATACTGGCGGTAGAAGCAGGGGGCAGGGACAAAGGAGGAGTACACCTCCCTGACCCAAGCTTGTAGGGATGTGGTGAGGGAGGCTAAAGCAGCACTGGATCTTAGATTAGCTTCTGGGATTAAGGTAACAAAAAGTCCTTTTTCAAGTATATAGGTAGCAAGAAGAAATCTCGGGGTAACATTGGACCCCTACGAGGCAGGGCAGGGCAGTTGGTGGCGGATGCACGAGAGAAGGCAGATCTCTCCAACAAGTTCTTTGTCTCTGTGTTCCTGTCTGCTGACAATGGGGTGCTCTCGGGTGATAGCATAGAGAGCCCCAGGAAGGATGCGAGTCCCCCGACTGTTAGT
>NW_017728907.1:37050669-37054771 GCF_001723895.1 Crocodylus porosus | reverse complement strand
GCTCTCACCTTCCCTGGAAATCTTCAAGAGGAGACTGGATAGGCACCTGGCTGGGGTCTTATGACCCCTGCCACCCCCAGTGCTCCTTCCTGCCCATGGCGGGGGGTCGGACTCGATGATCTGTCTAGCTCCCTTCCCACTCGCTGATTCTGTGATTCTATGAAAATGAGCAGTTCAGCTGTGTTGCCAATATGCAAAATGTGGCACATGTTTAATGTTTGTTTAATAAAGGCAGTTTTGGGGATAAGACTATCTGAACATTAGAAGTCATAATTTCACAAAAAACAAAATTTAAATCATACATGCAATAAAGTCAGCAGTTCCTAGAGACTTTGACCATAAAGAACTTGGGAGTTAGGTAGTTAGTTAGTTAACATATGAAAACGGAAGACAAGGAGCTCATGGTAGATGAATTCTGTTTGTAAGCATCTCTGACACTTTGGCATGAAGATGGAAGTATTGTGTATGTGCCTTTTTAGGATGATGCTGATGCATGGGGCTTATTATAAAACCAGCATCTGCAGTTCCCCAGGGCTTGCATAACCAAAAAGGCTACGAATTTTTCTGTAGCTTTGGGACTCACATGTCACTGGGCATTACTTTAAAAAAAAAATGTATTGTTACATACCTTCCCTGAACGCCTCTATTTCCTGACAAATAGCCTTGGCAATACATTACTTACATCCTTATTCAGTGTCCTGCATGTGAATTGCAATCAAAATATAAAATATGTTCCTAAGTGGCTCAGTGTTATCAATACAAATAGCTTTTTGTATAAATGGCAGGAAGAGGATTATTCCCTTACAGAAGGTTGAGGATCCAAGATATATTGGAAATGAGTTCATATTAGATTTCATACAATTGTTGGAGATGGATGATTTTACTTCTATAATATACAATCTGACCAATTAAAATCTTAATGTTTGAAAAAGGTAATGTGAGCGAGTATGATTTTTTTTTTTTTTGACCATTGCCATTCAGTTGTATTTATATCTGTTGTGCAGTTTGCTATGTGCTAAAAAGAAGGATTGTGAAATTAGATGAGCTTTTTGGCTGTTCCACAATTTAGAAAAATTGAGATTTTTCTATTAATTTACATTTGATATTTTCAGTTCATTTTTGTCTGTCAGTTATTTCCACTTTTTAACTTTCAGGTCTCTGGTCCTGAGTTACCTTGTAAACCAGCCTGAGACCGCAGCTCCCTCAGCCACTCAGTTTTACTGCATGAACTGATCAGAATAGATTGGTGGACACAGACACTGCCCCTCTTGTTATTCTTGTTCGTGTAAGAAGCAATGAGAACTGGGCCTCAGACAAACTGCCATACCTCATGCAGCGACAGCCCCAATCTATTATCAGACTGCTGGCCCTGCTAGGGTTTCTGTTAAAAATAGTAATAATAATAATTGTGACTTTTAAAAATATTTTTTAATGTTGGAAAAGACTGATTTTGGATCATAAGAATTATTTAATGTAGGTGAAGACTGTTTAATTAAACTTTAATCCAGCACAAAGCCGAATGAACTCCCAGGAGCTCTAGATAAGCATCTGGCTCACTGTTACCAGTAGGAATACTTCTCTGTACAGCTCCGTCTTACCCGCACACCTAATTCCCTGCCTCATTTTATACCTATTTGAAAGCATGTTACACCCTACCAAATAGTTAAGATACTCAGTATAGGCTTTCTTCTGTTTAAGTTTGATTTTTATCAGTGTTTAGACTCAGCCTGCTTCTGTCAGCTAGCTGTTTTTTTAGTGCTGTCTATAAATTCTATTTAGAGACTTAGGACTACAAGGGGACTCTCAAGCCATTGAGTGCAGCCCCCTGCGTTCATAGGCAACATCTGTCCAAAGGGTGTACATAGAATTGCCAACCCTTCCAGATTGGTCGAGAGTCTACTGGAATCAGCATCAAACTCCCGATGACTACTGAAAGCAATCTGGAAGATTTTAATAGGATATTTTAAGAAAAAAGAAAATCTCCAAGAATAGCTTAAGTCAGAGTTGGCAACCCTGGCTGTAAAAGAGCATTAATTTTGGTCCCTCGTGGACATCATGACCATGAAGAACCCTCTGTACATACAGTTTGCCATAGATAAAGAGGAGACAAAACAAAGGCATTGCAAATGCTTTGCTACTGCAGACTGTTAAAATACACTCTGGTGATTCTAGATGAGAACTGCAACCTGAAGTAATGAGGGAGAAGAAAAAAAATCCACACTTTTTTTCTGTGAAATTCTTTTCTGACTCTCCAGGCAAGTACTAGGTAAGTTTTTAAGGATCACCAGTTGCACCAGTGCAGCTAACTTGTTATGCTCAGTTTTATAACTTGTGCACACTAACATCTCCTGAATGACAGTTCAGGATGTTTAATGGAAGTTGTGGCAAAGTGAATGAAGGTAGAAAACATTTATTTTTTTTATATAGAAAAGACTCAGAATATTAATAAAAGAACCTGGACTAAGCAGAATGAGAAAAAGAACAAGTGCTATTTAAGCTACAGAAATTGGTGGATCTTTGGTTATAAAGCAACATTATCAGGCATTGTGTGAAAATAAGCAGTGCTAGATTATTCACGATTTGGGCATAAAGTAAATGGGGGGTAGAGGGTGAGGTGGAGACAGGCTATCATTAAAACTCAGGTTCTGAAAACTAAATCATGAAGAGCCATGAAAATGTAACCAGTTTCTGGAGAGAAAATTACACTAGGGCACATAGGACATCCATTTTGCAAGTGGAATTATTTTAAATTCCATTACGATGCTTCCAACAAGTGATGCTGCTCCAGCTTATGGACTGTCACTTTTATGTTTTTCATAGCACTGTTACGCAAGTTACTATAATTACATTGTGGCCAGAAATAACATCTATTTGTAATAGCATCTATCATAACTAATACTTAGCTGCTCTATAGTCAGTGTTTTTAATTATGCCAGTGGCATATCCTGTATACTGGTACCAGAGATGGAACTACTGTCATCAGCTTACCATTGTAAGCATAAGTTCCTAAGATTTCTAATAATAAAGTCTTTTGATCTTTTATCCTATCATGTCAGCTGCTGTGCTGAATCAGCAGGAGGTGCTGTTTCTATCATTGTTTGTCATTCATATTGGGACAAACTGGCAATATTTTTTTCCATACTAAATTAATTTAACCAAGGATGACAGTCTCTCATTTTATCATTCTCTAGAAGACTATCAATGATGGAAGCATAACATGTCAAGATAATAGTATATATCTTTGCAAGTAGTTTAGTAAGATGTGATTGGTGATTTATAGTATTGTCTTTGCATATAGTTTCTTAAGTGACTTTAAAAACAAATTTTAATGAGCCCTTTCCCTTTTATGTTTGTTTGGTACTCTCCTGGAAAAAGTAAATGATTGCATGTCTGGTGAAAGCTCATATAAAATCTAACTGTCTCCAGCCTTTCTTACTAAATGGAGTCAGGCGATCTGTATTGATCTTGCTTTCTTTCATTCTTTGAAATTGGATTTTGCTTGAGGGACTGACAGGCACATTTGTATACTGGAACACTTGTGACAACTTTATCCGTATATAAAACAGTTCCATTAACTTTTCTTGCTAATGCCTAAAATCTGTTTTACAAGATGAAGGCACAATAACAAGTAGGAGCAGGCCCTGTTGTTAAATAATAAACCCCATTTTAGTGTATAGAGAATAAATCCCTGTCTTGAAACAATTTCTCCTTGTAGCTCTTGTATTCTAAGAACATCATAACAATCAAACATGAAAAGTATGAGGCATACCAGGAGCCTCAGTCTTTCTCTGTCCATAATTAGCTTCGTCTCTTTTTAGCTATCACTGTGCAAGATTTAGTTTCTTTTTATATAAAAACAACCTTCCCCCCAATAATAGATGGAGGGTACTCAGTTGCCTGTTTGGTTTGCTTCAGTGTTCGTTCCTAACCTTGTATTTTTACGTATTCTGAAAGCAGTGATACTGTGACGTCAATGCTAAGAGTAGGAGAAATCTCAGAGCCCTTTGGTAGCTCATTTATGCTGAAATTGTAAATTTTTCTATTCTTATGTTTCCTAAAACATTTCTGTGATGATTTCCTTTTCTAAATTTGTAATGAGTGA
>NW_017728907.1:37048805-37050569 GCF_001723895.1 Crocodylus porosus | reverse complement strand
GTGCTTTGTCATTTTTTTTTTTACCCTTGAATTCCTACAATGGAAAAACTTAACCTGGCATTAAGGCTGCTTGCAGATGTTAAAAAAAAGAAAAGGGGAAAAACCCGTGCTTTACCAGAAGAAGTATGTGTTATTTTGATCCAGCTCCACAGTGTTAGTATAGATTGGGCATTTCAGCAGGGATTTTTGGCTTTTTTTATTTAATAGCTGAGGAAATCAGCTATAGATAAAAGCACCAAAAAAGCCCCACTGAAGCGCTTGCTCTATACCAACTTCGGGCAAACCACGTCCAACTAGAGTGATGCCTCTTACGGGCATGTGCTGGGCTTGGTACAGGCGTGCACCAAGTTTAAAGTAAAGCGCCATTTTTGGAGGGTTGTTTTAACATCTGCAAGCAGCCTAAGTGGATTACTAGTGTGTTGTAGTTTTCAGATGCAAGCATGCATGGGGATTTCTTTTGCTGTATTTTTTTCCTAGCGTATACTTCTAAATGTATGAACTATGACTATGGAATTCTCCATGTGAACCGAGAATATGGTCATTTTTATCTAAGAATGCAATTGCATCTTAAGTAGTTTGCCAACTTACTATTTGGGGAAGATGAATTAAACTTTTTAAGTAGACATGTGAGATGACTGGTTTCATCTGTAAATGTAAGCCTTTCTATTTAAAAGTTATATTACCTAAACTTTCTATCAGGTATACTGATGCACAGCTGAGTCAAGTTATTCCAGCTTGTGTATATAATTATTTAAAAGTGGGAGAAAGCAAATCACTTGCTTTGTTTTGAGATGAGGGTATATTAAAGAAGCTCCATGTTTCTTAGTTACATTAAATTCATGTGCAACCTTTCTAAGTGACATATTAGGGAAGTAAAAACATGTGGATATT
This sequence comes from Crocodylus porosus, assembly GCF_001723895.1. Lineage (NCBI taxonomy): Eukaryota > Metazoa > Chordata > Crocodylia > Crocodylidae > Crocodylus > Crocodylus porosus. The sequence continues at coordinate 37,049,678 of NW_017728907.1, read as the reverse complement.
TATATCACTAACCTCAGTTGCTTTCCAGTCATATGAATGATTATTAATTGAGTAATGTAATTTAGTTCCCATTTCAGAAGGCTGTTTAAGTTTCAGTGGATGCATCTACATTTGTACTTTACTGCAGAGCTGACTAATTAACTTCGCAGTAAAGCGTCACAGTCTGCACGCGTACCCATATTAGGGCACAGTAAATTAATTAACTCCACTGTAGGTTAGTACTGTTGGGGATAGTACTGACCTATGGCAGAATAATTATATGTGCTGAAACACATGCATAGGCTGTGGCAGGGGCTGGCTGGGGCATGAAGCTGCTACAGTACAGGGACAATGATGCCTCCTGACTCTGGAGGGGCACCAGCAGCCTATCACCAACCATGGCGGGGTGTCTTCCAGCGGCTGATCACTGATCCCGGAAGCACCGGCGCTTCTCGGGGGAACATTGGCTGGCGCACCCCACTCCCTGGCCGATGAGGTCCAATCTCAGGGTGGGCATGTGCTCCCCCTACGCATCGCCTATGATAGGGCCTGCCTGCTGCCTAGCCCCACACTATAACACCCTCATGCCCCAGCCAGCCTCCACTGCCCAACGCTGCCACCTGGGTCCTCTGCCAGCCCAGGGTGGTCAGCTCAACATGCTGCAGTACCAACTCAATGCCCCACGTTTGCCCAACCTCAGCAGGCTGCAGACATGGAAATGTTGTGCCCAGGAGGGCTGGAGTTTATCACATTGCCCTAATTGTGTGTAGATACACGCAGTAACTATGTTGTTTTTGTGAAATTTCACCAGTAAATAAAGTGACAAAGCTAAAAGGCAACTAAAAGGCAATCGAACGCCAACTAGCTTCAAGCATCAAGGACAACAAAAAGTCC
>NW_017728907.1:37027298-37048606 GCF_001723895.1 Crocodylus porosus | reverse complement strand
GTTCCAACATCAACAGAAGAAGGAGGTTCTGGAAGTTCAATTTGTTGTCCAGTGCTTGGTGGTCTTTGCGGTTGTTAAAAAGCTAAAACTTTAAAACCTTTTAAAACCGCCTGCCATGGGGTTGGTCAACCAGCGCCATGGTGTTGGTCAACCAGCGCCTTAAAAGTCACCAAAAGGGACAGGACCTGCTAGTGGGAGCCACAGCTGCAGGGCCAACTGCTGCACTACAGCCCTGCCCTGTGCCCATGCTGGTGCTGGGACATGTAGTTCTGGCCGGGAGGGTGGGGAGAGGGAGGAGGCTCCTGGTCCCAGGAACCACTTGTGGGGTATGATGGGCTGGGGGGAGGAGGGGTGGTGCCAGGGGGGCCTATGGGTATATGTGATGGGCCAGGGATGACAGCAGTGGTGTATGCGTGCGAGAGAGTTCGGGGAGTGCTCCACGTACAGCTTGGAGTCCCTCTGCCCCCCTACAGCAGGCTGTGCAGGGGGAGGACAGCATAGAAGGGAATGTGGCTTGCCCAGCCCAGTCTGTAAACCTCAGTTGAGGGCTTCCCAGGAACAGCATGGGGATTGCTACAGCCTGGGCATGGGCGCAGAGAGCAGAACAGCAAGGGCTTGCACTGCCCAGAGCCACAAAGTGGGTAGGACAGAGGCAGCTGGACTGATGTCCTGGTGCTGGGGCAGAGCTGCTGCCAGGCGGGAGCATGTGGGGTAAGCAGGGGCTGCAGGTCAGGAGTGAGGGGCATTGGGTGGACTGTGGGTTGGGAGTGAGGGGCAAGGGCATGGGCAGGGCACTGGCATGTCAGTGCTGCTCAGCACCAGTCCAACTGCAGCTGTCCCCACATCTTGGTGAACAAAGGGAGCAGGGACAGCTCTGATTTTTCTATGATAAAAAAAACAAAAGCAAACACCACAGTGTATAGATATTTAGAATGTGTTTTATTGTGATGATAGAGGCACTGGGAAGCTTCCAAGTTGCTTTAAAATTGTAAATATATCAATAAAACATTGCCCATCTGATCTCTCTCTCTCTCTCTCTCTCTCTCCCCCCGTATGTGTATATATATGTATGTGTGGTGTTTCATTTTAATCATGGAAGAACATGGATTTTGGGTATTTTAATGGGAGAATTGCGGGGTGGTTATCAGAGAATTTGCAGTTTTTTATCGGGGAACACCAGGATCCCAGCTAGTGAGGCAAGTGGCAGGACCCAGGCAGAGGAGCCTGCCTAGGACCGGCACTGGGGACCCAGCTGAAGGGCAGACAAAGTGGCTGACCATTTGGGGCCAGGAGGACATGCTTCAACAGTGCAAAATGGGCCACCACAACAAGCACGTCTTTCAGGCAGTACTTGTGCAGATGACAGAGCAATGGCACCAGAAGACGTGACAGCAGTGCCACACAAAGGCCGACTGTACAGCCACGGCCCATTGGCAGCTGGTCCAGAGGTATAGGCAGCTCTGCTACAGTGTCCATACCACAGCTCAGGCTGCTCTGTGGTCCCCGTCCAGGTCTGGCGTGTGTGCAGCCATGGGGCTGTAGGTTCAAGGGGGCAGATGCTGTTGCAGGTGGCAGCAGGTCACAACCAGGCAGCAGCCCCCACTGCCAGACTGCTGCAGTGGGTAGAGGGTATAAAGACCACTCTAGGTCAGGGCTACTGCAGCAGTCCAGCTGGCACAAGGGATAGTGTCCCCAGATACCAACTGTCAGGGCGAGGGTAAGTAGTCCTAAGCTGCTCACCAGGGCAGGCTTTTATACTGCTGGAGCCAGCACAGGTGCTGGCCCCAGGCTCTAGCTCCCCCTGGCTGAAGATCTGTGAGGAGCTGGAGTACTGCTTTGACACTAATTTCAACATGTTCTAGATCCATCAAGTCTCCTAATACAGTAACTTCTCAACTGGATCAAGACTGCTTTTCATCTGACCAAGACTGTAGGGAGGAGGCATCACCTGTCTGTTCTTAGAAGATTCATTCATATTATCCGTATGGGTCACGTGGGAAATTGACAACTATTTAGTAGATCTAGGTTTTCTAGGAATAGGCACTTATAGTATGCTTCTCCATTATCTCCAGTCCTTTTCCCATAGAAGAGTCATTCACAGCCCAACTAGGCTGACTTGGGACATACATGCACATTAAACTGTGCTTCTGTATGCTTCCTCTTAGACTTAGGACCATCTTTCCTGTGTTTTCTCCTGAAGATTGTCTCGGGTAGTATATGAGCATGGTGTAACACCCAGGAGAGATACAGGAGGACAAGCATCCTGTCACAGAGCAGAGCCTGCCAACTCGTATCTTATTCCTCGATGAGGGAGTGCCTGCAGCATCCTCTGCATTAGATAATTACAAAAGCTTCCAAGACTTACCTCATCACTGTCTGTTCAGATATTCAGGATCACTGAAAAAAGGGCTGCATTTCCAGAAAAACAGAGATTCTGTTCTAATCATTTTCTATTTTCATACACTGTGAATATATATAGGTAATAGTGAGTCAGGTATCCAGGTTGTAGCCATATTGATTTAGAGGAAAAAGCAGTCGGGGCTTGTGGTAGAGGTAACACTTTTTATTAGACCAACTTTGTCTAAGGTAATGTTTATCATCACAGAGCCTCACAGGATTGCTGAGAAACCAGCGTTGCCTCTAAGCTGTGTGGCATGAGCAGCTGCGCAGGTGCGCTCATACCGCACTGCCAGGCATGCCTGCGTGACTGTGCATGTCACACAGCTTAGAGAGAAAGCTGTGAGAGACTCCTTACCAGCTAAGAACTGCCTCCCCAGAGGAGTTTTCCATCTCCAACTCCTCTCTGAAATCCTATGAAATACGAACTTTCATTTATCCCCAGGAGAACTTCTACAGTCTTTTCTCTGATGCCTGATGAAGGGTGTTCGCGCCTGAAAGCTTGCAATTAAAGACATTTTTTTGGAAAAATCTTGTTGGTCTAATAAAAGATATCACCTCTACCATAAGCCCTGATTGCTTATAGGTAATAATGTTTTTCAGGATTAAACATACAGCTCCAGGCAGCTTTTGGTTTAGGAAGGCCACAGATCCAAAAACAGACCCAGTCAGTTAGCAAGTCCAGTAGATACTTTGAGACACCTGAGTTGGTTCTCAGGCATTATGTAAATCATTCTAAAAAGTCCCAAAACAAAAGCAGTCTCAGAAGCACATGGTAATAAAAAGTTAGAACTGAAATAATGGAAATATACTAATCACACATTGACTCAGTCATGCCCAGAGAGGGATAAATGCTTGTAACTTCCCTTTTATATGTTAGTACTTGGAGCTAAACTTCAAATAGTAATTTGAGACAGAAATTCTGGATGAAAGGTTAGATTTGAACTATATCCAAGTTAAGTCTTTCCTTCCAAAACAACAAGTTGGGGGTTCACTTTTTTATGTACATCTATCTGTCTCTGACTTTTTTTTGTTAACTCCGCATAGTGCCTCCAGAACTGAGCCTTATAGGAAGCTTCTATATCTTCATAATCATAAGCCAAGGGAAGTGGGGGGAAATGACCTCTGGGGTTAAAAGCACCTGAATGTGGTGTGAATTAACAGCATAAGGCAGTAGAGTATTTCATATAACTAGTTGATTCTTAAGAGCAGTAATATCTGAAGAAAGAGACCACCATTTCCACTTCAGCATCTTTAATCTTGTTTTAAGAGTAATGTCTATGTTTATATGTACCAATGTTCATCCAAGAAGAAACAGACAGTATAAACATTGCTTTTAAGACTGATCTGTTAAAATGCAGTTTTGAAGCATCTCTAACTCATGACTGTTCAACTTCTAAGTGGCCAGGAGCCACATGCTGTGTGAGTCAGATCACGGGCCACTGGGCCACTACTGCATGATCCACCATGCATGCAGGTGCCCCTCCCTCCCCCCAACACATGCCACTGCACTGAGTGCATGAGAATGGCCTCCTTTTCATCTCACCTGCTGTTAGCTCCCCCACTACAGTGCACCATTGGCTGTGCCGCACCATACCACCCCTTTGAGCAGGCACAAGCAGCAGAAACCAGTGGGGGAAGCCCAGGGTCCTAGACTGCTGCTGGAGCAGGGTGATAGAGGGAGCAGTAGCCAAGTGGGAGCCTGGGGACCACAGTTTAACCCCTTGCAGACTAAACATGTTCCCTGGGTTGCCAGTTGGACAGCCCATCTCCAACTCATGAAAAATCAGGGTTTGTCAGAGGCAGCAGTGCAATCAATGGTGGGTGGGGTGGCAAGGGATGAACTATTTTTGAATCCAAAAGTGTTTTAGGGTGGGTGTAATTACTGTCTGTTTTGAGTATTTTATTGTGCTTTTATAAGTTTTTTTTTGTCTTTTATAATAAACCCTTATTCTTTTTGGGGGGAGGGGTAGCATATAAATCTAATAAATGTATCTGTCCTGTGTTGAGTACTATAGAAGTGCACAGGAGACATCTGTCTCCGTGGGGAGATAGTACTTTTCATCATTTTAATACGACTCTTGCTGCTTCATCTAAATTTGCCTTTTGAAGAGCCTGTAGGCCATACAGTGGTGTGAACATACACCAGTGCCTGTAAACCATATAGATCAGCATGTCTTGTGTGATAGCACTGGAGAAAAGAGGAAGAAATGTATTTAGGCTTCCCCAAAATGTACAGTAGTCTGTAGCTTAGATCCTTGAGTTTCTAAAGTTATTCAGCATGCACATAGCAAGTTACTCATGTCAGATGCACAAGCTAAAATTGAGACTAGACCAGCAGACCTCTGCTGAACAGAGAAGTTACTAATGATGATTTCATCCTTCTACATTGTTGTAAGTTCCTCAGTATGTTTTTATAATAGGCATTGAACTAATGATTTGCTATCATTTGGATAAGTCATAAAATTTAAAGTTACAATCAGTTGTATGCATTAAAAGCCCTATAGCTTGTAAAAGTAAGATTTTTAACAGTGTTATTCCAGACAAACCCCTGTTCAGCATTATGCGTGTCTGCATTTTCCCTATGGTTTCATTTGGATGTAGAGGAGCAGACTGTCCATTGGTATACATTTATCATAGCTCCATTGAGTTAACCTATTATTATTATTCTACCATGAGCCATCGATCTGTGTTGCTACATGCTCTTAAACAGCTGCAACATTTCACCCCAGAAGAGTCTGCATTTCAGTGGTAGATGAAAACTGTTATAGTATATGTAACTTGAAAAGCACATCAGGACATTACCTTTGTCATGTGAATATGGAAAATACTTGGTTTATAAGCTGTTGCTCATTTCCTATCCTTCTCCAGAGGGTGAATGGAATCTGAGCCTCAGATCTGCTTCTGATGAGTTATTTGAGCCAGTCAGGCTTAATGTAGCTCTCGGGCAGGGAAACAGCTTGAGAGTTGCTTCCTGCTTCAGGCTACCAGCTGCTTGCTTAATTTGCTAAATAGCAGAGTGGAAACAAAGCTGAGGCCCAGCCTCAGCTGGCCAGATTCCTTATCTAACCACTCTAATTTTGCTTTCTATAGATCTTTAAACTAAGTACAGGCAGTCAAAAAGAACAAGGCTGAATTGATTCAGTCTTTGCAGGGTAGTCTAAGCTGCAAAGATTGAACCAATAAGCAAATGAACAGACATCCACTTTTGATTCAGGAAATGCAGCCACATGCCTGCAGTGGCTCAGCTCAGAAGCTGAGGGACACTACAGCATGGCTCTCTGGCACATAGCCAGCATGGGCTGTGTGTTTGCTTCCTTTTCCTGCTGCCCCAGGGGTCTTTGGGATCTGCAGTTCATAATTACAGCAGCAGGACTTTCAAAGTTGCTCATCACTTCCTGCTTCCAGGTGTCTCTGGGATTTGTAGTCCACAGTTGCAGCCAGCAGTAAGTTTAGCAGGACAGGACAGCTGTGTACTGGAGGGAAGGGAAGGGAAGTTTAATGCCCACCCCCTCCCTGGCTCCAGACCCCAGCCAGGTTTTGCCTGAGGGGGCCAGTGAGCCAACCTCACTGCCCCAGCTAGGGAGCAGAGGGGCAGGGCCAGCCCTGCTCTTTGGAGCAGACAGCAAAGCCCAGCCCAGGGCTGCAAAGCATGCTGGGATGCTGCGGTACTCTGATTTAACTTGAACCAGAAAGGGGTATGGGACAGAAGTTCCATAAACAGGTTTGATCCAAATCAGTTAAGTCTGATACTAAATTCAGCTAGACATATCTTCCTCCTTCCACAGCCCAGGGAGCTCTTGAATTGGATTCTTTTCAGCAGTTTGGTTCTTTCCTTAACTGCAGGAGCACAAGTTGAGAGGAAGTCCTAGGTGTTGGGGAAAGACTGAAGAGAATGAACAAAACATACAAAAAGAGAACTTAAGCAATATTCTCAGACAAACAATTAGACCTGGGGGGAGAGGGACAAGGTGGAAAAAAGGATGAGGCATTTAAGTACTTTTGCTTTTATTCAGTTCACTTCATCAGTTAATTTTAATAGGTTCAAAGAGAAAGGGAGTCTCCTTAAGTCTTAATTTTACTCTGAAAGATTGTGAAACTATTAAGGCAGGAAGAGGTGCACAACAAAAATAAATGTAAGTTGTCCCTTTTGAGCTTTTAATGTGAAAAATGCTGTAAAAGGAGAAATGTAAGATTTTTTTGTAATATTTAGTTCTAGTGCTGTCAATGGTGTGTGTGTTAACGGCTTAAAGTTAGTGTGATGTCATAATACTTTGTATGTATTTAGCAGTTAGAAATAAACAGTTATTGTAAACTTAGTCTTCCATGACTGAAAAGGTTTTTTTTCAACATGGGAGGAATGTTATGCATTTCTAAAGAAAATTGCAATTTAGATTCAATAGTTAATTTTTTTATTAAATTCTTTTAAATGGTTTTTTAGACCAAGGAGACTTATCTTCTTAGCTTCATGTAGTTCTGATGTCTTTCATCAATGGTGTGTTTTAACTTCCAGATTCCAGCAGTTAGTCCATTCTGCTGGGGAAGGACAAAAAAATCTTTTGTTCATTCTATGCTACATATCTGACCTATTTTGTGCTCAGATTCCTATTGAATCAAATGAGGTGTTGCACATAAGACACACAGATCTTTTCACTAAAGATAGGGAATAATTTTTCCATTATAGTTTGGAAAAGGAAAATGAATGTAAGGTTGAGGCTGCAGGCTTCCATAATAGGTTTAAAGTGCAGTTCTTCTCTTAAAAGGGACTGAATTGATCTGTTTCTTTTATGAACTGAATCATACCTATTTGTTTTAATGACTCAAAGGTTTCACTGCTTTTTATTCTATTTAATGTTAAGAGCTGGCACATCAAAGAACGGGAGCTGGAAATATATTTCTTGTGTATCAACATAGCTGTGTATTAAGTAATCATGAGCAAGACCTGTAGTCAAAGTTGTATTTGTTTTACCATAGATATGATTGTAACATTTTAGATTAACTAGTTCAAAATTGTATGAAGACAGTCTTTGTTCTGGTTTAATATCTGGCTTGCATCTCTTTAGTTAACAGTATTAATTACAGAGCCAAGTTTTTTAAATGAAGGCAATGGGACAGTGGACATGTTCCAAGGGGAATTATTTTGGTCTGCAGAATTTATCACAGCTGAAAAAGAAATAAATTGCGTTGATGAGTTAAACCAGTCCAGTTTCTGTGTAAACAAGTCCTTTTAACCACAGTTGAGTTTTAGGACTGTCATTTGAGAGACTTTCTTATGAGCTGGAGGGTGGAGATGAAGGCACTGCTGCTGATTGGCCAAGCAGGGGATGGAGGTTCCCTGTACTCCATGCCTGGGAGGGAATCTGCCCAAGCCGGAGCCAAGCTTCATCTGACAGGGAATGGGGAGATAGGGCCAAGGGGAGAACAGAAGCTACAGAGGGCAAATAGTGGGGAGAGGGGGGAAGGGCAGGAGGCCACTGTGGGTCTGACTTTGGCCCAAACCCAGGCTCAGGGCCAGAGTCCAACCTGCAGCAACCACCTAACCCCTTCCTCCCCCCCCCCCCCAAAAATACACTTCATACACAAATCTAAGATTGAGGGTCTTCCTGATTGGTGGGCAGAAACCTTGTCTTAGATTCAAGTAAAAACTGTAGTTTTCTGTAGTCAAAAAGAATGAGAACTAAGAGCTGGCATTTTCTGACTTGGCTCCACAGGAAGCAGAGATCCACACTGGGGTCTCCTCTCCACCCAATGCAGCGCTGAATCACTGCTCCCTGTGGAGCCAGATCGCGCAGCAGGGACCACCAGGCTTGCTGGCTGCTCTGCACCGCTTCCCTGCCCTGCGACCCGGCGTGACAGGAATCAAAGAACTGCACAGGGGTCTCTTCTCCTGCAGGGAGGGCAGCAGCCCTCCCCCAGATGAGTCACCCACGGCCCCATCCTGCTCCTCACTGGGGCTCTGCAGCTCCTGGTCCCAAGCCCCGCCTGGCTGAGTAGGGCTGTGTGAAGCTTCCCTTGCAGCCCATTCAAAACAGATGTGGCCAAAACAAAACAGGACAGTGATCCGAAACACCTAAATGAATTACTGTCCCCCAAAATGGCCAAATCTGAAACTGAATTGAAACACAACCATTTTGCACAGCCCTACACTGCTTATATAGCAATAAGAGGCACTTATGAAGTAGAAATTGTGTGGGTTAGAGGAAACAAAATAGTATTAAAACTATGCATACATCCCTGCCCTCTGGCTGTTTACTCTAAACTTCTCATTTCTTTCTAAAATAACACTGGCAGAAGTATTTAGTCCTTCTCTGGGAAGACCCCTTATTCTAATTTCTTCTTTTGTTCTTGCATTCTTAGTGGCTACGTAGCACCTTTAGGACTGTACCTCCACACTATTCTTCAGATGTTTCTCCCAGCCATGTCTAATCATGAATGCTGGCTTTGTACCTCATGCTTATCATTATGTTTCTATTTCAAAAATGACTTCACTGATCTAGTTATCTTCGTCTTTGGCTCGCTCAAGGTTGAATATCCTGGTTGGTTTTTCAAACTTGTTAGACTAGAATTACTTGCAGCATTGTGCAAGCCTGACAGCTTGAGTTTACCTCCTTTTAACCCTCTTCCTGTTTCTTCCAAAGTGTTTGGGTTTGTTTGTTTTTTTTTTCTTTCCAAGTCCTTAAAGCAGGGGTTCTCAAACTGTGGTATGCATACTCCCTGGAGGTATGCAAGGCATCTCTGGGGGGTATTCAGGAGAAGTTGTGTAATGGCATATTTAATTTTCATTATAATAATAGTTGGCATTTAAGGGGTTAAAATATAAAACATGCTGGTAGGGATACACGGACAGCTAGTAAATCTAGAGGGGGTACACAGTAAGAAAAAGTTTGGGAACCTCTGCTTTAAAGATTTTATCTCCTGTGGAGATTACTACCTATATCCTATCTCCCTTCAGGACACTCAAAACTTATTGAAGTTCTTTGCATTGGCAATGCAAACCCTGTTCATATTCATGTGCAGTTGTGTAGAGTGTGTTGATGACTTCTGTTTCATCAATGTCTTCTGAGATGGTGTTCTACTTCCATAATGTTCTGGACGTGTGAAGTAGGGTGGATCATTGTGTCTGTGTATGGCTGTTGTACCATGTTTAGTAGTGCCACATCTTTTCTGATACTGGCAGACATAGGAAGGAACTATCAGCTGTCCTACTTTTGTGGGCATCTTCAGAGTAATGACATGCAAAGCTGTTGCTGCTCACTTTCAACAATGATTAAGAAGTTTGTCAGTGAGGTGATGAGGGAGAAGAGGGACAACGAGGAAAGAAAGCGGGGGGAGGGGGAATGCAGCAAAAAATGAGCTACCTGTAAAGGAACTCAATTAAATGCCAGAAATAGTATAGGTGTATTAATATGCTACTCTGCATGGACTAATTATCCTACTAAGAAGAAGGCTGTATCAGTATAGACAGAATACTGTGCTAATGTCATTACATTTTTTCCAGCACCCAAGTTAGTTCATCCAGTCAGGTGCTACGTGTCCATAACTCACTGGCTGTAGTACTGTCAGAAGTACTTTGTTCAGGACTCAGCTTATTATGGAAGAGGATATATATGTTTTTACTTCATTTTTTTGCTTAATGATAGTGTGGGGATGCTTATTGACTGCAGTGAGGATTGAGGATATGAATGAATCGTGTTTTATGAGCACATGAAAAGAACGGTTGCTATCTTAAAGAGTTTGTAATCTAAAACAAGACTTGGCAAATTGTAACAGAGTAGGATGGAAATTTTATGGTAATGCCTGAGAACTGTAATATATGATTTTATAGGCAAGTAGTGTGCACAGCGAGATAGTTCTGAATGTTTTAAAATTATTTACGTTTGGACTACAGTGTAGAGATTAAGTAACAGAATAAAGAAGAGATTGAGCTAGTAGGAGCACAAGAGAAAGACATATTGAAGACAGACTCAGGGAAGAAGAGGTGGGTAGGGAAATAATGGGATAAGAGAAGGGTTAATGTAAATATCCCAGCTGTCATATATCCTTCATAACAATCACATATTTGATGGTCCAGCAACACCTGCCTATATCTTTTGGAAAATTGCATGCATATATGAGCTAGGAAAAAGGAACAGAGAAACTTTCCATGAATTCTTATTGGCATAAGGAGAAGGCACAAGGATTGGACTCGGTGGCCCATGAGGTTCATACTAGTGATATGTTCTCATATCGCTGTTTTAAATCTCCAGCAGCTGACCTGTTCCTCATATTTGTAAACTAGGAGAAAGACAAGGTTTCCTTCATCCGTTTTGCAAATAAGGTAATTTTAAAGTCAAAACAAGGTGACTTCAGTCACAAATGAGATTAAAACTGCTTCGCCAAATTAGAAACAGACTCATTCATTTGGTCACATTGAGGCTGCCGGGAGAGGTTAAGGCAGTTGCACAATTGGGATCTGAAGAATTTTATGCCCCATTCCCCAAATCACATGTTCTGCCATACTACACATGCTTGGCAGATCTCACAATTCTGGGAATGGGGCATAAAATTCCTTAAACCCCAGCTGCCAGTGTGGGTGAGGGGTGGCCCTGAAGCTGAGGAGTAGGGAGCATCCCAGCTGCATCCCCCGTGAACATGGAAGTGGTAGCTGGAGAGCTGGGAGCTCCCTACTCCCCAAGTGCTGTTTCCATAAGTGCCTGGAAATGGAAAAAATGGGCATGAGCTGAGGAAAGAAGGTGATTAGGGACAGTTGGCATGGATTCACTGAAGGCAAGTCATGCCTGACCAACCTGATTGCCTTCTATGAGAAGACGACTGGCTCTGTGGATGAGGAAATAGCAGTGGATGAGATTTACCTTGATTTTAACAAGGCTTTTGATATGGTTTCCCACAACATTCTCTCAGGCAAGTTGAAGAAGTACAGGTTACATGAATGGACTGTAAGGTGGCTAGACAACTGGCTGGATCATCAAGCTCAAAGGGTAATAGTCAATGTCTCGATGTCTGGGTGGCAGCCAGTATCAAGTGGAGTGCCCCAGGGGTCAGTCCTAGGGCTAGCTTTGTTCAATATTTTCATCCATGACCTGGAAGATGGTATAGAGTACACCCTCAGCATGTTTGTAGGTGACACCAAGCTAGGGGATGCTGGAGGGTAGGGTTAGGATTGAGAGAGACCTAGACAAATTGAAGGATTAGATCAAAAGAAATATTATGAGGTTCAATAAGGACAGTGCAAAGTCCTGAATTTAGGACGGAACAATCCCATGCACCAGTACAGGCTGGGGACTGATTATCTCAGCAGCAGCTCTGCAGAAAAGGACCTAGGGGTTACAGTGGACAATAAGCTGAATATGAGCCCACAGTGTGCCCTTGTTGCCAGGAAGGCTAATGGCATACTGGGCTGCATTGGTAGAAGTGTTATCAGCAGATCAAGGGAAGTGATTATTTATTCTATTTAGCACTGGTGAGGCTGCATCTGGAGTACTGTGTCCAGTATTGGGCCCCCACTACAGAAAGGATGTGGATAAATTCGAGAGAGTCCAGCAGAGGGCATCAAAAATGGGGCAGGAGCTAAGTCACATGACTTATGAGGAGAGGCTGAGGGAGCTGATCATATTTAATCTGGAGAAGAGAAGACTGAGCGGGGATTTAATAGCAGCCTTCAACTACCTGAAGGGTCAAGCATTATTGTTACCACATTGGATTATAAAATGTACAGTTAAAGTTCTTATCAGAATCAGATTCTGATTCTGGTTTTACATAGTGGCTGGGAAAAAGTTGTCTGGCTTGCCTACATTGTCATGAAATGTTTGTTATGCAGTAGGAGAAGATACATTCGTGCCAGAAAAATCTGCATTTTTTTTTCCCAAAAGGGTTTTTATGTTTTTAATAGGGAACCATCTCCTAGAACATTGCCCTTTATTAATAGTTTACCCCCTTCTCTAATGCATGCCTTTAACAGGATTTGGGTTTTTTTAAATTCTTTTTCTGTCTTGTGTTTGATATATATTTTGTATTCAGGATCACTTTTCACCTTAATTTTTAATTGTGCATAACCTTCTCCTGTCTCTGTTCTTATCATAGTTGAAATTAATAAATCTAATTGGATTTTTGCAAAGCTGCTCATTGTAATATTTTTTCACTTGGGAGTTTTTTAATTGGAATAAGCACAACATCAGTTTTATCTAAATTTCAGTGCCTCTTCACAGTTAATTGACTCAACCATATATGGTTGATGATTTTGCTGTTTTGGAAAATTCATATTCTAGACTCTAATATCTGAGCTAGCTATTCCTTTTACCTAATATCATGTGTGTTATCCGACAGCCCTGCAGAATTTGTATATTACCATCTGGATAAAACATATTAGGTACTTCTTTAAAGAGAAGAGGGTAGTTTCTTCTAATGTTATAATCTTTATCCTTGAAGTGTGGATCAGCTCTCAGTCAATATACTCTATCTGAGCATGATTAGGTATCTTAAACTAAATGGTAAAAGTTTTAACCCAAAATGCTAAAACTAATTAGTATATGGTGGGTTCTTTATCATAAACAAATGTTGTTACTGTGTTGCCACTTCAATTCTAAGGACAGCGTTACTGTAAAATTCAGTCTGCTACATTATTCAGGCTTAATGTGTTGTATTTTTCACAGAAAGGGCTATTGCGAGACATGAAGTTAGAGAAATTGAGCAACGTCATACAATAGATGGCCCTCGGCCAGATGCAACTCTCGATGAAGAAGATGATGTGGTGATCATTTACAACAGAGTACCTAAAACTGCAAGCACGTCCTTCACAAATATAGCATATGACCTCTGTGCAAGGAACAAGTACCATGTTCTGCATATCAATACAACCAAAAATAATCCTGTTATGTCATTACAAGATCAGGTAAGCTGCATTTGAAATGGTATTTTTTTTGTTGGCCTCCTCACTGCTTTTGATTACATTTTATACCTTATTTTTTGGTCAGCAGTATTCAAGAGAGAGTGGCATTTTGAGTGTTTAAAGAGGGGGAAACAAACATGAAGAAGACATAGATGCTGTTGAAAACAAACTGAGGACTTGATGGAATTAGGTGTCATGATATAGAAGCCAGATTAAATACATTTTATAATTAGAATTAAATATGCTTTGGAAGAGAGTTAGCACTTTATTCTTTAACAGGTTTAATTGTTACTAGACTACTTGGCTAAGTACAGACAGTCAAAAAGCCCAAGGCTGAATTGATTCAGTCTTTGCAGGTTTGTCTAAGCTGCAAAGATTGAACCAATAAGCAAATGAACAGACATCCACTTTTGATTCAGGAAATGCAGCCACAGGCCTGCAGTGGCTCAAGCCAGAAGCCGGGGAGCACTAGAGCATGGCTCTCTGGCACATAGCCAGCATGGGTTGTGTGCTTGCTTCCTTTTCTTGCTGCCCCCGAGGTCTCTGGGATGTGCAGTCCACAGTCACAGAAACAGGACTCTGCACGGTTGCTCATCACTTCCTGTGTCTGCTTCCAAGTGCCTCTGGGATTTGTAGTCCACAGTCAAAGCCAGCAGTAAGTTTATCAGGGTAGGGCAGCTCAGTACTCAGGGGAAGGGAAAGTTAAGCCCCCCACCTCTCTGTCCCCAAACCCCAACCAGTGTTTGCTTGAGAGGGCCAATAAGTCAGACTTTGCTGTTCCAGCTTGGGACCAGAGGCAGATAGCACAGCCCAGCCCAGGGCTGCAAAGCATGCTGGGGGACTCTGATTTAACTTGAACCAGGAAGGGGTCTGAGACAGAAGTTTCATAAACCAGTTTGACCTAAACCAGTTAAGTCTGATACTACATTCAACCAGGTTTAGCTTAAACCAGTTTGGGCCATTTTGAAAGTAGTTTATATGCACTGAACTTCTGTTCTGTTACAGGTTTAAACCAGTTTCTGATCACTGAAACTGGTTTATGTATAACTTCTGTCCCTAGGCCTTGTGATAAATTTGCTTCTGGCTAGACTAGAATAGGAGGGACATGGCAAATTAAAACTGACCATCATTGGCATAGCAGTGGTAAATGCTTATATAATATATCATCTGCCTATGTTTGTTTTGGTTTTCAGCTCACCACATTTATATAACTCAAAATGAAGCAATTTTTAAAATGGAAAGTAGCATAAACTTTGTTTAGGAAATATCAGCGTACAATGTAAATTCCAAAGACAGGTATATTACAAAGTATTTTATGAGACCATCATGGCTACAGCATCACCCTTACACTACCAGAGTATTTGGTATGATTTGCTATTCATCAGGTTTTTGGTTCATTTCTATTTCTTGTCTTCCTGGGTATTGCAAAATTCAAAAAGCAAAGTTTGTCCCTGTTTTAAATCCCTTTTTTAAAAATCCAGGATATATTTTGTAGAAGCCAAGGCATTGGTTTACAAATCAATTGTATGTGATTGCAGATTGCACTCACATTCGAAGTAGTAAGTACATGAGCAAGTGCCTGAAAGATACATAAGGACTTGTCACATGTACAGTTATCTGATTTTCATAAAGATGTGGTTATCTAAATTGTTTGTCTCAATTGATCTCTCAAATGCACATTCCTGACTTCAAAAATCAGATCCCGAATTTGCAGTTCTTTGGATTTTTTTTCCCAGTGAACCTGTATAAATTGAATATAACATTACTGGTAGTGTTACAGCACCTTGAGGCATATTTTCCTGATGGTATTAATCTGAGGCCAAGATTTAGATTTTGGCTGTCACTGATCCATGTTCACTGGAAAGGGCCCTGCCCCCACAGCCCAGGTTGACCCTGATCAGCCGCAGCCAAAGCAGCCGCACAGTGGGGCTGGCTGCGGCTCTGCGATGCTGGCCTGGCGCACATGGGTAGCATCTGGCCAGGCTGCAGGCTACCCAGACTGGCCCAGAGGCACCGGCAGCTGCCTGCCATGGGGGCTTGCTATGGACATGAGTCCCTGAGGCACCTCTGAGCCAGCCTGGGTTAGCCCGCTGCCTGGCCAGCTGCCACCCATGCACACCAGGCCAGGCAGCTCTCACTGACAGGGATTAGCTTCCCTGTCACTGAGCTGGCCTCATCATGTAGCTGCCATGGCCAGGGCTGAGCCCAGGCTGCAGGGGCGAGGCCCTTTCTAACAGCTGTGGCTCAGTGACAACCACTCCCTGCACCCAGGTTGGGAAGCACCACACAGCCCCCTCCCCACCCCATGGCGACAGCGGGGGAGGGGGAAGATTCCCCACCTGAGGCTGGGCAGCACTGCACAGAGTCCCCATCCCCACCCCCCAGCAGGGGAGAGGGAGGAGGAGGTGGGAGAAGAGTCCTTCCTCTGCGGCAGGATAGTGGAGCTGTATGTCCAGATTGCTCCCGGCTGTCAGGGAGCTGCGACAATGGAAATGGCAATCCTCCTCCTCCTCCTCCCTTGCCATGGGAGTCTAGTCATGCCCCTGTCTGGCCACGCTCCCTCTGCCTTCTCCCTCCAAACCCTGCAGGCCAAGGTGGAGGTTTAAACCCCTCCTCAGTTATACCCAGGCCTGCTGGGGCCTGGCCGTGCCCCCTCCCCTTCCCACCACCAGCTCAGCTTCCCAGTGGAAAGGAAGGGAGGGCTGCTCTAGCACCCCCAGGCTTCTGGCCTGAGCCAGTTCAGGCATGTGCCTGCATTTCTGAAGTGAAAAGTGAATGTCCATCCACTTGCAAATCGGTTCAGTCTCTGCAGGTTAGACTAACCTGCAAAGATTGAATCAATTCAGGCTTGGTCTTTTTGAATGTCTGTCCCTAGCCCAGGAGTACATTTTCAAGGTATGGTTTCATCTGGACAATGCATGGAGATGTCCCTGAGTTACCAGATTCCAAATCGTGTCTGTGTGAATCCACATTTTGAGTTGTACCGACAACAAATTCAATATCAGTGCGGTTCATTGAGCACCTTCAGTAGTACGGTATCATGCAGTTCCTTGTAGTGCATAACTAGAGCGAGTACAGCACTAGCCCCAGGTGCCGGCTTAGAGAAGGTACAAGATTGGCAGTGGCTACTGCTACCCAAGATGCACAAATGGCTTGTTACGTCTGACAGTTCCCTCAACTTGATTTGCTTAACTGCTTTTGTTGATTTGATCATATTGTGAAATGTGTGAGTTCTTATTCTTTTTTTTTTACTGAATCTTTGGAATGTAAGGTCTCTTTGTAGCCCTTGTAAAGTTTTGTCAAGATCTGCTTGGGACTTGACTAGCTGTTGTCTAAGGGGTACTTCCATGCCTTACCATGATTTAGATTTAGATTATGTTAAACCTTTAGGCTTGAAAGAATTTTACCCATAAGTAAGCTCCAGAAAAGTACATAGCCACAGCTTATATTGAATGTAGTGTTGCAATACTGGTTTGCTGTTCTCCCAAAATATTAAAAAGCTCCCTTTGCATAAGTGGACCATCAGTTTGGATGGTTATGTTCCAATAAAGAAGAACATACAAAATCAGTGTTTTATTCCATACTGTTGGAAAAAGAATACATATATATCTTTTAGTTATGGTAAATTTGATATACGCTTTAAGACTATTTAAGGAACTGAATGTAGATTCATCAGATCCATCAAGCATCATTTCTTGTTGAAGGAACTCTTTATTTTCTCCAAACATCCGTGAGGCCATCCAAAAACGTTATTTTTATTACTCGTATTTTAGATGTTTCCGTCTTGGAATTGTCCTTCTGATTACTTTTGTTCTCTTTTTGATTAGTTTTTGATTCTTAAATGCATTAACGTCTAAAATGACTTAGCCATTGTAAATTGTACTTTTCAGTTAGTCGCATGTTTGTTGGCATTCATACTGAGAGATTTGTATCACAGTGCTTTATGTGGATATGTATTGAAAAGAGAGCAAATTTAGGCTAAACTTCAGCCATACAAAGTAGTATTGGAATATTTACTGCTGTCTACTTTTCAAGGTGCGATTTGTGAAGAATGTAACTTCCTGGAAGGAAATGAAACCAGGGTTTTATCATGGACATATATCTTATTTGGATTTTGCAAAGTAAGTTACCCAAGGATTTGCTAGTTTACAATGGTCTGTAATTTTTGTATTCTTAAAAATATAAAATGGCTAACGTACTTCCTTCAAAAATCAATTATTTGTATTGTTTTTTGGTTTTTTGGTTGTGTAGTGACTTTAACTGTGGGCAAACTCAACAATTATATCTCTTTTAAATGAAGAGTGATTACTCTTTGTGGTGCCTGTCAGCTCATGCATTGTAACTGTGTTGTGTAGTCCTATCCTAAAGTAAACAAAGCTAAACTGATACAGCTCACACTGGAATGAAACAGCTGCTAAATGGCCATGGTTTAGCTTCCTTACTCAGGATAGAGTGCACATGTACAACATTTTTAGGAAAGCATCTTGAACCTGATAAGTGCTCCACTTCTTCAGACAGAATAGTTGTGTAGCCTGCCATACCCTAAGTAAATTCTTTTGATCCATCTTGGATCTTACTGCCCTCTAGTGATCAAAATCTGACATTTGTACATTTTTAAAATTTCAGACACTGAATTGCCTCCAAATGTTGAGCAGTATTGTCTTTGGTTTTTAATACAATTTTGTTACATTTCTACAAAGAATTGACTCTTGTTTTGTGACAGTCTTCACAAGTCTGAAATATTAGTCCATGTTTGGGTGACAGGAGAGCATCTTTCTGGGAATTCCAGCTTTTTCTTCTGAAAACTTGTGATGATGCACTTTAGCAGCGGAGAGGTTTCAAAGTGGTCTGGTTCCAAAAACATGGCATCTAATAAATAGCAACACACAACTAGTGTCTAGCTCCATTACTTTGCAGTGATGTATCCTTTACTCTCATACTTTCACCATATCTTTTTTTTTAATTTGTTTCTTAATACGCCATGATTTGTAGTTTTAAAGCCTTCACTCTTGTGATAAGTGTTGAGGCCACTTAAAAAAAACTCTCCCATACATGAAAACAGTATGTTTTAGAGAGTTTCTCTTCTAGAACTGAATTCTGCCCTGACTGAAATGAGGAACAAAATTGCCAGCGACTTCAGTAGTGCAGGCATATGCCAATGTTCCCTGACCCTTTTGTTCCTCTAGTCCTCCCCTCAGACAGTTATCTAAGACCTTGCAAAATGCACTCTCCTGGTCCTTAGACTTTCAATACATTTCCATGATCTGGCAAGTCTGCT
Source organism: Crocodylus porosus (assembly GCF_001723895.1). Lineage (NCBI taxonomy): Eukaryota > Metazoa > Chordata > Crocodylia > Crocodylidae > Crocodylus > Crocodylus porosus. The sequence goes on along the minus strand of NW_017728907.1, from coordinate 37,030,046 downwards.
TTTCATAAGACTAACCTAAGGCTCAAACTTAAAACAGAGCCCTGATTTACAACATCATTGTGTGCTGTGTTGCATGAACAGCAGCACCATATTTACTCAAATGCAAGATGAAGCTTTCCCCTCCCCCCGTATTAAATAGGGAAATCAAACCTTGTATTGGATTTGAGTGCCAAGGCCAGGGCCTGAGTTGTCACTACTGCCCGGCTGGGGCCAAGGTGACTTGAGGTGGCTCATGCATTGTGGGATAGAAAACACAGGGGACACCACATGATGTGGCAGGGAGGGCGCATAAACAGACTGTGTGGTGTGGCACAAAGGAAAGACTGCAGTGAAGGAGGGAGGCAGTACAGGGGAGATGGCATGGTGGCAGGGGATAGTACAGGAGAGCTGCTATGAGTCTGGGACCAGAGCTGGAGCTGCCACTGCCACTGCCATTGCTTCTGGCCAGGGCCAGAGCTGGGGCTACTGCATGGTAAGCAGTGGTGGAGGAGGAGGGTGAAGGGGGTGGCAGGCACTAGGGAGGGAACAAGTGGGAGGGGTGAAGATGCAGAGGAAGGGCTAAGTGGCAAGAGGGCATAGGGGCGAAGTGGCTGGGGGGGCAGACACCAGAGCAAGTGGAGGGGAGGGACATAAGGGGCAGGGTTAAGGCTGTTTACCTCCTCCCCCCTCATTACTGCTGCTTTCCCTGCTGCTTGCTGCCCCTGCTGCTGTTTTCCTCACTGCAGGGGTACGAGGGAAGACTAATTTAAGATGGCTCTCCAGTAATTAATTCTAAACATGACAAATTATAACAAACTTACAATGTTCCATGTATGGAATCTAATTGTGGGGGGTTCATCTTAAATTCAGTCTTCTTGGATTCGGGTAATGCGGTAACTACTGTGGGCTTTTCTTATTGTTCAGCATGGACCTTAGGTCCATGGATTAAAATAAAATGCCTTACTTTATTATCTGCATTTCTGCCGCCTGTTTTCTAATTGGTTATGGCTTTCAGTAATGCCTACCCTCGCATACATTACTACTTGTACATATATCTTTTATTTTAAAAATAAGATAAAATGGATGCACAATAAAATCCTGATATAGCTTATCTAATAGGAAGTGCTGACAGCTATTCCAGCAGCTGGAAATTACCATTGGACATTTCAAGAAATACACAATTCAAGATTGCAAAAAGATACAAGAAAGAACAATTTTAATTGTGTTTTTTAATTAAAACACATGGAAGAACAGTGCATTGAATTGCATCTTTATCCTTTCAATCTTTTTTGTAAAAGTTAAACTATATTAAACTGTCTGAATTGAACCCCCCTAATGGAATAACAGTCTCATGAACAAGTAAGTAGATATTATATTATACATTATTCATGGCGTAAAACTGCAAATATTTTGTAGGTACTAGAACTTATAAAACTAAAATAATTATTTTACCTCTAAAAAGGCATCTAAGCAATTTCACAAATTTCATTCATATGCGTATTTCCCTCCAGGGCTGCATTATCCTTGTGTTTACTGTTTGTTACCCTTTCACCTAAATGATTTTTTTTCCCCCCACAACAGCTTGCTTTCTCATACTTGTGATTTTCATTATTAAAATAATATATTGAGTGCTGTGGTTGCTCTTGGCAGAAGACCTGTACTTTTAAAGAAGCTGTGAGGTATTATGCTTTGGCATTTTGGTCGTTGTGAAGCATACAATATTTCAGAAAAGATTACAGCTGCTTATTAAACACTGACCTCAAACTTTGATTCACCAAAATATTTTTTAAATGCCTCTTGTGCGATGCTGAAACTGAACCACAGGAAAAGGGGTCAATCCAAGTTTTTTTATGATGATCGAGAGTAGAAATCAGAATGCCACTGACCCTGTAATACTACTACCAGTAATAATAAGAATAAAAATGCTTGGATTTTTTTTTCCATTCTGGTGCCACCATCACTCATTCCTTAATAACTATTTTCCATCATAATGCTATTCTCTTTTTGCCAGTTGGATGGGGAAACATCTCCTTATCATTTAATTAAATATTTTGGTGCCTCTTGGTATAATTGATACAGGGGCACTGCTGGGGGGTGGGGCTTGGAGGGGCTAAAGCCATAGAGGCACAACACACAAAACACACGAGGCCCATGTCCTGCCTTTGTCTGTACAGCTCCCACAATTTTCTATCTAGCTCACTTCAGCCCCACAACTGGGAAGAGGCTGCTGCTGCTCTTGGGTTGATACAATTGTGATGGAGGACCATTCTGTTAAGTGATAGGGAGTTGCAATCCAAGTGTGACCACATAGCTGCTTTCCCCTCTCAAATCGCATGTTGTCCATATCTGTGTAACTAGTCTGGCTTCAGAATAATACTTTTTGCTTGATTTATTATTCTTATTTCCTGTTTCCCACCTTCTTTTCTTCATTTCTGTCTCATCCTTTCAACCCAAGAGCTTATGGTTAGTCCTCTATAAACACCAAGTTTCAATTAAAACTTTACAAAATATTTTTTTTCATCCTAACTGAGGAGCATCTTAAATTGGGCTCTGCTAAGATTTCTCTGGTTTAGCTAGAGAAAATAATCCATCATTGATATTAAATGCTCTAGCAGTTACCATTGCATGTAAATATAAGCAAACATTTTCCAGTCTTCAGTTTCACTTGAGGGTGCTACAGTTGCTCATTATAGTTGATGTACCTTCTGCTTCCCAAAACATTAGAATTTTTTTTATTCTATTTTTTGCTTGTTTCTTCCTTTATTTCCT
>NW_017728907.1:36999215-37027198 GCF_001723895.1 Crocodylus porosus | reverse complement strand
CACACTAAAATACAGCTGGTAAGTCTGCAAAAGGAAGAGAAAAATGAGGAAATTTACCCTGCAGGCAGTCCCAGATCTTCCATTTTAGGATGGCAATTATATACAGCTGGTTCTGGTCAGTGGAGCCTTTCTTGTCAGTCACTTGGACTTAACAGTTCATTACTTCTGATCGTTTTTTTTTAATTTGCACACAGTTGAATTAATTTCCTGAAATTGTGTACACACTGAAAAAAAGGCACCCACTATAAAAAAAAAATCTCTCAGCCACCCATGCTCAATATTCAAAGCCATATTAAATCAACCAGGACTACAGACAGACTCTTAGTCCCATCTTTCTTACAGTTTGTTGGGGTTGTGCCAGAAATGCCACCTGCTTCACTGCATAGCTCAGTTAGAAAAGGCGGCAGCAGGAGGAGACAGGACTGCAACATTGAATTTGCTGTGGACTTCTGTAGTACTGAAATGTGGTTACTGATCTGAGTTTTTTTAAGCCAAGATGTTTGTAGAGACATTTTCTGTACCTATAGTTTAGCACCATATATGCAGTGGCTGAATGTATTAAGGACACTTTAATATTGCTAGCTCAACAGCTAGGGATGAGTTGTTTAAACAACAGAAAGCTCAAAGCAGTTTTTGACTCAACTAGTGTGTCATTTTGGGGGGCAAAAGAGAGGGAAGTGTTAACATTTCTGGAATCCACTGTAACTGCAGCAAGGAAGAGAGGGTCTTTTATCAAAACCCTTTGCAGCCTTCAGTTGTTTTTTTTTAAACAGTACTTGGTTCTTTCAAACAATAGAATGTAGTAATCATGTGAAGCATTAACTCCCAGGCAGTAAAAGATCAAATTTCCTGTCTCCAACATCCAATGCATGTATACAGTTTCACTTGTACTAGTAAAAAAATTGAATTCATTTGTTCATTTAGAAGTAATTTTTGAGGCACTGAAGGATAAACTTAGGTGTGCCATTAACTTTTTCCCCCCTATTTCAGATTTGGTGTTAAAAAGAAACCAATTTACATCAATGTCATAAGAGATCCTATAGAACGACTAGTTTCTTATTACTACTTTCTGCGCTTTGGAGATGATTACAGACCAGGGCTACGAAGGCGAAAACAGGGGGATAAAAAGGTAAAAAATAATAATAATAAAAAAAAATCCTTATGCTCTACTTCCATATTTTTTTCATGCTGAATATGATCTAAAAACAATTTTAAATATGTTTTGATCAACTTAATATTTCTATTTAAAACAAAAATATTCCAAAGTATTTGTGGAGTTGCTCCTATGTAATCAAGTAATCAAAACTCCTCTTCCTTGACCTTCCATAACTTGTTTATTCAAGGGTGCAGTTATGCATCTATAATAGATACATTGTTGGAATATGTAGCTTTGGACCCTACTTAAATTTATAAGGGAAGTTAATACATTATGTTTGCAGAGTCCACAGTTTTTAGAGAGGTAAACTTTGACCTAAAATACAAGTTTTATAAAAAGCTTGTTTGCAGAACCAAAGCTCGGTTGATGTGTTTTTCATTTTAACATGCCAAATGGACAAACTTTTTAAAGGGACAAAGATTTTCTGCCATGTTTGGAACCCAGTAAGCATAGCTTCTTGCTAATACTGCGAGAAACTGAAAATTAAGCATAATAAAGAAAAGGTATATCACATAGAGTCATAGAATCATAGAAGAGACCTTGTAGATCTTCAAGTCTGACCCCCTGCCTGGGCAGGAGAAAAACTGGGCTCAAATGACTCCAGCCAGGTAGGCATCAAGCCTCTTCTTAAAGACCCCTAGGGTAGGAGCCAGCACCACTTCCCTTGGAAGCTGGTTCCAGACGAGGGTTGGTCAATCTGTGGCAGTATCAGAGATAGCATGGGCAGCCTCCATGTGCCACACAGCAGATCTGGAAGGGAACTGGGAGCACAGTAACAGATAGGGCAGGGAGCAAAAAGCAAAGCAGCAGATCAGACAGGGAACACGAGGAAGGAAGCAGAGCAGCAGATTGGGCAGGGGAACATAGTAGAACTTGCAGACAGTCCAGAGTTATTGTGTGGCACACCTGCCAAAAAGTTTGGTGACCACTAAAATAGACCATTGGCATTATTCAAAAAAGAAGAAAAATGAGGATGTTTTTATTACGAAGCAAATCTGACCAACTTTCAAAGTTGCAATGAAAAACAAGAATGCTAATCTGGAAGAGGTTGCTGCTCCTTCCTTGCTTAGTTAGAAATTGCTCCGCCTCTGTTGTTAGGGTTTTGGCACCATCTACTGGCATTGCATTCCTACACGGCTCGCCTGGCTGTACTGCATGCCAATAGGAAAATTTTCAAGCACAATGATACTTGAAAGCAAAGGGTGAGGGGATGTATCAGCTTTAGATTCAAGGATGTATAGTATCAGTAAGATGTTAGCAAAAATATAGTAGGTTGCCTATATATAACCTACTCTGTTTCTTTGCATGAAAGCATAACTTGGCCTCTGGAACTTTTTGCTGACGAATACATGCAAAATGAATATTGCCTAACTTGACACCAAATCCATGCTGAGTTTATAGGATCAAGAGTGTTAAAAGAAAAGAAATTCAATAAATCCTGTTTTTTGTAATCTGAGAATATTTGGTATGCAGTTATTGAGAACCTATATGTTGAAACTCAACCCCAAAATGCCATTTCTGAATATGCTGTGCTTGCTGGAGGAAGTTCTAATTTATTCCAATTTAAACCTTCTTAATGCATTAACAATTCTATGTTCTGACATTTGAGCTCTTATTTTCATCATGTCACTACAGCTAACAAAAAGAAATTTGCTTTTAGATTATGATTATTGCCATGTAGATTTGAACTGTTTCATGAGAACTTTGTATTTCACATTTGGTGAAACTGGTTCAAGTTCAAGTTTTTCTATCATTATTTGCAATAAATCAGACTGTACTGCAGTTCCTGCAGTCTTTTGAAATCATTCGGAGAAAACTTTGCCTAAAGGGGGTGCCAGTTAATTTGTTTGGAACATACAAATCAGAAACTTCAACAGTTGACTAAGCCATAATCATTAGCTTTATTATCTCTTACTGCTAAACAGAACTGCAATTTGATAAATATATTATATCTTATTTCCAAGTTAAATTATTAGAGCAAAAATATAGCAAAACTGGTTACACATCGCCCTCATATGTGGATTGGCTTCTCCATTTACCACTTTCTAAAATGAAAAATATTTTTCATAAAAAATTGTTTTACTGTTGTTACATCAGAATTAATGGAAATTATAGGAGAGGTTCAGATAATTTACACTATACATTTACTTGGAGTGACTTTTTTTACCATATGAAAAAGGAAGAACTATTACCCTTTTGTTGAACCTCCCAGAGTAGTGGATATTTTGGCTACAGGAACAGAAATACAATGGTTTCTTATGTTAGTCTCTCTGGATATAACAAGTGAGATGTGTGTTGAGGAAGGAAGGGGAAGGTGATGCCTTCATTTTGTTTTATTTAGGAAATTATTTGGCTCCCTTTATAAATGATCTCTACCTACAGCAGAAGAAGTCATATCAGTTGACAGATTCCCACTCGTGCAACATTGATACATCTGCATGACAGAACAAGTTACAATTTAGTTGTGCTGATCAGCACTAGGTAAATAGATGGTAGCTCTCTTGAGAAAGGAGGGAAAGCTTTAAGCTTTAACTAAGCATACTTGTTTTTTATAGAAATTTAATATGCTGATCATACTATTCTGAGCCTGGTATAGTTAATGAATGCTGTTCTGTGTTTAAAAAAAAATCCATGACTTGCTTGGAGTTTGTTATTGGTGCTGAATTTTGAATGCTAGTGAATATGTTTTGTTTTCATTGCAAAAGCTTCATTTTTACTTCGGGATAACTAATGACATAAGCTTTTGTGTAGTGAAATTCAGGGAAAATGAATACTCCAAAACAAACTCGTTCAGGGCCACCTAACATCCCCATCTGAGCTCAGTGAATTTCTCACTGTAACACTGAAATAACTTACCTTCCCTACTTTTTCTCAAAATAGCTCTCATATTTATTGTCCTTTTTTCTCATTTTGTTGGTTTGAATTTTTTACAGAAGCCTGCTTTTAACTGCACAAAGTGTTGTCAAAGGCTGTCTTCATAAGTATATACTTTTACAGGATTAAAAAAAGAAACCTACCACATTGCATTTTGGGGATGTCAAAAATATTTTGTTTCTAGGTACTGAATGGGTAGCATACTTGTAACATTAATTTCCTTTCAGTGTTAACAACTTTTTGTAATCAATAATATCACCCTGTAGACTTCACTGTAGATGTCCATACATGTAGAATGGTGTTTATTAGCTTTTTAGTCAGAATAAATTTAGAAATAACTTACTTCCATATTGGAAGCCATCATATTTTAAGCTAAACACAAAATTTGAAATGAAATGGATTAAATGCAGTATTGTAGCAAAATAGTAATTGTATCCTTTATTAATTACATGCAGTGTTTTACACTTAGATCCAAATTCCAGTCTGTCTTAGAGTAAGTAGTGTTAGTGCAGTTTTTGGGTCTAAAGTGTTTTTATAAAGGAAAAACTGCAATAGTGACCTGTATCCTCGTTGACTTGTGACAGAATTTGATTTCTTGTAAAAGGTTCAAGTTAGAGCTTTAAGCTTGTCAGTTATTTTCAATCAGATTCAATATTACCCAAATGCTTTTTCAATTAAAACAGACTTTCTTGGTGAGAAGGTATTGTGAATGCAGAGCTTGAGGAAAAAAAATGCATGTGTCTCTAACCCTGTTTCTTTCTTCCCAATACATTTAGCAATAAACCCTGTTAAGATGTTTGATATACAAGACTGAGATTTATAGCTCATTGCTCAACTTTGTCTTTGTTCCAGACTTTTGATGAATGTGTAGCAGCTGGAGGCTCAGACTGTGCTCCAGAGAAACTTTGGCTTCAGATTCCATTCTTCTGTGGCCACAGCTCAGAATGCTGGTAGGGAGATAAAGTTAGCTTCAGTTGCTAATCAAGTGTATTATCACTATAATCTATATTTAACAGATCTGACTGTCCAGGCAAAGTCAAGTACCCGGCAGTTAACTAATATGCAATTTGTGGATTACCTTCCAAAAGCATTTGACTTAAAAGAAAAAAAAAACCCTGGCATTACTTCACCCTGTAGCTTGTTTAAAGGATGTAATAGAGGTATACCAGCAATGCTATAATTGATGAGCATTGCCTCAATTATAAACCCCACTTTTATTGATTCACTATCTTGATAATTTCTTGTTAAATCAGGCCAGTATTGCTAACAGTGTGTATCTGCCTGAATGAAAGCGTTCTTGTCAAGCTGATTGAATTTATGGATAGAAAAAGAAATTTTACCTTAAATTTAGCTGTTGTTTTGATAAACCCTGTGCCAAACGATGAACTCTATTTATTAGAAAGCAAAACAAACTCAGTAACTTAAAATATGGATTAAGCAAATGTGTCTTTACAGAGAGAGAGAGATTTCAAGGAAGTCTTCTCCCAGAAATTTAGGTTAGAAAATAAAAAAAACTTCTGTGAAACAATTTCATTCAAATTCTTTTAATACTACTTGATGATATCAGTGAAAACATCTCTTAAGCAAAGAAAAAGGGACTGTTATCAAGTCTATGGTGTCCTAATTTAACAGACTTTTCTGTAAAGGCAAAGCAGAAAACCTCCTGGGAGCTTCTGCTCCAATATGCTCTCTATATAATATGACCTGGTCCTGTCTACCCCAATCTGGTATTGGGAATCAACTTGCAAAAAACATTGAACCCTCACATTATTAGTTTAAAAAAAAATGCGAGCAGCTTTGTAGAGTCATGAAGCTTGACCTCTAGCTTTTCTTGTTCACACAAGTATAGGTGAAAACAGCTTGGGAGAAAAAGTAAAAGATATTAGAGACGGGTGTGTCTAAAGTGCAATCCTGCCCTGACTTTGCAACGATAATGTGAAGAAATCCACATCTAGCAATCCAGAATTCTTGGCTAACATCAGAACCTTGCTGTAATTGCTTTGTATCATTTTAGGAATCCGGGAAGCAGATGGGCTTTGGAGCAAGCCAAGTACAACCTGATTAATGAATACTTCCTGGTGGGAGTTACTGAAGAGCTTGAAGACTTTATTATGTTGTTGGAGGCAGCTTTGCCCCGGTTCTTTAGGGGTGCTACAGAATTGTACCGGACAGGTATTGGAATCTGCTGTTTTCACTGTATTATTTACTCCAGTCTCCTTTATTTTTTCACATGAACTTTTCAGACCACAATGACCCCTTCTGAGCCTGTGGCAGAAATGCTTCTCAGAGAAGATCTTTTCTATCAGTTTTACTAAGCAGGCCAAAAATCTTTACTCCCAACACAAATTGCATACAGGCAGCAGTGGAGCATTTTTTTTTCAGCTATACCACAATAACTTGGCAAACTTACTGCTGCTTATGCGCACATGAAAAGTGGAATAGGCTTTTATCAGGTTAATCAAAAGATATTATCCCACCCCCAGTGTAGAACCCTGAGCTTGTAAGCTGGTCAGTACTGATAGATTGGTCCCACGGAGGCTGACAGTATGGGCCGTATTCAATTCAGATTCGGCCTGATTTCAGGGACAGTGGTTCAATCCATTGATTCAGATCACTGTTCCAATTCGATTCAGCCAAATCCAAATCTGAAGATTCAATGCTGATTTAGGGAATCGGTGATTCGGCCATAGACACAGCTTTAAATGTTTTTTCTACATACCTTGATGTACCAGGCTCGTAAACGGCTGAGATGCTGGGGCAGATGGAGCATCCCACAGGAGTGCAGGGGAGTCCCCTGCATGCTTGGTGGCAGGCCCAGAAGTGGACTGGAAGTACTTCTGGTCCACTTCCAGGTCTGCCACCAAGCGCACAGGGGACACCCCCCGCACCTCACCCCTCCCCGTGCTCCCCCAGCTCAGTGATTGGCCACAGGGGGAACCCAGGTGCCACTCAGTCCCATGAGGCACCAGTCTTGTGTGCTTCTGGTCCACTTCTGGGTCTGCCACCAAGTGTGCTAGGGATCCTCCTGCGCTCCTGTGGAATGCTCCATCTGCCCCACTATCTCAGCATTCACAAGCCACGTGGTACCTTGAGGTATGTAGAAAAAAACATTTAAAGCTGCGTCTGTGTCCGAATCGTCGAATCTCTCCCGATTGATTCAGAGCAATTAAAGGGTCTCCTGATTCTATTTGGATTTGGAGATTTGGCTGCTGAATCAGGTTGAATCTCTGCCAAATGCAATCAGCAAGAGAAGCTTTGCACAGCCCTAGTTGACAGTGCTCTGCATAGTCAACCTTTTTAACAAAGAATTCAGCCCTCATTAAGTCAGTGACAGTCTTTGCAGATGCAGATGCTTGCTTGTATGGATCAGCATTCAAGACTCAGGTGAGAAAATAGGTGGGAGAGATAAATGAGGATCAAACCAAAATGAGAAAATAGGTTTTGTTTTAGTTGCTTCCTTAAGGTTATTCTTAAAATGTAATAATCAAGGTAATCATATTTTATTTTATTTTATGTGGTTACATTATTAAATTCTGGATTAAGTTCTGTCACCTTTGGTACAAGTTATCAGTATGCTAACTGAAGAAAATTGTGCAAACAAATAGTTGAGTCTGTATTGCTGCACTTCTGGAATTACTTGAACTGGAGGGGGAGTGAAATTCTAATTGCTTTCATTTTACATGTAGGAAAGAAGTCTCATCTTAGAAAAACAACAGAGAAAAAGCTCCCCACAAAAGAAACCATTGCCAAGTTGCAGCAGTCTGAAATTTGGAAAATGGAAAACGAATTTTATGAATTTGCACTGGAGCAATTTCAGTACGTCAGAGCACATGCAGTTCGGGAAAAAGATGGTGAATTGTATATTCTGGCACAAAACTTTTTCTATGAAAAGATTTACCCTAAATCAAACTAAGAACGAGGTATACTACTAAATTAATGGACTAAAACTTTGGTCACATCATCTTAGTTCTCAGCCCTGGAAACTAGATTGCTGGTAGACCTCTGAGACATTTTCACTAGTCTTGAGAAAATTGGGCTGTGGATCGCATCAGGGGAGCTGGATGCTGACTAAGTATGTTGGTAATCCAGAAGCCTAAGCTTCAGTACTTTTATCTAACTAATTTTCAGTGGGAGGTATTACCCGCTGTCTTAAGAACCCTACACTTTCATTTATAGCGATTAACCACACAGCAGCCCTAGTTGAAAATATAAACAAAAAATGCTTCTGTTTATGCTGGTTTCGATTCTCAGAGCAATTTATTTTTTGTTTAAACTTCTATGAAGAAGAAATAATTTGTTTCCCAGCTTCAACCTGGAGATCTTGGTTATATACAAACATGGATAGTGTTAATAACTGGTTGACATCTGTGCTTTGTTTTTGTGAATCATGTCACATGATATTCATTGGAATGGTTAATCATGTTCTGCTAAGAAAAGCTACTGCTGCTGGATTTGCCATATTTATATATGTGGTTTTATTAAAAAAAAGTTATAACTGATCATTAGTGTTTAAAAAAATCAATTCCATATTAATATTGTAAAAAGATAGAGAATCAGAGCAATGTTTCTCATTTACTTCCTCCCCTCCAGTGCCAACTGAGGTTGGGAAAACTGTTGAGAAAGTTGGCATTGCCTGCAGTTTTAGTTAATGCTTACACATTGGTATAAGAAATAGTAAATTGGGTATCAAATTGCTCCATGGATTCTTTGTAATAACTGTAAACTGAGATATTGGTGAATCCATATTATGACTCCATTGGTGAGCTGTGGTATGGTTAGGGTTTTCCTACTTCTTCTATACTTTTACCTGTAGAATATTTTTACTAAGGTGCTTTATAATGTGTTTTAAAGCATTGCATTTACAGAAAGGAGTAATATGCTGTAAATATTGCATATTTTATGTATTTGGACCAAAAGGTTACAAGTAACTAGTTTAAAGTGTTTTTGCACCAGTTTTGTTACATGTGAAGTAAAACATCACATCTACTGTTCTACTTCCTGTTTGAGTTAACTGTTGGACATTGCTGAAATGCACTTCAGTGACCTCTATAACTTTAATACACAGCACATTGTCAGGAATTCTCTGTGTATAAAGTTAGTCCTCATCCTTTTATGTAGAAAGAGGAAAAAGGAAATCAAATGTGCAGTCTGGTTGAGAGAGATACAGTGAACTTGACATAAATATATTTATGTAACTGCCTTATTTCACAATTGTAAATTTACATGAGTTGCCATTATTAGCAATGTGAAAAACATGGTAGATTAAGTAGATTGAGATTAGGGAACAGATTTTTGGGTACCAGGGTCACTGTGTTTTATCAAACTGCAGTGGATAAATACAAAAAAATATATAGAAAAATACTTTTTTAAATCAAAGTAGTTGTACATTTTACCACCTGCCTTTTCTTAAAATGAGTTTCAATGAATTTGATTTTGAAAGGGTACAGAGAGGGGACAAGGTGAAATCAATGATATGATTTAAATTATTAAAGAAATGTATTGCTTAAGGCAATAGCATAAATTTACTGAGATGGAGTTTCTTTGACCAGTTTGTTCTAGTAATGAAAACTGTAAAATGGATGTTTGATGCCACAGATACAGTGATCCAGTTACTAAAAGAATTAATGAGATGCTATCAAGTACATTTAAAAAAACCCACCTTTTTAATATGCTTTAATCTTCTGTAAATCTTCCACTTTCAGTTTTAAAACTGAAGTTCTCCCTAATAGTTACATTTTTCTCAATTAGATAATCATGAATTTAGCTTTCTGATTGTTTAGCATGTGTGGCATGAACCTGACGTAGACTGAAAAATCCTATTTCTTATCTGCTATTATTGAGTGTGTCTACACATGCAGTTAATGCGACTGACTATACTTTGGCTCAAATTGAGCTAGAGTAAATTAATCCTAAGGTCACCATCTACACGTGTGTTTAAACAGTAATTTACTGCACTGCTGGATACCACGTGTATCTCGTTGGGCTATCTGGCAGTGCAGTAAATTAGTCTACTGCACCCTAATTGCCATGCAAGTGTAGATGGTGATGCTTTACTGTGCAGCAAATTAGTCTGCTGCACAGTGAAGTATCTCATGTATATGCGCCCTCAAGGATGCACAGGTTTCATTTGGAACAGAATGTTACTTGATCTGTGGTTCTTATAGCTAGTTGTCTGGCTGGATGAGAAGAATTGAGGATAGTAGGATCATACATAAGGAAAAACTATTGAAGCTTTACACTAAAAAGTGGTAACATTTGGAAATAAAATGTATATTTCCATATGTATATATAATCCAATAAGATTTCTTACTAAATGACAGGACAGAGTTCATGTTGACCCTAGTAACTGTATCCTTTTCAGTCTGGTCAAAAACACCTTACTTGATCCTTTTCTGAAATTTTCAGAGTCATGGCTTTGAACAAAAGCATAAAATATTCTTCAGAGGAAAACACTGTACCCAATGTGCTATAAAAATAAGGATTCAAATGACCTAAGCTGACAAGAAAATTATATGTAACATTGTAGCCATTCACTTCATTAGAGCCAGAGTGTCTGTTAGCAGTGTTGTTTTTGAAGTTCTGTTTCTCTTCTGCAAAAATGTAAAAGTTTTGGAAAATAATTGAAAACAGGGCCCTTCAAAATGATTTGCAAACCTAGAACAAAATCTTTCAGTTACAAAGGAGAACATTATCATTCATTGATTAATATCATGGGGAAGAATGCTTTTTTTTTTTTCCAGATCATGTCACTTCTTGTACTTTACTGGCTGTGAACTGACAAAATTGGTACTGCTGATATAGGAATATGAAAGTCTTTGGATATAGTCACTTAATGTCTGTAATTTTAATGTGGAAATGTATTTATTTTAGCTGGTGCTCTGGAAATATTATGCATGGGATGGAGGCTAAATTCAGATTATGGCTACTTCTGTGCCTGATATAATAATGGATTCAACTCTGAGCATATTAGGGACTTTTGTATTCCCAGGTATCAAATTTCTGTTTCCCCATAAGTAGAGCATTAAGGATGAATAGCTTTACAGATTTTTAATAACCTGCTTTACTAATCTTCAGTTCAGATACTAAAGTTCTCCAAATTGTTTGCATTAAACAAATTTACAACATACGTGAAAATTTGTCTTCCACTCTCTTGTAATGAATTCAATGAAATTTAGTGACATGCAGTATTTTGCTGTTGCAGATTGTGTGGTCAGTAGAGTACATTTTTGTAGCTTTCTGCCTGCAGATATTATTTGGGAAAATCACTGAATCTCTGCACAGTGTGTCTATAATTAGAAGAGATTTGCCATGAAAATAATGTATGCTGAAATACTAGAACCATTGAAGTCAATGGACATTTTGCCATCGACTGCAATAGTGGCAGGATTTTACCCTTTGTGTTTATGGACAGTATTTGAGTCAGAATGTTAAGAACTGGAAAGTATGTTGTGTATAATACCTAAATTTCTGTTAATAGACTCTGTTTATTAATTATATATTGAACATAAATTAAGGGATTTGAAACAGGAGTGAAATTTTATGGTTTTAGAATGTAGCAAAGAGGAAGCAGTTCATTGTAGAGTCTGAAATGCCTTTTCCAGCTATTTAACATGTCTGAAAATGTTTAGCTACCTCTGCTTTCCAGTAATATACTTCTGCCTGTTTATAATCTTAAAATAATTCTATTTACATCAGGAGAGGTCCAATTGCTGTTTATACTTTTGCATCTATTTCACCTGGTATAGAGAAAGACATGCAATGAGAAGAGATGCATGTGTGATGCTGTCTAAACTACACTGCTTAGGCAGCCAGCTGAAAAGCCTATTTTGAGTGCACTGCCAATTTAGCTCTTTAAAAGTGGAGCATATTTTATGACTACTGGAGATCAGACTTGGAGAAACTGTAATGGATTATCAGTTGTCTGGATGTATCCTTTACTTTAAGCCCATGCAGCTGAAATTTTGCAGTACTATTTATAAAATGGGTCCTCTTTGTGAAGATTTTTATAGTGCATAATTATAAATCTGTTTAGACACTTGTCCTGTCTGATACCTAGATCAGCAATTTGCTGTAGCTTCTGTATTAAGAGAGTTAGGTTTGTGAGCATTTCTACAGAAGTATCGAATGTAACTTTGAGAAACATGGATTGTGCCTCATGCTTTTTATTTTTAGATACACACACAGCTAAATAGTGCCTTTTTTCCTAACAATCCATGTTGAAGATGCTCACTCCCACTCTTTATCCTCTCTCTCTTTTTATCCATATATTGATTCATTTGTGCAATATTATCCCAAATTTAAACCATTTTGTTACATCTGTTTGAGAGATAATCACTTCATTTTCTTTACTATGCTGCCAGCTTTCTGTTGTTGAAGTGCTTCAGTTGATTACCTGATGCAAATGCTATAAAATAAAACTCCCAGTGGGAAGGGGGAAAAAAGTCTGGTGTCCTGTCTTAATATTTGTTATGTAACATTCACATTAAATGGGGTTTTTTGTTTTGTTTTTAAAACAGACTCAATCTATAATAAAATGAACTTTACTTGCAGATTTTGTTGCTGAGTGGGTTTACATTATGGTGGATCTGAAATAGGTTTTTGGTTTGCCTTATTCTGACTGCTACGACAAGGCAAAATGTATAGGCCACTATTATTTCATTGGGTTCTTTTACTGAAAACTTATTACGTTTTTTATAGGTTGTATGTTAAACTGAAAGTGTCAATGGAAAAAAAACTGTAATAAAAATCAGACTTTTAAGAATGAAACAGATTGACATTTAAGCAATTAACTGAAATACACTTACATCTCCTCCAGAAAAGATGATGAGAAAGTCAAACACATGGCAGATGTTAGTCAGGCTGTTCATTGTGCTACTAGAAGATACTTTGATACTAAGGTGATGACTATGGTATAAAAACCTGTATCTAAAAGAAATGCAATATTGGTATCTGCAAAAGTCTCTTCAGATGAGCAACTACCCAGTTGGCACTCCAGACAGTGGTACCCTCAATTCAAGACTTTGAAATGAGTACTGTAAACACAACCCTATAAATATTCCCAGCCTAGCTGCTCTACAAAGCAGCTGTCTCACATATTTGAATAGTTGGTCATCTGACCCTGCTGACTGTTAACTTTTGATTTCTTAATTGGGGAGTTCCTGTCAGCATTGTTTGTTGAGAAACAACTGTCATATGCTGTGTCAAAGTCCTTTAAGACTAGTGCTGCTTTCAGCTAAGAAGTCTATTAAAGGTTAAATATACCATTTGAATTAATGAGCATACCTCTAACTTAATTCCTAAATATACATATAATCCATCATTGAAACGGACAAGTGCAACTGCTGCTTACAAAGTCATCTATCTTTGCTTAGATCTGCCAATGTAAAGTTGAGATCAGGAAATTGCATGCCTTGTAGAAGGGTATGAGTACTTCCTCTAATTGACAGGCAGGTTTTTCTAAAATGAAGTATTTAGTAACTGAAATAATTATTTCAAACAAAAAAGCGTATATCTCTAATAAATGTTGACTTCTCTTATAAAAAAAATAACCATAATATACCCAAATATTCATTTTCAAAGGAACCTCTTAAAATTGATGTTGCCATTATATGGGTAATATATAGTATCAAATTGGAATTGGGGAAGGTGGCTGTATGTTCAGTGTTAGGTTTTTCTAGTTCTTGTATTTTCATTTCAATATTATTATTAAGCTGACTGAATCTTGTATATGAATTTAGTATAATTTCCTTACAGCTTAATAAAATACAAGAAGCTGCTAGTGAATCTCAAAGTAATGTCCAGATGTTTTCTTCAAGTGTAAGTCCCCTGCTATGACCTCCCCCTGGCTTCATTACCACATAGCACAGATGTGGTAACTTGCAATAAGAGCTAATTTAAAGGACTAATAATACTCTTTATTTAAAAAAATCTCTATAAAGAACACCTGTGGCTTAAAATGAAGACTTCAAGACCTTCCACCTTGTCATAATAAGACTGTATCCCCATGAAAATGAAAAACTATGGTAAACATTCTCTGTCTATTTTCTAGATGTTCATAATACTTACCCTGGATATTAATTTTCTTCAGTTTGCTGCATTAATTATTTACATTTATTCCTTTTATAAAAATGATTACATGAGGAATGAACTATACATTGTAGTAATTGAAAGTAGCACAAAAAAATATGTATTTCTTAAAATAACTTTACTAGGCTTGGGATTTTTTCTAATTCAAGCAGTTGTATTTCTTTGCTCTTAAATGTGTGAACTGCTCCTACCTAAATGACTCTAATTACATACTTGGACACCGTTTGTAAGTATTGCACGATCTTGTAATTTGGTCTGGATATTTGTCTGCTCGGTTAAAATGGTGTTTCCTGGACATGGCTTTGTTTTCAAACATTACCCCATATCATCAAGATTAAAAAATTTAGAAAAATTACTTTTTTCTTAAGGGGAACAAAGAACAGAAATGTACCATAAGTCTTCAGAATACCACATATTGCTAAACTTGGTATAGGGATTCCTTTGCTCTAACTCGGAGATTCTCAGCCTTTTACTTCCTGAGGCCCCTCTAGCATGCTATAAAACTCCACAGCCCACTTGTGCCACAGCAACTGCCCAGCTCCCCAGTCCTGCCTGCATAGCCCCGGGTGCAGCAGGTGAGGTTTGGTGGGGAGACCTGGGACCCCACTCAATTGAGCAGCAGCACAGAGCCTTGCCCACTTGCAGCACCACCTGCAAGATAGAGTTTGTGGGGCCAGGTGGGGCAGGCCTGCCCCCACCCCTTTCTAGGGACTCGCCTTAGCCGTGGGGGGCTAAGGTGGCTCCTCCCCCCACCAGGCTGGGCTAGGCAGACCCCCCCCCCCCAAAAAAAAAAAACCCCCAAAAAAACACCCCCTGCTCGCAGCCTCCCAGGGAGCTGTGGATCTCTAGTTGAGAACTGCTCTAACCCACTCAAATGGAGACTGATACAGAAGCTGATGGCAAATGTTACGGACTGTTCTGCACGACTAGATGGCCATAATGGTTCCTTTTAGCCCTAAAAATGGTATCTTGATAAATATTTGTTGAGTCTTGGCACAATGAAGCACTTGGGGCCTTCCTCCTTTATTTAGTATTTAATACAATTTAAAGTGGTCATGGGTTGAAGGTCAGCAGTAGGGTTTGGTATTCTTTGTTTTTAGAACACATATGGCTTAAGTTGAATACTGCTGTGGTGGGTAGGGAGCAAAAGGGTTAAAGCTCAGTTTTGTAATTCAATTCAGGGTGAAAGACAATGTGTAGCTGTGTGTGTGACGACAGTATGTAATGAATACTGATGAAGTTCAAGCAAAGAGATAAGTGACTGTATACAAATTATTATTTTAACATTTTCACTGTGTTTACTCTTTCTCCAAGCCTCTTACTTCCAACAGAGAAGAGGACCAATCATTTGGAAGGCAAAGCATGAAATCACCCTTTCTCCCAGAGAGCAATCTCCTATTTTTATTATCTGTATCAAATGTCATTAAAAAAAAGTTTCTATATGGATTTGGCAAAGAAAAAAAAAATAATTGAAGGATATTAGTAAAACTTTCTTACTACTTAAAAACTCTTCCTATGTACTTCTGTTAGAAATGCTTAAAAAGTACCCCCCTCACATGCCTGTACCTTTCCTCACTGTTTTTTAAAAAGTTCAAAAAGCCTCTTAAAGCCACCCCCAGATTCAGTGTTATTAAAAGTATAAATAAATTTAAATCCGGAAAGTGGCAGTCTGGTGAATGAATGGGAATAAAATGGCTCCGCTGTTTATGTTGCTTCCTTTTCAGATGGAGGAATGTTAGGTGAAGAGTGTTAGGAAAAGAAGAGGCTTATACCTGAATAAAACGTAGCATACCGCCCTGCCATCCCTGTCCTTTTGGATATAGGACACTAAACTGCTGCACCTGCCATGCATCATGTTAAAAAGTACTGTTGGTTGAATAAAAACTGATTGAAGCCCAAACAAGTGCCACATATATTATGTTCATACGCAGGTCTTTACTAATAGTGACTTGACTTCTTCCATGGACTTTAGACC
The DNA here is from genome assembly GCF_001723895.1 of Crocodylus porosus. NCBI lineage: Eukaryota > Metazoa > Chordata > Crocodylia > Crocodylidae > Crocodylus > Crocodylus porosus. Next base: position 37,011,107 of record NW_017728907.1, on the reverse strand, counting down.
CAGCTTCCTAGGCATTGGGCTTTTCTTTGTCTTACCTTCCTTCAATTTAAGGGCAAACTAGCGTTTTCTGTTCTGATCTGTTGCCTGTCCTAGATATAATAGTTGAGTCCTCTAACTGAGGACAGGGACAGGTTTTATCTCTGTAGGACTTGCCATGAGATCTAGGAATATGCCCTAAGACAGGCCAGCAACCTTTTACAAGCAGTGGTCTGGAACAACCCAGCATCAGTCCAATGCAGACTGAGTGGCTTTGGCAGCATGCTGGGTGGGGAGAGCCTTTTCCTGTGCCAGTGCTGCTGCCACTTCTCCCAGCTCCGTTGTGGGCAGGGCACCATGAGGACCAGGTGTCTGTAAACTGCATTCACGCTGCCATCTTTTTTCCCCGCTCCCTTCCCCTGCCCCTGGGCTGTGGCACAAGCACAACTGGAAGTTTCCCAGCCCTAGTGCAGCTCCCCACTAGCTGGAAGCTACACCCTTGCTAGGAGTGGGGGAAAGCAGTGGCAACACAGATGAAATTTGCAGATGCCTGAGCCCAGCACAGCTCTGCAGGGTGAAAGCTGCACCCCTACCACAGCCAGGCTGGGGAAGCAACAGCAGTACTGGTGCAGCTCCTAGGTGCCTAGCCCCATCCCTGGCCCTGGTACATGGGCACAGGCAAAGCCCCCTGCCGCTGACATGCTTCTGAAACCACCTAGACCCTGTTGAACCAGAGCCAGGAGGGCAGGGAGAAACAGCAGTGGTGCAGGTGAAGCAGGAAGCTGCCTGGCTGTAATGTATGAATAGGCAAGGCCCTCCAACTCCATGGGCCAGATCTGTCCTGTGGGCTGCATGTTGTTGACCGCTGCCTTAAAATATCTGACAGACACTTAATGTATTAAGAAATCCAGTTTTTGCATATATCGTTTCATTTTCCAATAGGGTCTATGTAACCAAAAATTAGAATCTGAACTGGTCTTAGTTTAGTAGACCTCCCAGCCACACTGTCATACCTGTCAGGTTGCACTTTTTATTTAAAATGTGAGAAATAATTGATCAAATAGCCAGAAGAAGGCACTTACATACTTCTCCACTTAATCTACATTGTCCCTTCCTAAAATCTCAAGCAATCTCCCCTTCCATAACAACTTTATTCATCCAAATTTAGGACATGAAAGAATGGTCAAATTTGCAGAGAGTTAAAAGGGGCAGAGACCTGTAGTGAAGTACCCAATGCCTGTTAGCCACCTGCTGCCTTCGCTTCTGTTGGGGCAGGTGAAAGGTAAACTGGAAGAATTCAGCTCTCCTTTGGTCAGGGGTAAATTGTTCTGGTTTAGCTTTCCTGTACTGCACGGCAAGTCCTGTACAGAAGTCTCTAAGTTTCCTGTTGGCTACTTCTTAGATTTTACTTATACTTTTATTGTCTGTAAAGAACGCACCAGGTTTCTAAGAACAATTCATTGTCCACACTTATAATGTGGCTATTGAGTCTTTTCTTACAATGACTTGAGTAGTAGCATACTGGGGCCAACCTCCCCTCCAGCAGTTTGAGGCTATTGATAGGAAACTTGCCTTGTATCAACTCTTCTCCAGTAATTCCCACTTCATATTAAATCTATGTAATATGATCACTTGTCCATACCTTGAGTGTTTATACAGCTGGGATTCTTACTGACCAGTTCCAAGGGTATGGCAGAAGCCTAGGAAATAGAAAAGCAGGGAAAACAGCAATGTAAGAAAAATCTCATCAATGTACAGTCTATTACATTTTCTCTGTGCCCATAACTATTTAAGTCAGAGGTCAAAGATATGGCCTATGGAGCCACATCATACAGCTGCTAGTGGTGGCCCTGGGTCTCAAGTTGACCCACATGCCACGACGGACTGGCCCCATGTGTGGCACCCACACATGGCCAGCGTGGGCTCCTGCCTGCCCCCTGCTGAATGCCAGATCCAGTGGGCGGTCCAGGACAGTCACCATGTGTAGCATGGGTGCTGGACCACACTGGAAATGGCCCAGTCCCAGACTAATTGGAGCAGGTGTTGTAGGCACTGGATCTGACATGCAGGAGTGGGGGATCTGTGGGTCCCCTGCATGCCGCATCCAGCACCTGCTCTGGCTGGTCTGTGGCTGCGCTGCGGTACTTCAGCCAGTCTAGGACCTGTGGAGCACACAGTGCCCACCCCAGAGTGGGCACCACACATGACAGTCCAGGACCAGCCAGAGTGGGTGCTGCAGGTGCTGGAGCCAACATGGCAGGGTGGAGGGGGCAGGTCTGTGGGCCTGATGCAGCCTTTGTGGCCAGTCCCACACCAATCATCTGGCCTGTGCCGCTTATCTGGCCCAGAGGGCCCAATGGATTTGACACCCCCAACTTCAGTCATTGGGAGTTCTATGAAAGATGTGAGAAGTTTGTGCTGACAGTGCTACATGTTCCGTTTATTTTTTAAATACTATTTAAAATTTAGGCTAAATTTCTTTAAATTTAACCTTTAATGTTAGATACCTGTTCTATTAGCTGATATTTTTCTTTAGAGCTCTTTAGGAGTCCCCAGTTTCCATGGACTTAAAGTTTGGTGCCTAGATATCTATTTTGTGTGTCTTTAATTAGGCATCCAGGTGCCATGGTGGGGAGGCATTTTAACTAGAGCAGCTGTCAAAAAAAGCTGCAGCGTCTCGTGTATTCAGTGTCCTGTGTTTCAAAATGGTGGTGGAGGTAGTTTAACTAAAGCTCATTCGAGCTTTAATTAAAGTGTCCCTGCCACCATTTTGAAATGCGGGACACTGAATATGGGAGATGCTGCAGCACACCGGAACATTTTAATTAGACCTGCCCAGCAGGTTTCATCCAATCAATTAATTGTGTCTGCTCCGACACATTCTAATCAGAACAAGTTGGAGCACATGTATAGGCACCCCCAGATTTGAAAATGTGGGTCTTATTCCCCAAAACATTTTCTTCTTTTATGGACTCTCTCTTTGGAATGAACATCATTTCTCACTTTGTACCCTCTCCTTTTTTCATTTTTCTGGATCTTCTTGCCTCAAATCACATCTGCGAGAAAAATGTGAGTTAAGAGCATTAATCATTTCAGAACCTTCTATGTAACTCTTTGAAAACAAAATACTGCTTCTGCTGACTCCAGGCTTTTTGCCTAGGGTGGTGTCTTCTTTCTACATAAATCAAGAAGCCCTAGTGTTGTTTTGTCCAAATCTGGGAAAGAAATAACCCTCAAGGAGCAATAACTACTTTCCCTATGATGTCACTGCCATAAAAACAAGCAAGCAAGCAAACGATCTCAAAGAGCTCAAGAAGCATTGTTCTCTTAAACTAAAGAGAAAGTCAGAAGCTCTTACACTGCTTTAGCCATACAAAGTAAAAGTAAATATCCCTGTCTCATTACATGAGCAACACAAGACCCAAGAGTCTCGGATGAATTGAGACCTATAATTTCTGAACAGTCACAGCTATAACATCACTCTTGCACTACCTATGAAAAAGTTTTGGAGTCTCCTGTAGGCTACTTAGCTTTTATCCTCATTTTATTGTCTATGAAGGATGCACCAGGTTTCTGAGAACAGATCGTTGTCCAGACTTGTAATGTGGCTGTTGAGTCTTTTCTTAAAATGACTTCAGTAGTAATGTAATGGGGCCAACCTCCTCCGCAGCAGTTTGGACTGCTGATAGGAATTTTTCTAACTCTCCTCCTGTCTAGGTTTGCATTCAGCATGATTAGAGGATAGAACAGTTAGGTTGGTCCCCTCTATTATTCTTTCATGAGAGATGGGGATTTCACTTGGTTAATGTGAATAAGGAATCATGTTTGTACATTAAGATACTTAATTCCTGTACTGCTTTTTCTCATCTCTCCCTTCATTTCTAGAGGACTCCTTTCTCTTTACCTGCTAATGAGGTATCCTTTTCCAAGAGGTAAATCATTTTCCTTATAGGATGAGCTAGGTTCTTGCTTACTTTTAGGTGTTTGCCAGTGAACATCTCTGGATGTGTGGATCTGTTTTGGTTCTGATTTAAGAGGTCCTCTTTCACTGGGTACCAGTAAACTCATTCAACACAATGCATAAGGCTCAAAAGATTATTTTGCTCACAAGGTGCTGTTTAAATTAACCCTTCAAGTAAAAATGTCTTTCTAAGCAATATTGGTGTGTGCTTTGATGACCTGGGTCTATGCAGCTTGCTTGAATCTGCAGTGGGATAGGAAACTCAACCTGAATCTCCTGCAATCCAGGTTATCAGTCTGAACACAACCATCCTTCCTCTGAGATGGCATTATCGGGTATCATTTTTGCACTCATTCAAAATATGGCTTCTAACTTTCTGAACTAAAAAAAATATATAATGTCCCCTGCCTTTCCATGATCTTCAACTAGTGTGCTCAACTCTGAAGCATGATAGTAGACAGACTCGTGAGAATTTCAGTGGGATACCACAAGGTGATGTGGAAAGGACACAGGACTCCAAGTTGTTTGATGATGAAAAGGTTAATCCCACAGATTTTCTATGGTGTGCTGCAGTCATCTCTGGGTACAGTATATCTCTCCCTAGAGCTTGAGGTTAAATCACAGAACCTCTAATTAGGCTGGGAATAAAAATGCAGCAAGCAGCAAGTTTCTGAAAGCTAGAAACAGCAAATTGGACCCTCCCCTTAGAAAAGGTCAGAATAGAACAGATGTGTGATCAACTAGCACTAAGGGATTCGCATGTATAGTTTACTGCCCTAAATTTTCTAAATCTGATTCTTGCTTCTGTAGTTTTTTTGTAGGGTAGAAAAAAGAATTGTCATGATTACATCTTGATTTGTTTACCATAACTACATAAAAACTCTGGGGAAAAACAGGCAGCAGAAGGCAGTATGACCTCCACCACAACTGTGGCCACTGAAGGCAGAGATTGTCAACCATCTATAGTAACTACTTCAGAGAGTTATGTGGTGAAATAGGCATCAAGTGGGGGAAAAATGGGGGGGGGGAACAGGAAACAAGCACATTAATCAGAAATAAGTCTACCAGCCATATTACCAGACTTAATCTAGTTGCATAAAATATAGCAAGTCAAGAAGTAAAGGCAAGACCTTAAAAAATGGAAACTATAATGGTGCTAAACTAATATTCCTCTTGCCCCTGCTTTTATGCCTGCTTTTTAACAGCACAATGAAGCAATAGTATACCTGTGTTCTGGATACATCTCAGCTATTGGCAAAATGAGACGTACATTTCCCTCAAACATATGATACTCTGTTGTGTGACCATGTAAATTGAAGACTCCATAGCAGCATGTTTGCACAAAAAGGCAGGGTTTGCAGTTCATGTGGCTACTTAGTACTTCATGAATGGCATGCTGCTGCCAATGGATGAATTATTCTTCTATCATGATTTAGAAATGGGACGGCAGGAGGAACTTTCAGAGATGTTTTTTCTCAGTGTGCCTTGTGCTCATAAACAATGGGCAAGGTTTATGCTTGTGACACCAGAGGAGATTCAGATTTCCTTGGGCAGGTCTGAGCAAGCGTCTCTCAGAAACCTTTCTATATACAAACCTGTATAATGACTTTCTACATTTTCTCTTGAATATGGCCATTTTGCTTGCTGCTTCCAGTCCTGAATGGGTGGTTAGGTTTGGAAAATTGCTTCCACCCAATTGCTAGAAGTCTAGGAAGAAAGCATGCTTCACCTACAGCCCAATTCATATGCTGTGGCCTTCCATTTTCTTATTGTGGCATGCACGTCTCACAAGCATCTTAAGTGAAAATAAAAATCTGATAGATCAACCCTGCACCATTTTTTAAAAGAACAGGATTTGCTAGATGTCCAACTCCTTCCTGATGATGGACCTGGAATTCTATTTCGATTATGTCACATCTAATTTGCAATCCCTTCTCTTCATGCCTATGCAAAGAACCTGCTCTGTGAAACAGGAAAAGGCCCACCTGATTTTATCTAAAAAGGAAAAAAGTTATGCATTGCTTTTCCTTTTGATGCACGCAATTAGGTGAATCTCTGTAGATGAAACACGTCAAATGATGCTCTCACTGGCTCTCCCTTGCCATCCTCCAGCAACGTCCATCATCTAATGGTCGTATGAAAAGCTATTTAGTCACCTGTTGTCAATGGTAACCAGCTCATAAAATCTAGTGTATGCTTATTATGTACTATTATGAGATACTATTGCTTAGACACTGTATCATGGGATAGTCTGCCATCGTTGTCAGCCTCTTTTACAGGCTGGGTGCACTCTAACTCTCCTCATAAAACTTTGTTTGAACCCAGGGGTCTTGATGCATCTCAGCTTGGTGTTTTTTCAAAGGAAGCTTTTTATTTTATATGAGGCTGGAGTGACCTTCCTGTGCACAGTGTATTACATCTGTATTATTCATAACTAGTGTACAGCTGTCATGTCCCCTTCTTAGTGCTTCTCTCATTGCCCTTCTTTTACAATAACATCCTGTAGTTCTATGTTTTCAGGTTTTTTCCCCTTTATGGAAACTATGAATGTCTTGAGCATCTGATTGATCTCACTGTTTAATCTCATGCTGAAGGGATATATGCTAATGCACTTACCATTGGAAAAGTGGTAAATTACTTGCTTGTAATTGTGATTCTCCAAAGCTAGTGTTTAGCATTCATCCACCCTCTTTCCTGGCTTTATCCCCTCTAGAGTTCGGGTTTGTTTTTTGTTCCTTCTTGAGTACTTTTTAATGAATGACATCAAGTTTTATTTGGCTACAAAGGACTAACATGGAAGAGAAAGAATAACAAGAACAAATTTTCTTTCTGTCTGATCTTTGAGCTAAATAAGAATTTTATAATATGACATGAAATCTTGTAGCTTTTAACAATTTTTATTTTTTATTATAACTTATTCAATTGAAGAAATTTCTGGAAAGTTGTTGCCAAAAAAGTATAGAAGGCACAGAAATGTAATATTGAGGTAGGGAAGCTGTTGGTTTAATGTATTTTTAGTTCACCTTTAAGGACCAGCCAACCAATTTAGTATACTAAGAATAGCAAATCTGCAGTATGACATTCAGCCCACTGAGAGTACATCTGTATAGCATACACAGGGCTATGTAAGAACCTGAGTTGTGTCCATCTGAGCTAGCTTAGGTACAGAAGCATGATAACCGTGTTATTGTGGTGCTTTGCATAGGCTGTGAGCTTTCCTTACTACAGACACTTCCTGTCCAGCTGTAGATAAGCAATATTAACTGCTGTGCCTCATCAGCAAAGGGCAAGTAATATGTCTATAATTGACTTGTATGTTGTGAGTCTTAATTTACTAATGTCATAAAATGCTCAGAGACTCATGTATGCAAGTCCATGTATGAAGCAAGTCACTAAATAAGACAAAGTAGTCTAAAATGCATATTAATGTATTCCTAATTTGTGTTGCAACCTAACACCCAGCTCTTTAAAATGGTTTACTCACAGATGTGCAGTTATTTATTTAGTAAAGGGCTCTTCAGCAAAGGACACTTGTGGTACTTCATCAGCAGTTTTGGAAGACGGCAAAGGGCAGCATCACCAATATTTGTAAGGTAACAGAAATCCACAGTCATTCTAAACCTACAGATAGCTCACAGGCTGGTGAACAGAACACAGATTATCTCTTTGGTGGAGAGTTTTGAGGAGCAGATCTTAGGCTAATTACAGACAGTCTAAAAACCTGAGACTGAATCAATTCAATCGTCACAGGTTAACCTAAACTGCATAGATTGAACTGATAAGCAAGTGAACAGACATTCACTTTTGATTCTAGAAATGCAGCCACAGGCCTACAGTGGCCCAGGCTAGAAGCTTGGGAGCACTAAAGCATGCCTCCCTGCTCAGCTGGAGTAGACAGCTTGAATCTAGAGGGGCCTGGGACAGAAGTTCAATAAACTGATTTAACCTAAATCACTTCAGTCTGATACTACATCCGTCCAGGTTTATCTTAAACCATTTTCAGACATTTTCAAAGTGGTTTATGTGCACTGAACTTCTGTTGTGTCACAGGTTTGAACCGGTTTCCAATCACTTACACTAGTTTATGTGTAATTTCTGTCCCTAGCTTTAGGTTAGGTTCCACAATTTTTAAATCAGTCTGCGTGCCGAACTTCTTTTCTGTTACAGGTATGGACTGGTTTCCAATCACTTATTGGTAGAAGTGTAATGTCTGTACCTGGCCTAGGTCCTTATTTTGTTGGAAGGAGCAAGATGGATGCTACATATGGCCCAATGTTACATTAAGACCCTTCATCAAAAGCAAGTGACAATGTGGCATTCTGCAGGCCTGTAATTTAACATGATAATAGAGTGTTATAACCTAGCCTGTAGTTTCAAAAATAGAATTTCTATACTAATCATCCCTACAAGTATATGGGTGTGAGAGATTAATTAGTTTTGCACTAAAAAAAAATCAGAGCTCATCCTCAGCATTATAGGGCTCAATATGACACCAGTCAATCCATATAACATTAAGATTTATGCACAATGCAATAAATGAGCTATCTGGCTGCCCAATGAGCACAGGGGTATCAAGATCTGGATGAGCCATCCCAAACAAACAGCTCCTTTCAAACAAAGGAAGATCTAGTAGGAAAAAGATGTTAAGCTGTAGATGGTTGGGAGGGAAGCAGAGGGGCTGAAGGATTCTTGCAGTGTGCTGGTCAATCAGCACTTCTATAGCTGGAGCTGTCTGGCAGCAGGGTGTAATGGTTCCAGGGACATGAAGGGCCCTATGTTACCACAGGACTATGAAGCCTTAAACTACATGCTGCAAAATCTTTGCATTGCATCCAGTCATTTCTTGGGTCCAGTTGCCTGTCTGTTCTCTCTCCTTTTTAGGAGACGGCTGTTATATAGTAATCAGGAAGGTCATTTGTGCATCTTCGTTTGCCAAAGGACTTGCTCTTTAATCTAAAGTTGTACAGATCTGAACCTTGGGACAGATGAACTGTAAGCTGCCTATCTTCAGCCTTCATCAAGCTCAGAACAATTATCAGGAGGTAATTATTTAGCTGCAAGCCTAGGTTTCATGAGGGATAAGTGCTGACAGATTCATTGCTCTCACCCTTATGTGGTTGCCTCTGCCTCACTGACTATTTTTTTTAACAGCCTGAGCATTGCTTTTCTTCAAGACTCATGCTTTCAAAACGGTTCACAAACACTGCAGGCAAATCCACTGATAGAAGTGTAAATGTTAGTTAGAGTTTACTAGATAAAACTAGCCACCAAAACCTCCAGTCTTGAATGAATTGCCAGAAAGTGGATAATTCTGCATTTCAGTCACTAGGTGGTGCAAAAGGAATATTCATGTCAAAGAGTGAAGGCTTATTTGCTGCTTTGAAAGGCTTCATTAGCATGTGATGTCATCTCCCCCCATTTTAATGGAGTACTTGTGTTTCTGCTGTCAAGTTTGCCTTTTACAAAGGGTCAAGATTCTTGCTGCTAACCTCGTTCCAGCTTAATTTAACATAAAATGAACTGCTTTCCTGTGGCAGAGAGGTTATATGTTTCAGATTCACCAAATTGCCATTAATGCAGGATGAATAGGATAGAATTTTCTCTTAAAATAAACTAGCATCTTTTTTTCTTTTCACATTATTCCTTAGAGGTGTTTTTATAACAGTGTCTCCTTTCTTGTGCCCTGATTCAGAGAGGTTTTCAGTGCTAAATTGAAGCTAATTATTTAATGCATTTAAAAGGCTATTCTAAGTTATAAAATTATGTTGGCATTGTATTTATATGGGTGAAGAATTAACCTTAAGAGGTTGCCCTTTCACCCAAAATGGGTTGCTCACTTGTTTTTCTTTATTGATTAAATGTTTAAAGTGCTGCTTTTTATCTCAGTAACTGCCTGCTAAACTGGTCATGTTGATATTTAAAAAGGCAAATAGAAAATGTTTATTTTTTCACAAACCTTTTTGGCATATTTCTGAGCTTCTTATTGCACCTCCACTGAGCTATAGTATACTATAAAGGAACAATAGTAACCTTTCTGCTTAAACAAGCATAACAGTGTAACAGCTCTCTTCCACTGAAACTCCGATGAAAGGGTTGCTGCAGTGCCAAATGCATATTATATTGCATGATGAAGTGAGGCTAGCAATCCTGAATAGCTATGCAAAAAGACTAAAGTAATCCCACATTGCAGGGTTGATGTGAGATTTTATCAGAATTTCTGTTAATCTTCTCTCCAGAAATTAAGAGGTCTTTCTTCTTTGAGCTTTCCAGATAAAGAGTATGCATTCCTATTAGCCTCTAGGCCAGAGGCAGGCAATTATTTTAGCTGGAGGGCTGGCTAACAAGTTTTGGTGAGTAGTTGTCAAGGGCCACAAGGGTAGCCTTGCCCCTTGTCAGGTGCCCTGTCCTCTGGTCACCATCTTGGGACTGGAAGTCCTGCCCCCTAACCCCCTGAACTTCGCCACCAGAAGTCCTTGCCCTTGCCCCTGGAAGTACTCCTTTTGGGAAGGGGGTTTGCCATCTTGGAACCTGAAAAAGACAAATTGTATACTAAAAATCAAACATCCATAATAACATATTTTGATTTTTTTTTAATTGTCCTCATTTGTGTTTGCATCATGTATATAGAGGTGATTGCATAATAGCTCAAAATGAAGTCTTATTCTTGTATATTGTGGGGGGTTGTGCAAGGGTGGGGGATACAGAGTCTATGGGGGGCTGTGGGGTATGTGCATATGTAGGGTGTGGGTGGGTGAGTCTGGGGGGATTGTAGGGTGGTGTTTGTGGGGTGTGTGGTAGGGGTGTGGGTGTGGGGTGTGCATGGGGGTGTGTGGGTGCATGAGTGGTGGGGTGCGTGCACATAACAGTGAGTGGCATTCCGTGCAAAGGTGGGGGAGGTGCATGTGGGGAGGGGTGTGGAGTGTGTGGGGAGGTCTGGGGCAGGGTGTGGGTAGGTGCGGTGTTTGTGGGGTCTGTGCTTGTGTGTGGGGGGAGGGTGTGGTTGTGGGGTTTGTGGGTATGGTGGGTTGTGCATGGGAGACCCCCATATGTACCCTCCTTGAGCCTGTCAGCACCCGCCACTACCCCACAACAGCCTGGAGCCTGCACACCCTATTGTGTCTCCCCACCACAGCCAACAGTAAGCAGCCCCATCTCACACCTGCTCTAGACTCACCTCAGTGGGAGCAGATCAGCCGGAACACACGCACAGCCCCAACCCCAGCCTGCCCTATGCCTGCTCCGCACCACCCACCCATGGCATGTCCTGCTGCCCCCAGGCACACAGCAGGGCTGGGGTGGCTCTGTGGCTGAACTGGCTTTGTAGGTATCCCAAGCAGTGGCAGCTCCTTCTAACTGCTGCTGCCTCTGGTCCCAGTGTCATGGTACTGATGGGGACCCATGCACGCAGCCCTGATCCAGCCCACCCTGCCTCTGGACTCGCCTGAGCTGAGCAGCGGCAGTGGCCAGGCAGAACCTGTTGCTCAGCACAGGGGAAAAGTGGCCCGTTCCCCTGCTGTTACCAGGGCTTTCCTGCTACAGCTGCTCAGAACCCACACTGGGCTGCCCTTTGTCTGTTCTGCACTGCCACTGCTGGCCTGCTGGGCAGCTCAGAAGCAGCGGAGACACATGACAGCCTGGTGTGGGCTCTGGGAGGCTTCAGCAGGAAGAGCCCAGCAGCAGTGAGAGAGAGGGGCTACTTTTCCCCTGTCTGCGCAACAGTTTCTGACTGGCAGCCACCACTGCTGCCACTGCCTAGCCTGGGCGGGTGAATCAAGAGTGGGTACGGACTGAGGTGGGTCAAGGTTGTGTGCACAAGTCCCTGCCGGGACCAAGGCTGGGGCAGCAGCAGTGGCAGCTGGAAGGAGCTGCTGCTGCCTGGGATGCCTAGAAAGGCAGTCCAGCCATGAAGTTGTCCCAGCTCCCCTGCGTGTCCCACCCCCAGGGGGTGACAGGAT
>NW_017728907.1:36949155-36999204 GCF_001723895.1 Crocodylus porosus | reverse complement strand
TTGCAGGGTTGATGTGAGATTTTATCAGAATTTCTGTTAATCTTCTCTCCAGAAATTAAGAGGTCTTTCTTCTTTGAGCTTTCCAGATAAAGAGTATGCATTCCTATTAGCCTCTAGGCCAGAGGCAGGCAATTATTTTAGCTGGAGGGCTGGCTAACAAGTTTTGGTGAGTAGTTGTCAAGGGCCACAAGGGTAGCCTTGCCCCTTGTCAGGTGCCCTGTCCTCTGGTCACCATCTTGGGACTGGAAGTCCTGCCCCCTAACCCCCTGAACTTCGCCACCAGAAGTCCTTGCCCTTGCCCCTGGAAGTACTCCTTTTGGGAAGGGGGTTTGCCATCTTGGAACCTGAAAAAGACAAATTGTATACTAAAAATCAAACATCCATAATAACATATTTTGATTTTTTTTTAATTGTCCTCATTTGTGTTTGCATCATGTATATAGAGGTGATTGCATAATAGCTCAAAATGAAGTCTTATTCTTGTATATTGTGGGGGGTTGTGCAAGGGTGGGGGATACAGAGTCTATGGGGGGCTGTGGGGTATGTGCATATGTAGGGTGTGGGTGGGTGAGTCTGGGGGGATTGTAGGGTGGTGTTTGTGGGGTGTGTGGTAGGGGTGTGGGTGTGGGGTGTGCATGGGGGTGTGTGGGTGCATGAGTGGTGGGGTGCGTGCACATAACAGTGAGTGGCATTCCGTGCAAAGGTGGGGGAGGTGCATGTGGGGAGGGGTGTGGAGTGTGTGGGGAGGTCTGGGGCAGGGTGTGGGTAGGTGCGGTGTTTGTGGGGTCTGTGCTTGTGTGTGGGGGGAGGGTGTGGTTGTGGGGTTTGTGGGTATGGTGGGTTGTGCATGGGAGACCCCCATATGTACCCTCCTTGAGCCTGTCAGCACCCGCCACTACCCCACAACAGCCTGGAGCCTGCACACCCTATTGTGTCTCCCCACCACAGCCAACAGTAAGCAGCCCCATCTCACACCTGCTCTAGACTCACCTCAGTGGGAGCAGATCAGCCGGAACACACGCACAGCCCCAACCCCAGCCTGCCCTATGCCTGCTCCGCACCACCCACCCATGGCATGTCCTGCTGCCCCCAGGCACACAGCAGGGCTGGGGTGGCTCTGTGGCTGAACTGGCTTTGTAGGTATCCCAAGCAGTGGCAGCTCCTTCTAACTGCTGCTGCCTCTGGTCCCAGTGTCATGGTACTGATGGGGACCCATGCACGCAGCCCTGATCCAGCCCACCCTGCCTCTGGACTCGCCTGAGCTGAGCAGCGGCAGTGGCCAGGCAGAACCTGTTGCTCAGCACAGGGGAAAAGTGGCCCGTTCCCCTGCTGTTACCAGGGCTTTCCTGCTACAGCTGCTCAGAACCCACACTGGGCTGCCCTTTGTCTGTTCTGCACTGCCACTGCTGGCCTGCTGGGCAGCTCAGAAGCAGCGGAGACACATGACAGCCTGGTGTGGGCTCTGGGAGGCTTCAGCAGGAAGAGCCCAGCAGCAGTGAGAGAGAGGGGCTACTTTTCCCCTGTCTGCGCAACAGTTTCTGACTGGCAGCCACCACTGCTGCCACTGCCTAGCCTGGGCGGGTGAATCAAGAGTGGGTACGGACTGAGGTGGGTCAAGGTTGTGTGCACAAGTCCCTGCCGGGACCAAGGCTGGGGCAGCAGCAGTGGCAGCTGGAAGGAGCTGCTGCTGCCTGGGATGCCTAGAAAGGCAGTCCAGCCATGAAGTTGTCCCAGCTCCCCTGCGTGTCCCACCCCCAGGGGGTGACAGGATACACCACAGGTGGGTGGTGCCTGGGCCAGGTGGGACAAAGGGACCCACTGCAGGCTGGATAAAGCCCCTCTGTGCACCGGATCCAGCCCATGGGCCATATTTTGTCCACCCCTAGTTTAAGATGAGGGTTCAAGACCAGGTAATGCTCAGAATTTTGAAAAAATATGTATAATCATGTCAAGGTAGAGAGAAGGTATGCATGTGTTTAAAGGATAATCTTAAGTAATATAAGACTAATGAGAAATAATAAGACTATGGAGAATTTTTAAGGAAAGAGTGACCTCCATTTTTCTCCATTCACTGAAAAGTTTTTAAGAGTTTCTGTTAAACCCATTCTTGTTTTTAAGCAGAAGCCAAAGAGTACTATTACTATAAAGTACATTATAAAGGTTTTTTATTATTATCATAGTACTGATGGAAAATGTCCTCTCATGTACTTTCAGAGGAAATGCACTCCACATCAGCCCTGCACATTAGCTCTGGGACCACAGACTGGCCTCATACACCAGAGCCAGCTTCTAGGGTCGGAAGGGACCTGAGTAAATCATCTAGTCCGACCCCCTGCCATGGCAGAAAAGAGTACTGGAGTCAAACTACCCCAGAAAGGTATACAACTAGCCTTCTCTTAAAGACCCCCAGGGTAGGAGCCAGTACCACTTCTCTTGGAAGTGTCCAGTCAGGACACTTCATACAACACATGCTCCATGCTGGCACCGTGCATGAGCTGCACGTGGTACACAGGGCTGGTCCAGGACATGCAGTGTATAAGGTGCCTGTGGGGACTGGCCCTGTGTACCAGTTCTAGTGCACAGGGCCTAGTCCATGGGCCTGATGACCAGCCCCGTGCTCCTCATCTGGCTCGTGGGCCTGTTTTAAAGGTGTCTGAGAGTTCAGACACACCACATATTAATACTAGTGTAATTAACCTTTACATGGGTATAAAATGATGTACAGCCTACACTGCTATAACTTACTTATATCTATAATGTTAGTTTGGGAAAAATGAAAGGATAAAACTATTCTGGTATGTGTTTGTGTGTGTCTACATCTATCTTGGGTTGCAGTTTTCTAAAGACTTGCCACCTAGTGGTGAGATCTGTAATAGCAACCTACTAGGTGCTGCTCTTCTGAAATTGTAGCTTGTAGGGTGTGCAAAACAGACCCTTTTCGATTTGGATCTGGATTTGGCCCGAATTGGGGACAGTGATTCGATTTGTTGGTTTGGATCACTGTCCCTGATTCGATTCGGCCAAATCTGAAGATTTGATGCTGACTTGGACATAGACGCAGCTTTAAATGTTTTTTCTACATACCTCAAGGTACCAGTGTGGCTTATGATCACTGCAGTGCTGGGACACATGGAGCATCCCACAGGCCCTCCATGTGCTCGGCAGCAAACCCAGAAGTGGACCAGAAGTACTTCCAGTCCACTTCCGGGTCTGCAGGGGACTGTGCTGGACCCCCCCCCCACATTCCTGAGCTTGGTGATTGGCCATGGGGGGACTCCAGGTGCCCCCCCAGACCCAGGAGGCACCAGTTGCTGAGTCAGAGGTGCCTGGGGGTCCCCCCTCGTGTGCTCCACAGCGGACTCGGACGTAGACTGGAAGTGCTCCTGGTCCACTTCCAGGTCTGCTGCCAAGCGCACTGGGGAGCCCCCCATGATCCTTTGGGGCACTCCATTTGCTCCTCATCGCAGCATTCATGAGCTGCCTGCTACCTAGAGGTACGTAAAAAAAAACAAAAAACCACCATTTAAAGTTGTGTCTATCTCCAAATCACTGGATCTTGCTGAATCTCTTCAAATCAATTCAGAGGGTTCCAATTCAAATCAAAGAGATTAAAGGGTCAGAATGAATTGGGCCCAGCCTCCACCGAATTGAATCAGGGACCAAAGCTTCACACAGCCCCAGTAGCTTGTCTTTCTGCTCCAGGTCCTGGTGTAATTTTTATTAGTGTACAATACAGTGTATATTGCACTGGTGTATAAGTCATGTATTTAGGTCATTGTCATCCTTTGATCTGAATTCTGAAGTCTGCATCATCAATCCATTCACTATTTTAAAATCTCAGACACTATGGTAGTTGAAAGAATTAATGCTGGTTAAATAACTTTCGAGAGGGGTAAGATCTGCTAGAAATCGGTCATGACGTTCACATTAATCCATTTGGCACTCTTTGGAGGTCTCGCATGGACTGCAGACTCCAAGGACCTGGAGTCAGGCTTCATTAAGGAAGTAGGAGTTGGAAATAGCTTTCCAAAATATTTAAATCTGAAATCTTTCATTGTTTTCTTCATCCCACCCCCAGTACTTCAGATGCTGGAAGAGACCTTTTTATTCCAACTGGGCAGACATAGTCCTTGGTCACTGGTCTAGCTTTTGCCCTAGGCCAACTCCTTCCTCTGCTATAGTTCTAATCCTTCAGATGCCCCGGCTCCAGCTCCCCTTTTGAACCTACTTGTTAGCATCCTGCTTGTTAGTCCTGCAAGTTCCTGCCACTCTAGCGGAAGACAAAAGTGAAATGATTCCATGTTAAAATTAATGGTACCATCTGAATTTCAAGGGGTACATTATTCTTTGCCAGAAAAATAGCTTGAGCTTGATTTATCTGGACTGCTGTTTGCTTTTAATTTACTGAAAAATCCTAATCTGTTTGTCCAAATTTAGAAGGATTCCATCTTGAGCTCCTCCTCTTTCCACAGACATTCAGCATCTACAAACTCTTTTATTTTCTTTTTTTTTCCATAAGGGGAACAGCTTCAAGATTCAAGCAACACTTGCAGAGATTATGAGAGACAGGAAGTTATGAGTAAATTGATTTCACCATTGGGGAAAAAAGGGTTTTTTCCAGAGTAATAATTATAATGCAGGCTAACACTATTCAGCATTAGCACATTAAAGTATGGCCTTATTAATTCAAAACATAAAGGCAACAAAATAAGCCATTAAATTTAAAATATAATACATATATAATGAGAAAAATGTGTGAAAGCTTTATTCAAATGAAAATGCAGAAGTGGTTGAACTAGTGAGGTATCTTTTGTGCTGAGTTACGAGCATATGTAATAGATTTAATTATTAATTTCTCCATTGTTCTATGCACACAGACGGGGTTCAAGGCACAGTCATTCTCTGGCTTTTCAGAGATCTAATTTGTATAATTATTGCCTGAATAAAGAATTGCTGCAATTCCTTGCTTGCTTGCTTGCTCGCTCTCTCTTTTTCCTTTCCAAAATAGTATTTCAGCGCTGCATTCCGAAAGAGGAATACCCACCATTCCTTTGACATCAGCTGATTGCCTGCAATGATGGAGCAAGTTACTGATGATGACGCTTCTCTTTCAGGCCTTTTTGTCTCAATGAATGATTGTGCATCCTTTTAATTTTATTGAACAAATTGCATTTGTCAGGGTCTATATTTGTAAATAAATAACTGGAGACAAACGGATGTGTCTTTCTGCTGTTCAAGGTCTCTGATTCTATTTATGGAAGCCAGATGAACATGAAACAAAAGAGAAACTTCCTTCTAAA
This sequence comes from Crocodylus porosus, assembly GCF_001723895.1. Lineage (NCBI taxonomy): Eukaryota > Metazoa > Chordata > Crocodylia > Crocodylidae > Crocodylus > Crocodylus porosus. Next base: position 36,993,904 of record NW_017728907.1, on the reverse strand, counting down.
AGCAATTATCATTCTGCATTCCCTGTATAATTATATTGCAGGAAAGTTTTAAAAACTGCAGAAACGGGATTGAATGCTTAAAATCATGTTGGCTGAATTGCTATGAAAGGGCTGAGCAGGTTGTATTGCATCATACCGGCTGTGTACATCTCCAGTGGCAGCTCTGTTACAAGTCTGTACCTGATAATACGTGTGTGTTTAGTGTTAGGCAGGAATTTGAAATGCAAGAGTGTTTATATATCGGGTTGCAGGGAAGTGCTGGCTTATCTCCTGATCTAAGCATGTTACTATGAATCCACAGCCACATTCCATAAGTTGTCCTCAGGCTTTCTGAAAACTGGTGCCCCATCCTGTATGTGTATAGCATTACGCATGCAGTGAAACTACTGAAGATAGTGAAGTTCTGTGTGTGCTTAAGTGTCTGTGGAGAACCAGGGCTTCTACCCCTACCACACGCAACTGACACTTGGTTCTCTTGATGAAACTGAAATGAGCTCAGCTATGGTTGGAGGGAGATGAAGCATACCCTGCAGAGTGTGATTTTTTTTTTACCATCCTTTGAACTATTTTTGGAGTATGCTATATGTAGTAATTCCCATAATTTTTTATGTTGTGATACAAATCCATTTTCTCCAGAAATATTTCATTTTTAAAACAACTTATCTTCCTAGCTCGAGGAAGCATTTTCACTGGTTCTAAGGAGTATGACACACAAACATACTAAGACTTGGTCAGCATGCTAAGATGAGCGGTTCTGTGTTCCCATTTTTTAACATTTCCTATAATAAAATATTCTTGCAACCTCTTTTTGCATATTTCTGAAGCCTCCTAAGTTTGCAAAAAAATCTCAGTGCTGTAGAAGGAAAACTTTTAGGCTAGAGAATGAACTTTTCTGTGTCCCATTAGAAGTTGTGCTCTTTTCTAAGGTATAGACTTTTTTTAAAAATCACCATTTCCATTTTCTTGCTTATTTTCCTCAGGAAAATTTTGGGAGTCTGCCAACATAATAACTTAATTAGGGGCATTCTAAAGCCAGGCCTACATTGCCACCGAAGCAGGAGTGTATGCTCATTGGGAACTGTGGAAAGACAGCTACTTTGGGAAGGAGGAAGAGAAGCCTGTTCAGACTCACAGATTCATAGAAGTTTAGGGCTGGAAGGGACCTTGAGAAATCATCAGGTCCAGCCCCCTGGCTCTGGGCAGGAAAGACTGCTGGGGTTAAATAACTCCAGCACGGTGTGCGTTCAGTTTCCTTTTAAAGATTTCCAGGGTAGGTGCCTGCACCACCTGCATTGGGTGTCTATTCCAGAGTCTGCTGTGGCTTCACCAATGCCGAGCAGAACAGGAGAATAACTTTCTTAGTTTTGCTTGAGATGCATTGGGTTGACGAATGCCAGCGCGTTGTTTGCTCTGCTAACTGTAGCATCACACTGGTTGCTCATATTCATTTTATGGGCAGTTATGACCCCCAGGGTCCTTTTCAGATGTAGTGCTACCTGGTATACCACCTCCGAGCCTTTAAGTTTTTTGCAGATTTTGCCTCCCTGCATGGAGCACTTTACACTTCTCGGTGTTGAACAGCATCTGGTTCTGGTCCACCCATCTAAGTAATCTGTCCAGATCCACCTGGATCATCAGCTTACCCTGATGCGTGGCTGCACTTCCCCACAGCTTAGTGTTATTGGCAGACTTTGCCAGTGTGCTCTTCACCCCCCATATCCAGATCATTGATGAAGATGTTGAAAAGCACTGCTCTAAGTACCGCACCCTGGGAGACCCCACTGGCTACCTTCCAGCTGGCGAACACAGATCCATCTATTAGCACTCCTTGAGTCAGATCCCACAGCCAGTATCCCCCCCATCTGACTGTTGAATTGTTGAGCCCATAGTCCCCTAGTTTTACCTTGAAAGCCTCGTGGGACACTAAGTTAAAGGCCTTCCTAAAATCCAAGTAAATGATGTCAACTGCATCTCCCTTATCCAGGCAGTGAGTAACCTGGTCATAGAAGGAGATGAGGTTAGTCAGACATGATCTACTCATTACAAAACCGTGCTGGCTGTCATTCAAAATTTTGCCTTGACTCGTAATTAAAAGATTCCTAGATCAAGGAAGATAAGTGAATGGCCTCATTTGCTACACAACCAGGCTTTATTCCCTGAGCACCACCCATCCTTTGTAATGAATCACGGAGAGGGTCCTGTAGAAAAATCATTATGCAATCATGTTGTTAAGGATACTCATAATACATATAGTGGCCATGAAAAATCATGGTTGCAAAAGGTAACTTGAACTCCCACATTTCCAGACCTGACTTGGGATTCTAAATCAGTTTTTTTAAATAATTTCTGTACGTAATAATATATGGAAGACAGCTGTATTCTTCATTTAGATTTTTTTTTCTTTCTCTTTCCTGAGCTGCTCCCTTTTTACTTAGCCTCTTCCTGAAGAAACAGTCATATGTAAGTCAACTGAGTTTTTTTAACCTTATCTCTGGCACAAATCCTTGGTGAGTATTAAGATGGCAAAAGTCAATAAGTTCCATGACGCTTCAGAATATTGCGCAAAAACAAATCATAGAATGTGTCCTCTGCACAATTGGGGGCGAGTGTTCATTGGTCACTTCCATTGATTACAACAGAATATTTTCTTTTCTGTGAAACCCATTTTACCTGCCATGTGTTTGCATTTATTTCCTTTCCAGCTTTGTACATTACTCATCTCCTGTCCTGCTGATAGGCTGTAGAGCAAATTGAGAGCATGTTGTTTGGTCCACCAGGCATTTCCTTTTCCATTTCCTAGTCTCCATTTTGCCTTGCTTTCCAAAAGTAGCATGAAGCATTTTGTTTGATGGGATGAAGAATTAAATCCCTACCATGTTCAAGTCAGCTGAATTCAGTGTCACTCTCCAAGTCAGGCACACAAGGACTAAACTGTTCCAAGGCACTTGATATAATAGGTTGAAGTCCTTCCCTTCCTCTGTAAAGGGTGCAGGGAACTTGTATTCATACCCAAAGGGTAATAGCCAGAGTGTAGATCTCTTCTTGGATTTTGTTTTGATTCAGACATAATCTTTTCATCTTTTTCCAGAAGTCTCACTGGGGCCAGAGAATTTTTTGTGATCAGCCACAGGCGGAAGTTATAGTAAGTGACTTCCTCTTGTTTAATTTTGAAATTCTGTGCCATGGCAGAAGGTATGTTTTCATATCCAGTTCACCCTTGGAATGGAATATTATTTTAGTTCCCTTACAATAGTTGGGTTTTTAGTAATTTTCCTTTTTTTACCTGAAATAATCTGGGAATTACCAATCAGAATATGATACATGTTCTCAGTCAGTTTCACTGGGGCTTATTTTATTGCATCTGGCAACATTTTCAATAAAAAGGCTCAACCAAAACAAGCTCAGTTGAAACCTGTTAAGTTCCACATGCATGCACTAATTCATAGATGTTAGGGGCTGGACGGGACCTTACAAGATCATCAGGTCTAGACAATTGACCATTTTTTCTCTGGTTCATGAAAAACAAGTTACCTTTCAAACTTCATGTTTTTGTTAAATATCTGGAGATACGCATGTTTAGAAAAGTATACCTTTGTCTCCTGTCTCAAAGAGAGGAGCAATAGCTGACTTGAAACTGCCCCAACTGTGGGTATGCCTCTATTTAGGAACTGAAATGTGGGTGATATGGATGGGATGGGCTCAGGGAAATTAAGACAAAATCTTTGCTGGGCTCTCTGATACCCATAGGATTTTTGCATGTTTATTCCTGATGAGAGAAAATTTACTATATTCTAATTGCTGCTGAGATGGTGGAAACATAAGCCAAACAAAAACTAACTCAGATGGTGACTCAGCAGTTATAAATGGCTCATACCATGATGAATACATCTGATGAGTGGTCCACTGTTGAATTATCTAAAATATTTTTTGTTGTTACTCCTAGAGGAACAACTGTCAGAAAACTTTTGTATGTGTTTGTATTGCATATGCATGAGATATTTTAAAATAAATATATGCAGATGCATAACTAGTATGTGCATATAGATATATAGATAATTTTCTGCTACAGTGAGGCTGAGTGACTAGAATCCTATTTAAGGTAAAACATGGATGGAAATGCTAATGGAAATTGCTGAGCTTCTGAGTTTGGAATTGGTAGCTCTGCTTAGACGTGCCTCTTACAAGCCCCAGAATTGTGACCTTTGACTCCCAGTGAAACCCTGAGTCAAAAGGGAACTGCATAGACCAGACTGGCCAATCTCAGATTCAAACGCTGACTTGACTATAGGAGCAAATTTCTGGGACAGTGTTGTGGGAGTATTTCAGATTTTGGTACTTCATTATCACTTCGCCTTGGTTAGATATTTATGTCCATCTAGATTCTTTCCCTGGTGGTCAAACAGGCTCCATACAGACAGCCAAATAACTTCTTTTAAAATTATGTCAATTTTCATAAACTACCCTTTATCCAAAGTACATCTTTGATTGATAATCATGGAACTTTTTACAATGTTTAAGGATATGGTAAGGCATTATGTAGAATTATAGGGCCTTTACATAGTGACTATTTGTTTAATAAATTTATTACCGCATTTAGATTCTCTCAAAAGGGAGAAAATTGGCAAGACATTTTAAGTGCGCTGTTAATTTTAAGTGCATTTGTTTATTTTTTTGCACATGCAGTTACCCAATCTATAGGTATAATTGTTGTAATTGCACAAATTAAGTACAAAGTTCATAAATCTTCATTTTCTGATAATCAGGCTTTTACAGAGCTCTCATTGAGCTCAACAGTGAATTCCCTTTTGAGATGAATGGGGGCTGTTAACATTTGTCATAAAGCTGTTGTTTCAGGCTTTCTGCAGGCCTCAAATATCATTGCTACCTTATATGTGTTATTCATCTTTAGAAAGTTTCCAACTGTGGACTAAAAATGTAGCTTTTAAAAAGAAAACAAACCAAAGGATGAATTTTGCAGAATCTGAATTTTCAGTGGGACCAGATCTCAAGCAAGCTGAAGCCAGCCCAGAGTCTGGCCTTTGGAAACTTTTGTCCTAACTAGTCCTTATTTGTGTTAGTTTCCTATTAGCCACTTGGCTAACTTTGCTATGGAACATGTGCCTGTACTGGGCCCTGACTGACTGCTGTGCTTGAAGACAGCTGGAACACGAGTACTGGGAAGCCCAAGGAATAACCCTCAAAATTCAATCTACCTCTTCTTCTTGGTAGGGTCTGGCTCACCTTTTTACTTATATATTTGTTACACACATCTTCATTGTTAAATTTTCTTAAAATCAATGCTAGTCATTCAGCTTAAGCCTTTGAGTTTATTACATGTTATTGGGGGAAATGAAATTCATTTGAGCAATAACTGGATTTCAAGCTTCTAAGTGGTGGCTATACAAGAGCGAGGTAGTGCTTTTAAACCCAACAATAATTTTACCTCTGGAGAAACTATTTAAAATAACCCAGGATTTTACCACAAGGATAATAACCAGTGGAAATTTCCTGACTTGAATGATCATATTCTGTCATTGCTGTAGTGGGATGTCAGGATGTTCTGAATACATTAAACCACACTTCCCCCCTCTCCCCCCACGGGGTATGTTACATCTTGCTGTTTATTGGTTAAACTTTCTTCTTACATTTTACTTTGCCTCTTGGATTTCTTGGGTACAGGATATTAACTCTTCTTGAAGTATGGACTGAAGAAAGCAAGTGCCAAAACATTTTTGTCAATGGTTTCCAAAAACTATGGAATTTCCTGCCCAGCTACATCAGATCACCCAACAAGTTTGTAATTGCTTAAAAACAGCCTGTTGACTTTCCTCCCAAGTATTTCCTCTGACCAGACTTAGTTTTTCTCTTTTATCCAGTGTTTTGATATGTTTCCCTCATTGTGCACTCTGCTGTATTTTTATGGTCAACGTAGTTTTGAGTGGACTGTTTTAGAGAGAGAGTGGGTTCAAGATGGCGATTTGAGAACAGAAGCCGAGAACCAGAAACTTTGAGTTGCGCTCCCAGCTTTGCCACTCAGTCAGGAATCCATATCAAGTGAAAGCTACAATGATGAGCAATTGTTTCTTTTGTGCAGAGAAGGAAGCAGACGATCAGACATGGCCTTCCTTTTGCACACTCATCCTGACTGAAGCTGTTTTTCCAGGTGGGTTAGTGTGGGTTGGTGGGTCCTTATGTTTGTGATTCTGACATTCGATAGATTAAGTTGTCTAATGGGGACTTTAGGTTTTCACCTTGAGAGGTATTTGGACTGACATCTCAATAGTAAATGAAAATAAATTAGCTGAGTATGTCTGTGTGAAATTTTACTGCTGAAAAATTCATTCTATAAAAACATTTATATTGTATTCTTTATTGTCAGCTAATCCTGCCCAAACTCATTAAATGGCAGTGTGTGGGTTACTTGCTGTCAGTGAAATTATCAAAGGCATTTTTCAGCTGGTGCACGGGGAAAGCATATGCTTCAATGCCAACTAAAACAATAATGAGGAAATGTTATGATCAGACTTGACCAAATGACCTTTCCCATTTTAGATTAGTTCTTAATTTCAGCACAAGGGTCATCCTGTGAGAATACTTACAATAAGTCACTGCTCACCACTCACATGAAAAAGAAGTGACTTATTAGAAAACTCACTGTACTCATTGCAGTTAATGAGATGTGGAAAGCTTTGTAATTTGATTTGCTGGACCATATGCTGTAAAGGGATACTGCTGATTTCATTCCTCCACATTTAATTTAAGCAGTATGCAATGGTTTCTTCGTATGGCTACTTATATCATAAAAATTAACTTGAAGTATAAAAAAATACACCATTGTGGGGTTTATTACTCAGGGTGGTTGAGTTTCAAGTGTTTTTCATTGAAACATCTGTAAGTAATGTATAGGTCTAATTTTAAATCCTGGCAAATATTTTCCATTTAACATTTGGTTTTCCTGATGAGCTTGCAGTGGCGGATTTCAGAGCTTGTCTGTAACAGATATGTATTCTCAAGGATAAAAATAATTTAAAATTGAAGATCTCTGTAATTCAATAATGCTCTTCTGACCTATCTTATATTTTAGCGGTTACAAAATTTCAGCAGTGCAGAAATGAGTCTTCTGTCTCTTTTAAACACCAGTGCAATTGGATTCATTATTTCCCTCAAAATAACTGTCACCCTGGCTCTGGCTTTCTTTTCGCCATCTGTTTGTGGAATGGCTGTGGCAAACCCCAATTCCAAATCTCACTTCAGAAGTAATAGCCTGATCAGTAGTTGGTTTGCACGTCATCTTGTGCTGTGCTGTGTAAACTGACTAGACGGAAACAAACTGGATATATGAGGTGGGTCTGGGGGAAAGAAGGGGAAGTATCAGGGATATGAAATATTAAAGTATCAAGGTATCAATATTCATCATTCTTCATGGAATATTTAAATACTTAAATCCTGAAGCGGGGATGTAAGTCCCCAACCCACCATGGAGTTTGGCAGTAGACTGCCTGTCTCAACAGCCTGCATTACTTTCTCCCAGGGCCAAGTTTATTTGTTTGCACTGTCGTGGCTAGCCATCAAAGCTTTATTTCAGGTTATTTGATTTTTGGTTACAGACAAAATGAAACAGCTTGAACAGGCAGGCTGCGCTACATAACCCATAAAAACAAAAACTGAACTGACTTGTCAGGGTGCGCTGCATTGCCCTGTGAAAGCTTACATAATATTCTATTTGTGGTGCTTCATATTAGATTCTGAGACAGAACCAATCTACCAGCAGTGTTAGAAATATTCAGTAAAGTAATTAAGGATCAGTTTGGAAACTGAATATTAAAATGGTTTAAAAAAAAGTCTTGAGGCTCAGGCTAAAAATGGGGGGGAAACGTTGGTTTCAACCTAACAAAATATTTATAATTCTTGCCAAGGTTTCCCCAAGCTCACAACATGAGGCTTGGTTGTGTTTTAAATAAAGAAATAGGTTACATTGTCATTTGGGATTGCAACAAAAGTAAAACAGCAGCTATGATCACCTGTACATTGTAGAGAAGAATCTGTAGAGCAGAATGATGCATGCAGCCACTGGGGGTCAGGATAACCATGTTAAAATGCTCCGTACCACCTTCCTGAACTTTTACAACAAAGGAAGGCCATTATAAACCGTGCTACACTAAATAAATCGAACAGCCTGAATTATTGATGGGAATTCACCTTCAGGTATTGCCAGGTACTTAATGCCTGTCCTGTCTTAGGGTTCAATTGCCTGTCATTATTTCTGATGCAAATTTAAGCCTTGCGCTCAGCTGAAATAACTCTGCATTAAGTTGCCTTTAAAAACAGTCAAGAAAGCTTAGTGATGACAGTACTTCAACAACAAAAGAAATGTGGCCTTTTGTGGGTTACTGGGAGAAGGGAAGGAGTTCATTTAAATTTCTATTACTCTGTATCTCCCTTCATTGGAAGCTCATTATTTTCCTAACATGATTAAAAAAAAAGATCTAATTTTGCTTTCATTGAGAAAATAATAATAGTAAATTATTTCCCTCAGACCAAAATTGTTGCCTTGTTGAACCCTGAACTACCGCAGCAGAAAATTAGATTTCTGCATATAGGGATTAACTGCAAGGAAGAGTTTTCAAACGTGGAGGTCTAAGAGACTTTAAATCAATGGCTCTGAGATGTCTGGAAAAATCTTCAGCGTCACAAATTTCTGCTAAGACTCTTCAAAAGTGTCTCAAAATTACTCTCAGTTAAAGGCTTTAGAGAGACAAATACAAGTTATTCTTTGCTAAAGAAGGAAGATCCACTTTTTCATTTTTAAGATGCCTTTAATGTTTGATAGCAAGCTGTGGTTTCAATTCAGCTGCTAAACCAAAGACCTAACCTCAGGTTAGTGTTTTTGCTCATCTCAAATTGAAGAGTCCTCTTCAGTGGTGATTCCACTGAGCATAGAATCACAGCTTCTTCATGGACAGACCTAGAGATAAAAAGTAAGATTTTAATCTTAGTCTCTCTCTCTCTCTCTCTTATTTTGGCCAGAAGTTCCGAATGGCGTCTGGGAATGAGATTAGTTATAATTTCAAGATCGGCTGTAGAGCTCTTTTGCAAACAGAGAGATAATCTGACCTGAAGAAGGTGTGTGTTTTAAATGGCCGGTGTTTTACCTATTTTTAAATTGAGTACAAGCATGAAATCAAGTAAGAAGACACTTTGAGGTCTGTTCTGATACCTACTAGAAGCTCTGGTTTTCACTGGAGGTTGGGGGGAGGGAAGGAGGAATTTCTTTCATACTAAAAGCTGTAGAAGCCAGAAGTTTAATCTTTCTAGACAACTTATTTTATTACATTTTTAATTTTCTCATGCATTAACGTGACCCTTTTCTATAGCTTTCCATGCCTGGTGCTTAATTACTTATCATTAGCAGTGTACATGGGGGCTTTCCTGCATATTTATAAATGTGATCATTAGTACATGGGAAGACAAAGACTTCTTTAAGACCATCATTAGTTATTCTGTTTTCATAGAAATGTTCATTAGAGAAACTACCCACCTGGTTAAATAATTATAATTAAGAACGGGTAATCTCCTTTGCATTTTTAACTTGATCTTCAGGATGTGTGTGTGGAACTAAACAAGCCTTGTTTGGCCATCATGCCACCTTTTTATTCTGATTTGAATTGTCAAGCAGATTTAAATGCTGTGTTTTGAAACTATATATGCTAAGAATGATTTATGGAAGGATAGCTTATTAAAAAAAAATCAACCCAGCAATTATCTCTGAATTCATTAACTGTGCACTGGCAGAGAGGGGTTATATAAGCCAGTTACTATAATACACTATGTGGAGTTAAACTAAAATGTTACTAAAGCCTGATTTTTCTGCTCTCTGTGTATTATTGATTGCAGTAATTGAGACCTGAGCTGATGAAGAACAGTCCAAAAGATGGTATCATTTTATTTTACAAGGCCCAAATGCTAGCAATAAATATGTTTGCCAATGCCAGTACACACAGATTTCACATGAATGCTTGGAATTGTTAGGAAAGTCATCTAAAGCACATATGTGAATATTTGCCAGCCATAAAATGAATGAGGTAATAGAAACATACAATATGACTGGTCATTCTTCTGCCTAATACCCTTTGCACTTGTGTTTAGTGGCACAGAATATGTCCTGGTGTGATAGGTCACCGGTGATAAACCGAGAAAAACTTGTCAGTCGCATAAATATCATCTGTAAACAATTAAGCAGCTACTGATCATTCCAGTGCGGTTTTGAGAAGCTAAGGAAGTCTGCAATCAGTTATATCTCCAATTACCATAAAAATATATTAGCCATTCATTCATTTATTAATGATTCATCAGTTAACCACACATAATGAGCAAATAATTAGCAATGCTGTACGGTTGCCAAAATTGAAGAAGTGTTGGCATTTTAAAGATGAAAGGTTGCATTTATGTAAAAAGTCTGGTGATGATAAAGTTAATACAGAAGATAATTATAAAAGTGGCTGTCCTATATTAGAGGCTGAGGTCCCACAAACTTGCTTAATTGAACTGAAATTAATATTCTTCAAAAGCACGCATGTTACTGCTTATTAGCAGCTGAATTTACTTGAAGCTCTCCCTTCAGTAAGGTACATAGCACAATACAAGTTAATAAAATGCTAGACAGCAAGACTGTGTTCTTTGTTTGCTCGGTTCAGGGCCTTGTGGAAAACAATAAATTGCATTCATGTCAGCCGAGGCCCATCCCTTTGCTAATTACCGTTTGGTGCTGAAATGACTTCTGTGAAATTGGGAGCATGAAGAAACATACAACCATACAAGGGAGGCTTTTCAGACTACGGCAGTAAATGTGAGATAGGCCTCAGGCACACAGATGTTAAAACAGTGAATTCCCCTACAGATTACACTAATGGAAACCCTGTCAGGGTAAGTCAAATCCGGGGTCTGTGGTCAAAATCTAATTAATGTTCCTGTACTTAAAAAGAATATGAATGCCTGGAGGTGATGAAGAATGTATAAGAAACTCACTTGTTTGTAAAATTGTTAGTGTGAATAGTAACTACCACTGAGCTATTACTTACAATGTAACACCTGTTAGCCCAACAGCTCTACTTACTGAATTTAATATAGCATGTTATTGGTGGGGCTGGGTAGCATGATTCATACAGCAGTGGCCTTTGACCTCTAGACACATAGTTGGCGTCCATTTTTGGAGATTCTGGATGAAAATGCCTATTGGAGTTTGAGCTGTGTTCCTGGTGGAGAGACATCAGCATCATTAAATGCCCCCTTATTATTCATCGTGATTGAACCCTGTTGACATCTCTGTTTAGGAAGTACTTTTAGCAGGGCATGTCAGAAAAGGGCAACTTTTTGTAGAAAAACAACAGCTATCCTTTCTGGGTTTGGCTTGAGGACACGGCTGGGGCTCTTACAGAGCTTTCACAGCTGCAGTGTGCATGGCCTGTGCAATAACAGAGGAAATGAATTTATAATGCAACAATCTCTTCATTTTCACCAGCACAAAAATTCCCCTAAATACTTAAAATAACATTCAGAGTGGGACAGACCTTAAATTTCAAATAAATGAAATCCTAATCCAGTGTGTTGCTGAAACAAGGTTGTTATTAAAGAAATAAATTTGAACCAGCGAGTGGTTTGAGAATTTTGAATTTAATTATTTAAATCTACTTAAGATAACGCTTTAGCACTGTTTGGGTATCCTGTTGAGAACCTGTTTTCAGAGAAAGTTATCCCATCCAATGCTTTGAAAATATTAACTTCCATATGCAACAGTGGTTTAAGCAGTACACAAATATTATTATTATTATTAGGCATTATAGAACAAATCAGTAATATTTATTTCCATGGAAAACCCTAACATGAAAGCTGTGCAGAACCATTTAGGATATTTTGTGGGTTTATTACTTTCCTTCGGCAAAAATCTGAGACACCATCAAACTCTCTCTCTAAGGCCCCTGGCAGACGTTACATGTATGTCTGACAAGGCAGGAGGCACCATGTTTGGGACAGGGCATACAATTCCTCTCATCCCATCAGACTATTGTTTTAATGTTTGCCAGGGGCCTAAATGTAATTTTCTGCAGTTCTTTGTGGAAGAGATGCAGTACATCATCTAACAATATTATGGGATCAGTGATGAAGTGAATCAGGTCCAACAGTACTATAACCAGCAAATTTAAAAGCACAAAAAAACTTACCTAGGATGTTTTAGGGAAATTACCTGCTACTCACTGGAGTTCTAATTTTGTTCACCGTTGATGACTATGTTGCCATGTAACTTTTACAGAAAGAAAACATGATAGTAGGTATGTGCCTGAGCCAAAATTACATCCTTCAGCCTTAGAACAGGATTGTTCTATGATCCTTTGCAGGTCAAGAGAGTAATTACTTATCTCCTTGCATGCCTATATGGGACCTTCTTGGATCTGGGGTCTGTGTGCTAGGTGAAAAGCAAGGAGAGAACACTCAGTGCTCCCTTCCTTCTTTTTGAACAAATGCACTGGAAGGGGACAGAGAATGAGAGGTGCTTTCCCATTGTATACCAGTCAACATAGCATCAATACTTTAGGCTTTTGCTAAAATTCACAACTTGTCTCAGAGTGACTTTTGCCAATACACTAGCAGTTGTTTTATAAGAATCTGACATAAATATTTGACTTTTTTTTTCCAGCTTGACTTTATCTAGGGTTCAGAGTCTGATGGGATTGTACAACTATCACCAGTTGGGGGATATTTCATTTTTCAGTGAAAGCAAATGTGTTCAGACAACTTCCTCCCCTGGTTCCTCCCTGCCCTCTCCCAGTCCCCCCCCCCCCAAACAAAACTAAACAAAAACCAAAACAAACAACAACAAACGAACCCAAGTCATGTTGTTGTTTAAAGATGTACAACTAACTCTAAATGTTAGGCCAGAAACATGACTATTTATGAGACTTGATTATGGTCCATAATTGAATGCTTCTTTCCATCCCACTCTGAATTTTCTGTTTAGGCCATCAATTTAATTAAGGGCTAGTAAAGACAGGACTGCAACAGGTTTGTTTAAACAAAACCCCAACCCCAATTCTAATTGGTTTATTAGAACTGCCTGTGCATTTTGCAAATGTGTATGGTGTGCCCTTGGGGGTTGAGATTGTCTTTACAGAGCTCAGACTCAAACTTTTCTATAATGGGAACAATTTTAGCCATATTGTATGTCTTGGTGCAAAAAATATTGTTTTGGTCCAAAAAAAAATTAATAAAAACCCAAACCAGTTTTCTAGTTTTATTTCTTTTGTCACTTTTATTCCTTTCCCTTTCTTTTCTGACCATGGGGAGAGAATGAGAAAGGAGAGAAACTGGAAATGTTCTGTTATATTTCAGTGTAAAACTGAAAAATTTCAGTGAAAATTCTTTTTGTTGGAATTTTTTTCCTGGAAACTATTTACTCTTTTTGTACCAGATGTTATTAACTATTGTTGTGTCTTATGCAGGACATTGTTAGTGCTTAATCAGTTGCTAACAACAACAATAATTATTATTTAGCTCTCCTATCTCCTTCTCTGCCCCCGATTTAGAGGCCCTCATTGTTAAACTTTCTCTTAGCTATACTCTTTGGCTAGGGACAGAAGTAACGCATCAACCAGTTGAAGAGATCAGAAACTAGTTTAAATCTGTAACAGAACAGAAGTTCAGTGCACACAAACTGCTTTCAAAATGGCCAAAACTGGTTTAAGACAAGTCATGTTGAATGTATCAGACTTAACTGATTTGAACGGAATGAATCAGACTTAACTGATTTGGGTCAAACCGGTTTACGAAACTTTTGTCCAAGACCCCTTCTTGGTTCAAGTTAAATTACAATCCCCCTGCATGCTTTCCAGCCCTGGGCTGGGCTGGCTGACAAGGGAGTGGGGGGAGGGGGAGGAGTGTAAGTCTGGCTGAGGATGCAGCCCAGTCTGCAGGAAGAGTAGGGGCTACCCCCCCAGGCAAACCCTATCTGGGGCCAGGGAGTGGGGCTAAACACCTCTTCCTCCACTCAAACTTACTGCTGGTTGCAACTGTGGCCTTCAAATCCCAGAGGGATCTGGAAGCAGGAAGAGGGAGTGATGATCAACCCTGCAGAGTCCTGCTGCTGTAATTCTAGACTGCAAATCCCAGAGACCTTGGGGGTAGCAGGAAGAGGAGGTGAACACACAGCTAGTGAGCTGTGCTCTAGAAGCCCCTGGCTTCTGGCCTGAGCCACTGCTGGCATGTGGCTACATTTCCTGAATCAAAGATAAATATCTGATCACTTCTATTTCAGTTTAATCTGTGCAGTTTTGACTAACTTGCAAAGACTGAATCGATTCAGTCTTGGACTTTTTGACTGTCTTAACTTAGCCCTTCTGATTGCTTACTGCATGCTTGAGGTTTAGCATTGAAGTTCCTCCTAGAAAGGTGTTGTTTCCTTCAGCATCTTAGCTTCACTTTTGCATGATGTTGCAGTGCATAGTGACCATGTTGCCACTTTGATGTCAGTCACGAAGAGCACGAAAAGAACCATTTGGTCTGAACCTTCTCTCAAAATGTATGTGGGTGTAGGTGACCCCTCTCCTTGGGGTTTCAGAATTCCAGAGTGTTTCACCTCTTCCTACACCAGTGGCTATTGAAGAGAATAGAATGGCCCCAAATCCTCTTTGCAGAGTGGTTCTTGCATAGTTTATCCAGAGGAAGAGATGCCCATGAGATGGGTTTCTTCATTTCACTATCAATAATTGCAGAAACCTTAGAGCTATAGTGACCCAGTTCAGTCCTCTATATTTGTGGAAATTTCAAATGATGGACGATCATCATTAGCAGAATGGTAGCAGGGAGTGTTTCTTTGGATGCTGTTTCTTCTTTCCTCAGAGGCCAAAATTTTCCATTGCATGATAAATTTTTCACTTGCCTTAGAACCAGGATCCCCTGTGTGTTAAGCAGCTTGGAACATCATGGGTGTGCTCTGCTAGATCAGGTCCTATGTTCCCCTTGTTCCCAATATATAGTAAATTTTAATCTATTATATATAGCCTGAGCACCAACAGCTAAGCAGATAAAGGAGATACTATAAATATGAAAAGGTGTGCAAAAACATAAGATAGAATTGAAAGCAAACCATTCCTCTCTGTTGACCAAAGAGACCAGGCTTCTTAGGCCCTGTTCATAATTTAGTGGAAGAACTTTACTATGTGAACCAGCAATTTTGGATGGTGAATCTCATTATAAAACTCTCATACTACAGTTTATATTGCTTCAGACTCTCTGGCAGGATTATCTGTAGTACCGTATGGTTCTGCAGCATGTGCTTGGAAAAGTATCTCTGCCAGCATTCATTGGGGAAATGGTACTTAAGCAATATTGTAGCTAAAGTCATTCTGATTCCCCTACTGACTGGACACATTGGTAATTAAACCAGGAATGCTGCAAACCATGCAGATAGATTCTGGATCTATCAGGTCCCACAGAAACCCAAAGGATAGAATCACCCTTTTTGAAATACATGTTTGTGAACTGAAGCACCTGGTTTAGGCCTGATTCAGGAGAGTACTTAAGTATATGTTAGGGAGGGATGGGTTTGAAGCAAACACTTAAACAGGTGTATTCATTTCACTGGATTCAATGGAATTTATACACCTGATGCAGTTAGGCATGTTCAGATGCATTACAGAATCAGAGTCCTATATTGTGCCCAAGAGTAACTTTAAAATTAATTTCTATCAGTACATCATAATCAGCTGCCATATGTGAATGTGAAACTGTTCTGATTTTGAAACAGCTGAAAGAACCGATAGTCAAAAATCCCCTTCACATTTTTCTTCCTTTCTTTTTTTAATTGTAGTTGTCTTTCCCTGATGCTTAGTACCTGTGAGCCCCTAAACAGCTCCTTTAATCCTGGTTTCCATTTCAAGCTGGCCTCTACAGTTGTATTTCGTTTCTCACCTTGTTTCCATTAGAAGTCAAGACAATTTACAATGTGAACTCTGCTTTGCCTTGCCTCTGTGTGAAATAACCTGACTTTGCTCTAACAAGCTGCATCCTGTTTGAGGTAATTCTTACAAGGTACAACAAAGAGGAAGAAAGAACACACTATATTTAGTAGGGGAATGCAAAGGAAGGTTAGGGGAGGGAGGATCAAGGGGTGGGACAGAGTGCTTCATGTGGAAACATGAAACAGGCTGGACTTCTTGCTCAGACTTAGATCAAGCATTGACTTCATCTGTTACACAAGCTTTAGAAGCCTTGAGGGTTTTCTTTTCAGTAATGTTTTCTTTGTAACTGGTTCTAACAAAGCAGATCAAGATTAATTAGAGCAGTAATGAGACTAACCCCCCAATTATGCTACGTAGTGACCAGACTGAAGGGAAAAAAATCTCAACAAAACCAAGATACTATTTTCCTCTGTGTGTGTGTAACTGTGCATGTTTGTCCTCTTGCTCCCTGGCCAAGAATAGGTGGATATGTGTTTCTTTGGGTCAGATATTTGATTAATCAGTCACTTGTTGACAACTGTATTGTGTATCCTTTGGAAATACTACACTTGCAATTAAAACACTATCAAGGAACTCTGATGAAGGATCCTTATAGTAAGTAAGCCAATGCAGAGGTATGCTGATGTATACAAATAATGGATAGCAGCTGCAGCCACGTGGTATAGATGAAAACTGGCCTCATGTTAGAAGCCTTATTTCTAACCCAAAACCTCCCCCAAAAGAAACCAGTCTTCTTGAAGTTTTGAATGTTGCCTCTCATTGCAGAGTAGAAAAGTTCTGCATCATTTTTCTTTTTTGGGGGGGAGGGGGAGTCAGTATATCAGGACACACAGTTTTACTTCTCTGTCACATTATATCAGTCTCCATTACACTCAACTGTCTGGAGTAGGCAAAACTAAATTCAAGTGTAGTTTTAGTGGCATAAAACCAGAACGTTATGGTAGTAGGTCTGAAAAGGTTTCCGCTTTCTTTGTGGGACTCATAAAAGACTAATGCTTAGAAAGTCCATGAATGTTTATTTTGTGGGGTGAGAAGTGCCTTTTAATATGTTTGGGATGAAGTGGTGAGTTTTCTTATATTTATTTATTTTTAATTGATTGATTACATTTATCCCTCTCCTCCATCTTTTACTTTCTGCCTGCATTTTTAGAGAGTGAGTAAGCATCATGTCTGTGTGTGTGAGATGCGCTAAATGCACTGGGGGCATTACAGTAATATTAATAATACATAAGAGTAAGCTGGGAAATGACAGCTAGTTAACACAATCCTTGCACACAATGTGTGGTGCCCTATACTAAGGCAGGCAGGGGGGGATTAGCTAGAGGCTAACCTCAGAGGGTTTATAAAAAGGCAACTCAGAAATGCTGAGGGAGGGGCTCTGGGCAGAAATTGGGGCTGTGTGAAACAACACAGTTTTGTTTTGCTGTTTTGAAGCACTGTTCCTTTTTCTTTCGCTGAAACTGTTTCGATGCATTTCGACATTTCGCCATAGGCTATAATGCAGAATCATGAAAATGCCTATAACTTAGTCATTTCCTGCCTGGTTCAGATGAAAATTGCAGGGATGGTAGCCCCTCCTGAGGGGCATGAAGCATGCCAAGTTTCAAGGAGATAGGTGCAGGAGTTTTTAGGAAACTGCACCTCAAACTGTTCGAAGCAAAACTCTTATCACTTGCTGGCAGCCTGCTGTCATCCTGCGCACAGCTCTGGAGGCCTGCGCTCCCCAGGAGGGCTGAGGGGCTGTGCCAGACTCTTCCTGGGGGGTGCAGGCCCCCAGAGCTGCATGTGGGATGACAGAAGGTGGCTGCTGCCAGCTGGGACCAGCGCTCAGCATAGCCTGCACCAAGCACCAGTAAGACTGGTGGTGCCGCTGGCCCCAGCCTGCAGCAGCAGCCTGCTGAAACCCCATGCACTCATCGGGGGCCCGTGCCACCCAGGAAGAGCTGGGGAAATGATCAGAGAGCTGGGGGAATCGAACAGGGAGCTAGATGTCAATCTAGCAAGCAACCCTGGCTTCAAAACTCAAAATGTTTCAGAATTTCAGGAACATTTTGAGTGCCCTCATTTCATTTTGAAAAAGTTTCAAAGTTTTTTGTTTCATTTTGATTTTCTGTTTCCAGCTCAAAAAGCATCGAAACAGCTTTGAAATGAAACACCGTCAACATTTTGCACAACCCTAGTAGAAGTGGAAGAGAAAGTCCTTTCCCTAGCCAGTAAGAGGCAACTGCAGGGCAACATGCTGCGTTATGGAGATTGCTGGAATGAGGACGGTTTTTGTCTCTGGTTGTCCTTGAGTGTGTGCAGGTTTGTTGTTGTTTTCCCTTTGAGCGGCAAAGCAGAAACTCTATTTCTGCCAGATTTGTGGGACTGCTGGTAACAAGCTAATGCTTAGAAAGTCCATGAATGTTTATTTCATGTAGGGAAGGAAAATAATGTTCAAGCAGCCTGTGACACCACTGGCATCCAGAAATGTTGGGAGTCTTGGGGGTGGAAGAGGAAGGGAGCATCTCAGTCGGGGCCTGTCCCACTGGCTGTTGCTGAGGAAATACCTGTTGCTTCTGAGGACTGGCTCCAAACTGCAGCTGTTTTCTCCTAGTCCATAGGCTAGGAGACCACTGGGAAATGGTGTCCCTGGCAAGAGATGTTCATGAAAGGGACTATGCCAAGCTTTGGGTGTCTTGGCTGGACTTTGTACTTCCACTTGATGCTGCTGGGACATACCAAGATGTACCACTCTTCTCTCATTCCCCTTAGCTTACTTACTGCTTCTGTCTTTACCCAGAAACATGTAACAGCTGTGGCCTGATCACTTTCTTCTAGTTACTAGAAATCCTTGCCCAAACTCCTTCTTCCCTTTCCCTTCTTGGCCTCCAACAGCTATTCCCTCCCTTTCAGTTCTCATTCCTCTCCCACTTGCCAAGAACGCTGTCTCCAGCTGATGTAAAAGTTAATTTTAACATATAAGGTTTTGGAACAAGCCAAGTTAGGTCTGGAGATGGGACACACTGCAGGAAGGGAGTGGGGGAGGGGTTGTACTGGAGTATAAACACTCCCCCTTGTAATATGTGTGAGAGCTGATGCTCTCTGAGCAATCGACTGCTTATTATTATTTCTTTTAGATGGGTCACCTGGGAGTGGAGGAATTTTTCTTTTTAAATTAAACAGAAATCTTGTATAATGCTCATTTCTGAAAAGAAGAAAACCTTCATCATGGAAGCAATTAGATGGAAGATTCAGTGTAAAGAGTGATTAGTTGTTAATTTTTGAGTCTGTTGACCCTGACAGCATTCTTTTTCAGGTGCCTTTTTCGCATCTATAGTTCACAGTTACTTCTCATTCGGTAGTGATTACATGATATGCTCAAGACTGAGATAAATGTAGTGGTTCTGTCGGAGTTGTAGCCAAGTCCAGATGCAAGTGGCTACATGAGCCGTGGAATGATTATTCATATCTGGGGGTTTTCTTTTTAAAATCTCAGTGACTGTTCTAAAGGTGTAACTTCCTATACTATGCTGTGACCTAAAAATATAGCCCTCCTCAGTACACATTTCAATTTCTAAGTCAACCAAGTTGGAATTTGAACTGGAATTAAAGAGGATACCAGGTCAGATGCAAGTAACCGGTAATAAATACTATTGGCAAAATAGGTGCGTGTTACAATTTTATCTTATCCTGTCCATCGGATTACAAAATCCTAGTCCCACCACTTCTAGCAAAACAAAACAAAAATCTCCAAACCCTAGATCTATACAACTCTTGTCTTATTTTAAAAGAGAAACCAACTAATTAGAGATAGCAACAAAAAGCACATTGTACCCCAGTAAATCATGGGGCCAAAAAACTCAGAAAAATGCAGTCTTGTTAAAATATGGACTTTGTCCAGTAATGGAATGAAAAAGAAAACTTGAATGGATTTGAGTAAAAACCCACTCTGCTTAAATTCTTGGGCTTTTTATTCACCATTCAGCTTACATCAGTGTTAACATCTACTGAGAAATGCAGCCATTTACAATTTGCAGTTCAATGTGTTACTTTAATTAGTATGAAAATTAAAGGGCAACTATAGGCCAATGTGAATGATTATGGAAATACATGTGCATCGCATGCAATGTTCTCATTTAATTAATCGTCTTGTAAACTATATAGAGCACTTTAAGTCACTTGCTGAGTATAACAACTCCATTTTAAATAACCACTTAATACTTAACAGGATGTGGAGAAAACACTATAGCGCACGACTGCTTCTCAAGTTACAGTGCCTGAGACTTTTCAAAGCTGACCCAAGTCAACCCAAAGAATGTTTAACGCCCTGTGTCGAACACAAGGAAGTCTGTGATGTACAGACAGTCAATTACATTTTTTTAAAAAGTGAGAAACATTTTGTGAAATAGCAACTTTAGAAAACTAATTGGCAGCGGCAAACTCGTAAGAGAAAGCCAAAGCTAGAGGGGAAGTTTTACTACAGTAACTCTAGTCAGGGAAAAGGCAAATAAAGGCATCTTTGTTTCACAGTCAAATTAGCTGATTAAGGAATAAAACATTTTAACGTGTTTTAAATGCGGCATTAATTATGTATATGAAAAAAATTCAAGCCAGATTCCATGAATTACACTTTTGTGGGTGACCGGAACATTCCGGGAATAATAATCCTTCTCCATCGACGCCTTACTTCATTAGGCAAAACGAAATATTAAGGGTCCTATTCATTGAAAAAATTCTTAGGCGTTCAGGTCACATCTTTTCCCTGGACTGTTTATAAGGGTACAATTTATGGTACTGATTTTAAACAGAAATCAGAAAAAGCAAGCTACTTTTCTAGGACAGGCGCTATGAAGTGGGTGGGACTAGAGAAGCTATGGGAGACGCTGCTGGGCCTCATTTCCCTATTTGGTAATGGGATCCCAAGTCACTGGCGTTATGGTGGCTTTTAAACCTGGTGTAATGAAATGGATAATCAAGCCCACTGTACATAGAAAAGTTGTGTGCTTCAGTGAATAAAACCTCTTTTTTCCTGCACAGTAACTGAGTGGATGTTTAAGTTTTGCCTCTCATTTTATTATTTCGAAATACTGGGGAATGTATTGTTCAAGTGGGTGAGGGACAAAAGCTACAGGGTAGTGCCATGTACTGTGCACTGCCCAGTACAGAGCAGTGCAGGGATGTACTGTGCTGTCGTCTACCCCTTTCTTCTTACAACAGCGCTCTGTCCCAATCCTAGGCCTCTGGAGTGGAAAATCTGCCCCGTGTCAATCGGCAGTGATTATTTTGTGATGTGCCCAAACATCCACTAGGGTCTAGTCTGAGACCATCTAAGTCACTCACTCTTATTCTTTGAAAGCAGGTTTCTTGAGAGAAAACACTGATGAATAAACCTACTATCTCACTCAGCACCCACTCTGCTTTACCAAGTTAGTTATGCTATTGTTCTGCAGTCTTTTATTCCTTTACCATCAGAGGACCAGATAAAGTTGGACAAAGGCAATCTTTCTGTCCTTTCCTTTAACATAATTAGAATAGTCATTTAACGTGTATACATAAAATCACTTAAAGAATTAAAGGAAAGAAAAAAGGGGGAGATGGAATGTTTCTGGGCTAACGGCTGGTTCAACAACTACATCTTTGATGCATATAAAATGGGATAGTACTTCACGTGGCTGGGTAATATTTGCTTATTTAATGGTTTAGGTCATGTGAACCAGAACCTGACTTCAGGTGCAACTGTGCAACTCTGCGGACCAGGATAGCTGCACAGTAGCAACTGAGTAAAGAATTTAGCTCAATGCTTTTGAATAAATTCCTATTATAGACTGCGTGCAGAGGGCCAGCTTTGGGATACTCGCACAGTTCCTGGGGGCAGAAGTAGAAGTGATCAACTGTCCCAGACTTTTCCGGCCAGTCTCAAATGTCCGAGTTGTGTTCTAGTGTCACCTGAGAATCCCTGAAATTTGTCCTGAATTTAGAATATATGTCTAAAATCGGCTAACCCCTACCCCTACCCCCAGAACATTCCCAATAGACCATGCAACATCTAGTAAGAAACACAGCTAATTAACCAGGATGCAGTGCCTTGTGAAAGTGGCTATGTTGCTTCCAGTTCAGAGGGAGCTTACGGCTAATTAGTAGAGTTTTCAGAAAAAGTAGTGCTGCATTCAGCTGGCTATGCTAACCACAAATGGCATGGACTACTTTTGGTTTTGCAGATCTGAAATGGGCCTCTCATGGTGACCTGGATTTGGCACCCAAAAGTTGGTTACTTTAGATGTAAGATATTTAAGATGTTACCTTCGTTATTATAATGCTGGTGATTTCAATTATTCACAATAGGGTGTAAACGTATGGCAGTCTGTCCTCATGCATAAGCTTTTATGATCTGCTTCCTTTATTTATTCTTTAATTTAGTTCATCACAGTTTTTTAGGGCTTACCTCAGTTTCTTGACCATTTTTCTTACCTGTGATGGTAGGCGACACTCTGCATAGATAGTTGCTCCTATGCTCGAATGAGGCATCCTCTGCAGCGAGTGGGCTTCACGAGTTTCCCCCTCCTCGTCAATATTCCTGAGGCGAGTGGAGCCTGCCAGAAGCTGGTATTTTCCCTACAACTTCTGCTACTTAGTTAATGTGTCAGGGATAGATCAATGAAGGTGGGAAAATGTCTGAAGTAAAGGCTACCTCTATTCTGTCAAGTATTTGCATCCTGACCTTTCTGCCAGTTGTGACTCCCAGCTCTGGAAGTGAGTGAAGGTAATTTCCTTATAGGAAAAGGGAGGAAGTCTTCTCCTAGAAGGGAGGCTTTTTTGGCCTGATACAGGGGCTTCGCTCCTGAAGATTAATTAGAAAACATAGAGAGATGAGCTCTTTCTTCCTAACTAGCGCCTTTTGCTAGATTTTCATATTCTACCTATCACTGTAGTAGCTGAGCAATTTCCCCACTTAATCTTTTTGAACTGTCACCTGCAGATCTACTCCACCCACTAGTAATGCTGAAATATGGGAGCTGGTTCAGAAAAATCTCACTGACTAACAAGCTGTTTCCCATGAACAGCGTCAAAGATTTCAAAGTCACTGTTTGCAAAGGGAACTTTATGGCAGATGTAGACTAAGCAAAGCTTTTATTACTACCACACGGCAAGGAATTCCTCAGATTCTCCTGGAAACGGGTACTCTATCAGTGGAAAGTAACATTGTATTGGCCTGTGCATTGCCTCAGGGGTATTTACCATGGTAATGAGATCAGTTATTCATCTTCTAAGATCACTGGGAGTATAAATGCTTATTTAAGTAGATGGTATCTTGATTGCAGCTGAGCCAGGAGAGCTGTTAAGTCTGCCTGCTTCAGCCATGACTCCTCTGTTAAAGGTCTTGGGTTTTTGGTAAGCATGGGAACATCTATTTTAGCCACTTTTCCTAGCTTATATTTCCTGTGATTCACAATACATACTATAGCACTGGTCTGAAACACTCCCCAGTGAAAGGGGTTCTGCTACAAATTATGTCAGGAAATAATGTCTGCTTCTTTCATCACTCAAAGGCAGTTAGCATGTCATTTAAGGTTTATGGTAGCTCTGTTCCTTTGTTTTCTATGGCTGCTCTCTTTTTCATGTACTGCTAGAGGAGTGATTATTGGATGCAGGGGAAAGATAACTGAGAGGGAGGGAAATGTGCATTTGTCTCATGTTGGTTGGCTAAAGCTAGCATGATAGAGAGAAACCTATTATTATTATTTACATTATAACAGCAACTAGATATCCCAGTGGAGATCGGGTTCCTGTTGTATCAGTGCTGTACCAATAGTTGGAACAAACAGTTTCTGCCCAAAGAATTTATGGGTAAACTGACAAGACAAAAAGACCACAGAGCACACAGGGGCGTGGAAGCAGAAAGTGGCTTGCAACAAGCCAGTAGCAGAGAAGGACCTCAACCCGAAGGTTTTTTGAGTTTCTGGTTGGTTCCCTTTCTATTAGATTATATTAAATGTCCACTCCAGAAATCCTGCAGGCAGACATCTCCACTCCTGAAAAGCTGCTTTGTTTTCTCTGAGTGACAGAGAAGGTGATGGGGAAGAAGTGTGGTTTTGTGGCTAAGCCGTACCACAGAGACTGTTGCCAAGAAGGAAGATGTTTTCCTGAACCCTGAATTGCGTCTTCACTGGGACTGATCTTTTTTCAGACCTGAAAACCCCAATTTTACCTGCAGATCACAAATTATTTTACTTTGCATTCCCACGCAAGATGGTAATAAGAAATCCAGGAGTAGGCAGCCTGAAGTGCTCTCCGACAAGTCACTAAGCCTCTTGGTTTTTCAGTTTGAATTTTACAAATGTTAGATCATATATCATAAGGAGACATGCAAGTGTTAGCATGTTAGCATGGCCTATTTATTTCCTACGTAAGAGAATCTTTATCATTTTGCCTCGTGAACTAGGGTTTTCATCCTAACTCAGTGTAAATTTCCTTTGCGGTCACAGCACATAATAAGAAAGTTAATTTTCTCCACCAGTTGAAGTTAGTGCAATGTTTTCAGCTGGAGTACACATCTAAATCACACTAATAAATTTTGCTGAAGTTCTCTGGATTCTACTAGAATATGTAAAATGGGCTTTCATTTGTTTAACTATATCAAGCATTTACATAGCAAGTTGCATTTTTAGACACAAACTAATTAAACCAGCTAACCCTTCTGCAAGGCATGTATGCATGTATGGTTTTTAGTTGGTGAAATTTAGAGCTGTTCTAAAGTAGATTGGTCAAAGTTACAGAACAACAGGAACTAGAGAAAGCTGGAATTACAATTTAGGAGTATGCAGTTTCAGTCATGTGATTAAACCAGAATATTTATTTGACAGCCCCTTGTATGTGTTTAACAGATCAAACTCTTTGGGGTTTAGAACCATTCATCACTTTGGCCATGCTACGGCATTGAAATATAATGATTATACAACTGGTTGCAATATAATTGTTGCTGGAGGATCTGAATTGGTAATAATACACATTACTATGACTTTTTCCAGCATTATTAAGAATCACAACAGATGTAAGGCATATATCCATTATACTGTAAATAGGGTGGTGCTAAATGACCTTCTCCTTTTGTACGTCAAAGGTTATGGCATCTATAACTTTAACAGGAGTATTTCTTCCTTTTGGACAACAGCTTTGTTTGAAGCAAAACCTGCAGCGATCCCTCATGTCATTTCTGTACCTGCCAACTTAAATTGCAGTAGAAATACCTATAGCTTGCTACCCTTCTTCCACATGAAAATATCAGAGGCGTGCAAGTTTTCTGCCTTGTACTTCCCATGAAAAATATATTGTATCTAATATGTTTGGTTTGGGAAATCAGTTTTGTCCACTATAAACGATTGCCCTTAATAGCTATGTCTGGTATAAGGGGAGTGCACTGTAATAAACTGAGAATAAAAAGTAAAATGACAGACAAACCATTTGAGATGGTGACTGGAGCCATTTCAATATGTTGTTAGAGCCATTGCCTGAATAAATCAAATGACTGATAACAAGTTTCAAGCCTTTTTATCAGTTCTCTGCCAGTGCCATGTAACTACAGCAAAACCCATGGATTTCTCTGATGGTTCATCTGAATGGCTATCTTTGTTGTTGCAGGTAAGAAGAGCTTCAGGAATGAAACGGCACAGGAAGCTATTACTTGTAAATGGCTTGCCCATTGCTTTCAATGATAGTAGTAGTAGAACTGCTGAGCACATTGTTGCTTGCTCTGTTTGTAAGTATGTCAGCGAAGCGCGGTAAATCACCATGCTCAGTGATACAGTCCCAGTGCATGCACTGTGAATAAAAAAGGGCACTTTGGGGAAACGGGATGACACTGTGGTTTAATGCTTAGCTGGTAATTAGGCAAGGCAGTGCTCACATGCAGCTGTAACTGCACTAGCCATGGCCTCTCTGGGAAGACCTCTGGATTCCTTGAAACAATGATTGCTGCCCACATCCTTGAGGACAACACAGGATATATTCCTGCCTTGTTAAGGAAAAAGGCAGGGCAGAGTCTTTGTCCTGTCCTTGTCCCATGTTAATGAAGCCCAGCTGGTGTTGCCAGAGCCTGCTGATTCTTGTACAGCAGGACAAGCACCATAGTCTTACCTAGACACTGGGCTTGGCATAAAGAGAAGTTATTGCATCCTCTCTCCTTGGGTATGTATTTGCAGACAGCCACACTTGAGCCCTAACGGAGGTCAGTGTACTGAAAATGATGAGAATTACATGCTTCTCTTGGAGAACACCCAAGGGGCAGATCCTATTCCACCTATTGGACCTCTGAGTCCAATTCTATTCTACCCTGCTCAAGTCCCTAAAAAAATGCTAACACACTTGCTTTTGTAACACACTATCATCTTACTCCTAAGACCAAGTCACAGGCAGAAGGAAGATCCATCCACCTCTTATAGGTATATACAAAAGTTGCTTTTTTTCTCATTTAAAGCGCTTTATTGATGAGACTTAACAGAAGAGCATGGCTTTACAGCACTCTAAAATGAGCACCATGATTTAAATTAACCCTTGTTAAATGAGGTATTAAATTTGATGGGCTGTATTTTACAGCACTTAAGCAACCTACAGTGTTTAAAATAACTCCTGTATGCTGGTCAAATTTTTGACCAGTGGAGAAGCCCTAGGAGGCTCTGGAGCACCCCCTGCCTCCTAACCTGGAAAATGCAGGGAGGCTTGAAGCACCCTCCCCTCCTCCCAAACATGCACTTCTGTCATGTTAAAAAGCAGTATAACTTGATAGTGTTATACAAAGTGCTTTAAATTACAGTGATGTAAAATGTGCATGGAGCACTTCTGTATACACTAACTATTTTGGAGGGACTCAAGTAGGATGGAACAGGAACATGCCTAGGTGTCCAGGTCTACTCAGGCAGTAGTTGAAATAGCTTCAGGCCCGGTGTACCTTTTTATACTGAAGATGTGCATACTGAATCATTCTGGAGTGTTCATGCCTAGGTACTATTTAAAGGGTTTGGGGAGTTTTGTGTCAGAATGTATATCTATTTCACTGTCTTCTTCCTGTTCCCAGAATATCAGTACCATGGTAGGAAGCTTATGTACGCAAGATCCTTGTCTCTTCCACTTGGAAAATTGTATAATATAAAACAGGCTGAGGTTTTGGAGATTCTGGAAAATTCATTCTAAGATGTTTGTGGGGTGGAAGCTTTAGTAAAGGTCCCTTTCCTTAAATTACTGTTTCATTATCTTGGAGGAAAATCAAAACTCTTCAAACCATAGTACTGGGGAAACAGTCTGAAAATGTTAGCATCTCCACTTCTTACATACCCAGCACATCTAGAGATCAATTTAACCTGCAAGACTGAGCACTGTATCTAGATGTAAATATGCCCTAAGTTCAGGTGATATATCCTTATCCTATTGGAGTCAATAGGCCCAGGAATTTATTGCAAGTATCTTTAGCTTTAATTTATAGCAAGTATGATTGGCTTTAATCTAGGTCAATCAGTAGGGATGGGGACCAAACATGAAGTACGTCTCTGAAAGTCCATCTCTTCTTGTGTCTTTTTAAATTCACTTAAGTACTCTCTTGCTTGCTGCCTCTAATCACCACTCAGTCCATTTGGGCGTCAGACATCAAAGGGGTTACTGCATTCTTATTGCCGAATTTTCCTTAGGTTCCCTTCTTTTAAGGACCAGGGCAGGTATGCACTGATCTGCATATAGGCCAGGTTTTCAGAGGTCTTTTAATCTTTGGTAATTTGAATTTACATGGAGAACTTGCAGGTGACAGTCTGGCTCTGCTGACACAAGTAGGAATGAAACCATGTCAAAATGGTTCCTGAAAGTCCTAAGATGTGCTTGAAGCATTTCAAGAGAACCCTTGATCCAGCGTATCAAAGGGTTACAGTAAGATCAAGAAGAATTAAAACTGATGGTGTGCCAAAAACCACCTGCAACACAAGGTCATTACTCACCCTCGTTAAGGCGGTCTCAGTGCTGCGGCCTGATCTGAAGCCTAATTGAAATGTTTCAAACGCTGCATTATAACGAAGATAAAACAGCCGCTGCCCATTCCATGGCCCCTGCTAAAAAAGGCAGATTGGTAATAGGGTGGAAATCTAAAAATTGCTTGAGGACAATCAGGGCCTCTTAATGATGAAGCCACTTCACTCTTTAAGAGGGGGAGGAAGTCTCCCACATGCTGAAGAGACAGTAATAATGACCCACGTTAGGAACATTCCCATATTCCAAGAAGTATCCTTATAGCCAGGCCAGTTATGGTTTAGAACAAGAGAGGCGGTGAAAAGGGTAATACCATATTTGTAATGCCGTCAGTTGCACAAAGCATTAGCCCTCCGGCATACAGCACCTCCCCACGCCCCTCAGTCATTTTTTTTTTGTTACAATCATTTTCTATAACCACAGCCCTTGACCCAAAAGAGATCAGTAGGATTCCATCAGGTCTAAATTATGAGATGCTGCTGTATCAGAAGACAAGATAGTGGTGACAGGAGGTAGTTAAGTGCTGATATTATCAATTTTCCTTCAAAATTTAGAACAAAACAAAACAAAACCCGTTGATGGCCAATTTTAACATGATAATAAACTGCAAGTCACAATTACCAAAAGAAATCCAATTATCTTCTCAGCATCTTCCTCTTTTTTGTTCTATTATCTATTCTAGCAGGCAGGTCAGTGCCCATATCCACATGATTATCTCACCATCCGCATGCCAAATTGTGAAAGTTACTCTTCCTGGGCTACTGTTGGGCAGCTCTATACAAAGTCTTGCGCTTGCCCTGAATGATGTGCAACTTGTAGTTTGGCATCATCTTTCATTCTGCAGCAGCTGACTGTTTTTAATCTCTTTGAAAAAGTGAACTTGCCCATCTTAACGCACATCTGCAGACCCTGATTCATATCTGGCCACTGACCAGGTTTGCTCCCTTTTCTTAATCTCCTGCTGTTTTGATAACATCCTTTTTGCATTGTGAAATACACTAGCCATACAAAACTACATTAGACACGTGTGTGCACACGCACACACATGCACACACACACACACACAAACCTGAATAGGAGCATCAGTTTCAGTGTGGAATACAGCAGTCAATAGCTGGCTAGTTTAAAGTCTCCATACACAAAGACAATTGCAGATTTCTTTAGCAGCACAGGCCATTTTCTTTGGTTTGCAGTGTCCTGTACAAAGCACATTTTGATTTCACTGCTATAAATCCTACCCTAAAGTCTCCACTTTTTCATTATTTTGATTTATTCCATTTTTCATATGTACTATATCTTACTTTTCTGCATATTCCATACAGAACAAACTGATGTTCAGATGAGCAGGATCCTGATTGTGGAAGCAGTCACACACACAAAACTCAAACATATGAAGCCTGATAGCTTCATCTGAACTATTTCTGTTCTTAAATATAACCATACAAACACATGTGCTGAACTATGCCCTTTATTATTATGCACATGGAATCAGTAGTACAAAATATCACTATGGTGGTCTGTGATGCCATTTTCAGTCTATTCCTTTTATTAACACCTTCTTCCCATAACTTTTGTAGTTGTATATAGTCTTCCTATGTGTAAAACCAGAAGGATTATCTTTAGAGCTACTGAAATTATAAATGGAACCCCTCCCCCCCACTTTTAGCCAATAAATATACCACTTTTTCTGTTTACTTTTACTGTTTTTGCATATAAGACGTGAATTTTATGAACATTTAGTTATTTTCAATTGTTTAATGGATAATTTGTGCACACAAATTGCAGCCTATTTTTGGTCATAAGCTGGTAGTTTTATTTATGTTATGATTGGTCACTTAGCTGTAATGGTGCTGTAAAAAAACATAAGCTTATTGCAGAGAAAGAGAGTCCCGGTTACTGGAATTATCCCCAGCCAGATTCAATTTGTATTATTAGTTGTATTATTTAGAAAACATAATTAACAAAAGCAAAGAAATCTGGAAATTGAACACAAATAATAGAACGCCTCAATTTGCATGCTTCATGAATATGTATCACCTTAAATACATACGTGACCACAAATGTTCTTTTTACCGGGACAAAGGAATTGGCGTGTTCTTGGCTGACTTGCATCTGCCTGGGATGCTGTGCCATCAACTCTGATGTCTTCTGAAGATCTTGGCTTTGATTTTTGTCTTTGATGAGGTTTCAGTCCCTAGTTCAGGGGTGGGCAACATATGGCCCACGGGCTGTATCCGTCCCACGAGGCCATTCTATCTGGCCCCATGGGGCCCCTAAAAAATTTCAAAAATGAATATTTATCTGCCCATGGTTTCTGTCAAAAAAGACAGAAACCAAGGGCAGTAGAACCCAGGGGAAGCCCGGCGGGCTCCTGCAACAGCAGGGCCCACCCAGCCCTGTTCCCCCAGCTGGAAGCCCCAGCAGGGGCTTCTGGCCCAGGACCACATGGATGCCCTGCACTGGAAACTCAGGTAAGGTGGGGGGGAAAGGGCAGGGGAGGACCCCAGGCAGAGAAAGAGCCCGGGGAAAAGTGGCCTGGAGAAAAGCTGAGTGTGGGAGGGAGAAAATGGCTATTTGCCCACCCAGTGCCTGGTACCCCACACTGCAGCTGCTCACAGCCTGCCTGGGGCTGCCTGTGCCTGCTCAGGACAGCTCCACATGGTCTGTGAGCAGCTGCAGTGTGGGGAGCCGGCCACAGGGCAGTGGAGGGGCCACTTTTCTCCCCTCCCCCCCTCAGCTTTTCCCCAGGCTCCTTCCCTGCTCTTTCCTGGCACAGAGGAAAGTGGCCTGTCCCCTGCCCCCTGGCCAGCGCTCCCTGCTGCAGCCACTTGCAGCCCATGCGGGGCTGCCCAGAGCAGGCACAGGCAGCCCCAGGAAGGCTGTGAGTGGCTGCAGTGTGGGGTGCCAGGCACGGGGTGGGGAGGGGCCAATTTTCCCTGCACTCAGCACCACCTTGTAACCTGGTCCCACTGCTAGCCTGGGCCCGCACTGGCTCCGGGCTTGCCTGTTGGGGCTGCGCGTGGTGACAGCAGCTGTGGCCCCCTGTGCTTGGTGCACTGGGCAGTGTTTGTCATGGCCACCTGTGGGCTGCCCAGTGTGTGAGCTTTGGGTGGGCAGCAGCAGCTAACACTGGGCAATGATTGTTCTTGCCAAAGAAAATTCATAAATTTATACGCATCTGATTTTGTACTGCTCTAGTAATTGTGAAATGTTGCATGATTTACTGAATGATGGGGCTTGTGTGTATATGAATCCCACCTATGATTCAGTCCTGCTGTTGTGGTCCAGTGGCAGAATCCTTGTCTGCCATGCAGGTGACCTGGGGTTCAGTTCCCAGCTGTACATATAACTACAACCATCAAGGCACTGAACATCTGGACCCAGTCTGACCGCTGGGTTTTGTCTCAATGTTCTAAGGGGGGGATGGAAGGGCTTGGCAGCCTTCGCTCCTCTATGCTCTTGCCAAGGCATATGTGTTGAAGGTCTGGGTGACCTCTTATGCATACATTGTGATCCAGAAGGGTTGATGGTTGCCTACTACTACCTATCATTCAGGAGAAATAAAGATGGATTAATGAATTACCTAGCATTTCCTGAACCAGTTTATCACTTTGTTCCAACTGTATTCACAAAAGCAATATGATGAGGCTGCCTTTTTCCCTAATGGCACAATGTAGGGGAGAATAACTACCAGATAAAGTATATTTGTGTGCACTGGAAGTGTCTGTGTGGTTTGTGCTATATTAGAAAGATTTAGCTTTCTTGAGTTTTGAAAGTCCTAGGAAAAAATACTTTTCAGAGTCTTTTGAAAATTTAGACCCTAACAGCCACATGTCAAAGAAACAGAGCATGTGAGTTCTGAATGCCCAGTGTGAATAACAGAGTTATTATAGCATATTTTTATTAAAGAAATGCCTATTACAAGGCATAGAAGAAAGAAGCTAACAAAGACAGCGAGTTACTGCTTGAGAATTAAAAGTAGTTTTCATCACATGAGTAGAAATAGAAGTTGGTTAATAGAATACCCTAATGGTCTTATGGATAGTCAGAATATTTTCATATATTGAATGTTATGAAGTATGACTAGAAGCCAACATTTTTATCATTAATTAGGATTCTGAGATAATGGGCAAAAGCTATCCTTTGACTTGCTTCATCCTTTACTTACTTGTTCAGATTTTTTAAATATTGGTTGAAGTATGGGGTTTTTATGCTACGCAAACAGCAGCAGAGTGTAGCTCTGACCAGCCAGCCTTTAGTTTTGGGTGGCATGTGCTGCCATCATGTGTACTGCCCCACTTTTTTCTGGCACATCTTTTTTGACGCCAGGATTTTCTGGTGCCAAAAAACCTGTTGTGCTGTAAATTAGCAGCATGGTGAATGTATGCATGTGTGGTACATGCAGTTTGCAGTGCTGTGGACAGGTTTGCAGTGAAAGCTCCTCTGGATGTGCCCTGTACGTTTGTTAGGTTTTGTCTAGTTGATAGAAAGAATCCTTCAATGAACAGAAGAACCCAGCATTATGCATAACCATTATTAGTTATGTAACATCTGCGACATGATACTACAATAGAACCTGGATTCTTCATATCCAGGTATTTCGTAACCAGTGGTGACACACAGGGGGTGCACATGCACCTCCTGAGAGTGCTGGTGCATCCCGTCACAGCCAGTGGCTGGGGGGGTAGGTGAGAGTGCTAGTGCCCCTCCCCATTCCTGAGAGCTCTGGGCAGGGAGTGGGGCCACCAAGAGAGGTGGTCCC
Organism: Crocodylus porosus; assembly: GCF_001723895.1. Classification (NCBI taxonomy): domain Eukaryota; kingdom Metazoa; phylum Chordata; order Crocodylia; family Crocodylidae; genus Crocodylus; species Crocodylus porosus. Next base: position 36,961,147 of record NW_017728907.1, on the reverse strand, counting down.
CCCCCGTGGCCTATCGCACTCACCTGGAAGTGCCAGCGGCCAGCTGCTGCCACTTGCAGGTTGGCAGGATTGGCGGATTGGCCTTGGGGGCACCCCCCCGCCCTGGTCGCTGACTGACTCAGGAGGCACCAGTTTCCCATGTTCATAACTACTTAACTCTCAGCAAGTTGTCAAATGAAGGACCAGCCATTCAGCTTTTTGCTGCTGCTTCTCCACTGGATGGAGCACATTAGCAGGCTTGCGCAGCCCTTTGAAATAAAGGCCGCAGCAATCAGGTGGATCATCTTAGTGGTCCCATATAGCTGTTTACTGTGGCTGTGTATAATCCTGGGTGGTTTGCAAACCCTCATTTTCACCAGGACCCTAGAACAGGGGTGGGCAATTATTTTGAGTGGAAGGCTGCTCACCAAGTTTTGGCAAGTCATTGAGGGCTGCATGGGTAGCCCCACCCCTTGACAGGTGCCCCGCCCCCTGTCACCATCTTGGGACCAGAAATCCCTGACCTTTTGCCTCCCCTTGCCTCCCAGAATTAGTCCTTTCAGCAAGGGGTTTTGCCACCTCTGAATCAGGAAAAATACCAAATTATATTCTAAAAAAATCAAACATTCATTAATTTCATTAAAAATATATTTTTGTCCTGATTTACATGTGTTTGTATAGTGTACATAGAGGTGATAGTATAATAGCTTAAAATGAAGACTTACTCTTGTATATGGTGGGAGGGTGGGTGTGGGGGTGTGTGATTTGGTGGGGGATGGATAGGTGTGGGTGGGTATGTATTATGTGGGGGGCTGGGAGTGTGAGGGAGAGGGTGGCTGGGAGGCTTGTGGAGGGGGAAGGTTTGCCTACAGCCTGCTCCCTGTTCCCTATGGCAGGCAGAGCCCCTGCCAGTGCTCCTGCAAGCCTGGGCTCTGTGCTCCTGTCGCTCCTGGCTCCAGGGCACTGGTGTGGGCCTCATGCTGCTGCTCATTGTCACTTGCCCCCTGTCTGCCACTGCTGCCCTTCTCCTGCTCTGTCCCAGCTGTTCCTTCGGTCCTGGTGCTGCAGCTGTGGTGCCAAGCAGCTGATGGGGGAGGGGGAGTGGGGAAACGGCTGGGGCAGGTGAGGGGAAGGGGCAGCAAGCAGTCATGGGTGGGAGCACAGCAACAGCCGAGTGGGAGCGTGGGGCCCGCCCTGGTGCACCAGGGCAAGTGCCGGCGGGGCCCAGAGTGAGGCAGGAAGAGCACAGGGCGGGGGCAGCTCTGGAGCCAGACTGGCTCCCTTCTCTCCCTGCTTGAGCAGTGCAGCACAGCTCCATAGAGCCCCAGGCAGCCCGGCCCCATGCTCCTACCATCCTGCACTGGGCCCCACTGGCCCCAAGGAGTATATTCTGGTGATGTTAGATCACAGCTCTTTCCCTTTGACACTTTTGTTTATCTACCTCCATAGTGAGGCAGGCTTGCTCTAAATGATCAATGCCTTGTATGTCATGCTGGTGGTCAATTCAGCACTTGAATCTCTTAGGTATCAATTTTAATATCACATTTTTTCAGATTGCCCTTCAAGTTGTCATTGAGTCTTTTCTTTTGCTCACCTCTAGAGCAGTGACCATCTATGATGGTCCTACCATCTATAGGACCTGTTTTGTCAGGCATCCTGCTGATGTGTTCTGTCCAAAGGAGTTAGTGCTGTATAAACATGGCTTCAATGTTAGTGGGGTTTGCTTGAGACAGAATGCTGGCATTTGTTCTTTTGTCTTTCCAATTGACATGGAGGATTTTCTGAAGACATTGCTGATGGTAATCTTCCGAAGCTTTCTGGTGTTTCAGATCTCTCGTCCAAATTGGACTATATTATAGGACTGACTAATTGACATATGTTATTTTACCTAGGCAGTTCTCTTCTGTTTGAATTATAGATGCTTTGAATAATGCCTGCTACAAAGCTAGTGAGTAACTCTGGTTTAGAAAGCCATGCCCTTAGTTTTGCTTTTGTTTACATTTTGCCACCTGTTTATTTGGGGGAAGACACCAGGAGTACAGAAAGATGGCTAGAGTAGGAAGTATTGATGGGATCCTGTACCTAAGATCTGGTATCTGTCTTAGGTATTTGTTTTATAGCAGTTACTTCACTTTCTTCAAGAGAGGGTACTCTTGATTTTCAGTTGTGTGAGCATGGTCAGAATCAGGCCCACAAGGGCAGTGATTTTAAGTGCTTACATCTAATTTTTTGGCACTTTGGGTAAGTTGAATTGTCTCAATCAAATTCCTAGTGAATAAATAGCCATATCACAAAATGGTTACCTTAAGTGACAGTCTTGGTGTTGACCAATCAACTTTCAGAGCCCTTCTCACAATGTATATTGAGTTCCAAGCTGTGTTGGCCAGGTAGTTGAATAAACATTTTTTGACTGTCTCAGCTTCTTCTATATGAAAATTGGGATCAGAGGATCTATTTTAACTCAGTTTCTCAAAGGCAGAGTCTGCATTCTGTGTATTAACTGCATCTCTGGGAGCTCAAGGGGAAAAAAATGTCCTTTCTGGGTTATGTCTGTATAGTTACAATTACTGTTCTACTTGGAGGTCTACCCAAGTGAAACCTGCAGAAAGCTGATCAGCTAGTCTCTGTTACTTTTGCTGGAAACCTGATAGCCCCTAGATGAGATGGACTAATATGCTTGTTGCTGAAATCCAAAATCTAGGAAAAACGAACTGATTAGATTGAACAAGAATTTGCATTACAGCAGGGCTGTCCAACTTCTGAGTGGCCAGGGGCCTGTGCCCCTGCCTTTCTGTACACTGTGCCACAGGGCCCCTGTCCTATGGCAGGTGACTTGCTCCAGTGCAGAGTTCCCAGGTCCTCTGAGTCTCCTGGCTGTGGAGACTCCCTCAGATTCTCCATGCCCTGCTGCCCAAGAGCAGGGCCAGGAGGTGGCAGCTGGAGGAGGGAGGGGGAGCCCAGAGATTCTAGTGGTGGCCACACCAACAGCTGGAACGGTGGTAGGGGAGCAGTGCCCGGACTGGGAGTCTGGGCTGCAGCTTAACCCCCTGGGGACTATATGTGGCTCCTGGGCCACCAGTTGGACAGCCTTGCTTTATAGTATTGACTATTGTATGAATTTTGGATACAGGGCCATATCTCCCTTGTCTTGTATTCAGTCTGATTCTCTGTATTCCCTATGAAATCCATCTTCACAGGAATGGGTTTATTTCTTAGTCATTGAGATTTCTATGATTCAGTCTATAGATTGTATTTCACAAAAGAATTTACTCTTCCTGAGAGTGGTGGGATTTCTACTGAGGACCACAGAAAGGACTAATATCTGTTGTCCTGGTATTTTGGTATTCATGGTCTAGCAGAGGCCTACCATCCAGAAGATCAGAAATCCCACTGTCTGGAATTCTGTTCTTGCTAATTGAAACCTGTATTGATACCCACCCCCCATTCATTCACATTGGCTTCAATCTTAGATGTTACTTGGAATATGGAGAAGATTGTGAATAGCAGCATCAAGAGAAGTGGTTTCACATTCTGTTGCTATCATAACTAGTGCAGTGTTGACAGAGTTCATGTTTGCTTCAGTTGCAGCAGAAGTAAAATGACTTTATTCTGTGGGGCCATTTATAATTGATTGCTGTAGAGCACTAGGACTACTGGCCTCTTGTTGCCTACAAAAGCTTGTCTTTCTGAATAAATTAGACTGTAAGGTACCACCCTGCTGTACCATTTACCAGAACTATTGGTGAAGTTTACATAGTATTGAATTGATTTTGGGGGGGGGGGGGGGGGTTCCTCCCTATTATCTTCTCCTTTCTCTTACATTTAAACCTCATGGTATGTTTCCCAAGAGTTAAGCTTGTTAAACCTTGTACTCTGGCCAAATTCCAATCTGGGTAGTTATATTCTACTTACAGTCCTCCTCTCTTGTAGGTTCAATTGAATAACACTTTAATTGCTCCTTGTTCTAAGCTGTTGTGCAGAGTACTGTTAAAGAGTTGCCAAGTTTTACTCCAGAGGCAGTTGCATTTCAGTTTTAAGTGAAATAATTATTGTATAGAGGTAAAGCATTTTGGGATTGATCTGGATTAAAGGTGCTATTAATGTAAGCCATTATCAGTGAGGAAGGGAATAAATTCAGTGTTTAAATGCAGGTGCTCTGTTGCTTTCTGTGATAGATGAGTTCCAACAGCATTTTCAATTCTGTTTAAAATTTGAAGTCACTAAACCTTCAGGCTCTTCTATTTCTTTCTTAAATTCATTTCCCTGTTTAGATGAAAATGAAACACTTTACAACTTACTTTAAACTTTCTTCAAAAGGACTGCTGAAAAACGAACATTTATGGGAAGCATACAAAATAATAAATGAATGTTAAGCATAGCAGAAAGCAGTGTTTTTAAACTTCCTAATGTGTGGATGTTATACTCTACAGAATTACATGAGACAAGCATAGGCTGCAGAGGGACAGAAGCAAAAACCAATGGAATGGATCTATCCATGCCAAGTGGTAGAAAAGCCTTACCACCCTGAAGTGTTGTACATAGGAATAAATAATACCAATGAAGGGGTAAAGGAGACTAGGAAATGAGCCACTTAAGTAAGGGGGCATGAACACCTATATTGCTATTGCAATTCTGGACATAATAATGAACAATCCTAGGAGTTTCTCTCTCACCCCATCTCCTCTCTGTCTTGCACATGTGCTTGCATGCATGTGTGTGTGCATGTGTACATGCACACCCACACCTTTTCTCTTACTAATGGTAGTGGATTAACACAGTCACTACCTTCATGGTTAAACTGCATTGTAAATGGATAACACTTCTTTGTGTTGCTGCTTTTCAGGTGCATACTTGCTTTTAAGTTTGACAAAATGTTTTCCTTAGATAATTTCTGATTAATTTTCTTCTGATTCCCAATAGATACTTGTCTAAGTGAAGGTAGGAAAGAAACTGGGCTGAGGTTTGAATGATTTGTGAATATGAAGGAAAAAAGGAGCAGTTTAAAAAATACCCTACAGGAAAGAAATAATGGGCAATATGTTTCCTTTTGAACTTTTTCAAATCAACCTCTGGAAAAGGTGTCATAAACCCCCCAGAAATGAGTAACAGCACAGGGACAAAGAAAACTCTGTTACAGATGTCCCTGCAAGTCTATGAGCAAATTGTTTTTTTCTAAATAACTCCAGAACATTACGCAGCCTTAACAAGTTTCCCAGGACAGGAACTCCTAGTTTATTACTTGCTCACATTGTCATCAGAAATTAATTTTGTCCCTGAAAGACAAATTGGCTGGTAGCTTATGAAGTTAAATGGAAAGAACAAGTGAGCATCTGTTTCTTCTGCATTTTGTCTCCTTGGTGTCTTACATATAAATGAATCAGAGTGTTCAAACTTAAATTAAGATCTTTGGCTAGATAAACAGTTAAAACTGGTTCCCATAGCTACCTCTCACACATAGCTGTGATTGCATTATAATCCCCTAGTAATCAGGTCTAAATGAAAGAAAGATGATAAGGGTGCTATTTTCAGTTTTCAGTACTGATTTTTATTAGCTCTCAATCAGATCAGGACTGCTTTGCCTTTCATCACATTGTGGCAGTGTTTGTAGAATCATTAGAGTAATAAAGTGTAAATCTTAGTGAGGTGCATTTTTCTTGAGGTGTTTTATATAACGAAAACTCTGAAGATTACATTGGCTGGTACAAGAAAGATTTGTTTCTGCAACTAAAGTGAGAATGTAATGTATGATATATTCATTTATTCTTTACCCAAGTGAATATCTAATGAATTACCTAGGCAAGGTAAAACAAAAAATAAAAACATCCAGAAAATCTGCTTGTCTGAACATGGCCATACTATACAAGATATTTGCAGGTATAGTCTTTTTTAATTTGCCTCGTTATCTGGCATTGTATCTTTTCCAACATATTACCATACACAAATGAATTACAGGCAAAACTACAAGCTTTGCTGTTACTGGCCTGCTGTTTGGAGTAAACTGGTGCAGCCCAATAAAACCTTATGTTGAAATAATATATATGTATTTATTGTTGAATAAATTTCAGCTAAAGAAAAATACATGGAGGGACTTGATGCTGCTCACAGCAAAGTTGGTGGCAAAGTTCCACTGGTTTTAGTGGTGCAGGATAAGGCTCCCACACGTCTTGTCTGATATGTGCATCCTTTATGGTTCGTTTTTTAGTTAATAGCTTTATTTTTAAATAGGTTTCTGACTGGTAAATGTTGATGGGACTTCACCAGCACCATGAAGGTGTTCCTGGGCTTTTCTGATGGCAGACCTATCCTTTAGAACTGACAAAGTTTCTAATAATGTCACAGGATTTTTCTCAGGGTCTGCAAGTGTGCCTCACATGTGCAATTACATCCCTGTTTAATACTGTGGTGATTTTGCTTTACCATAGACTTTCTTGTTATATCTGGAATATGTTATAATGTATCATACTATATGATAGCTATTAAACCGCCTCCCTGTTTTAAATGTTGGATTTTATGTATTCTATGTTTAGATTAGAAGTGAACTGGCCCTATATTTCAGTGATAGTCATTTATGTTCATCTGTGGGGCTGGAGAAATATAATGTTCCAGTGGAAAATATTCATAAAAGTTTGAAAAAGCATTTTTCTATTTTTAGATTTGATTTTAATGTACTGGATGTAACAGCTTTGCTTAGAAATAACATTAACAAGAGAGAGCTATTTGCTATACTGCAAAACTAAAATTCTTTGAGCCATCAATATTATTTGTGAAGTTAGGCAAGTCTAAGATAGTCTCTGTTGTTAACATTCATATTATATTAAGTTGAGGTTATTACATTTCTATAAGCTATACCTAAGATAATTAAATATTGGTATTCAAAGGAGGTAAAAAAGGAAAAAATCAGTTCATAAAACAGTACAGTTATAGAAATAAAATTTGTATTTGAAATTTTAATCTGTCAACACTTTTAAGACATGGAGAAGGTCTCAGTCTCAAATGAGTTATTCCCCATTAATATTTTAAACTATAAAAAGCTCAAAATCAAACACCAATTCATTAAAATCAAAGCAAATAAGCAAATGCAGTATTCTGGTCACAGGTTTTGTGTGTGTTTGTATGTTGATATGCAACTATAATATGTCTGGAAGATGTTGCTATTTCTAATGATATAAAAAAAGAGTAAATTGTAGAGCCTGATTATCAACAGATAACAAGACATACTGTATATAAATAAATGCTCAGCATCAAAACCCATTATTGGATTAGCTATATAATCATGTTTCAGGCTGTAAGTCTGTGCTGACAAATGAACACTTTTCATTTGGCTCAAGGTCCTCATCAGCAACGGAACTAATTTTACATTCTCACCCATTAAGTGAATAAGATGTGGAAAAAGCTGTCTGCTTTTTGAAGTGTAAATTTGCTGCTACAGGCTGTGCAGACCAAAGCTCTTTTGAAGCAGTGAAATGAGATCATCTCTAGGGACATGTGAACCTGACAAAGTTTAGGTCACTTTATGTGGAAGGTATGGGGGTGTATATGTGTAGAGCCATTTGGATATGGTTTCAATAGTGACTTATATGGGGCAATTTAGAAGATACTAAAGTTTACAAGCTTTTTGTCCAAATTTGTGAGAGCTTGAACTAGAAGCACAGATGCAAGCTTTCATCCCTTGGAAAGTAAGTTCCATAAACATCTGAATTGGGTACTTGGCCAGCAAAGCTTGGAAGCACTAAACAGACTATGTACTCAGCCTCTCTTGCTTAGCATAACCTAATCAAGTGGCCAGTGGGGGATGAACAAACATTCTGTAACTCCTAAGAGGTGGAGGAACCTCACCACCAAAACCACGCTTCCTTCTCAGTCAAGGGATCACAAGAGAGAGAAAATCAGGGCCTAGTTCTCACTGCCTTGAGCCCATAGGGCATTTATAGATGTGCTGTGAGTGTGTGTGTGTTTGCGGGGGGTGATTTAATTAGAACAGCTCCATGGGTACCTATGCACATGGAGCAAGGCTGCTCGGACATGCTGTAATTACAGCATAATTCCCATGCTCCAGTGGACTCCAGCATCACATGCATCAGCACCTCCATGTTCAAAAATGGCAGCAAGAGTGGTTTAACTAAAGCCGTTGAATGAACTTGCATGTGTATAGGCACCTATAGAGTCTTTTCTCACTCACAATAGTGTAACTCCATTGGTGGCAATGGAATTATATTGATATATGCCATTATGGATGCGAAGAGAATCAGGATCCATAAGCACATGGGGTATACACTAGTCTGCACCATAGTCTACACCAGTAGACTGGTATGTGTCTGGGTACTTGTTCTTTATATAACTCAGTGACCACTTTGGTCAATAAAATATATCATTTAAACCAATAACAACATGGGCTTGACTTTAAAGAGTCTTGCTTAGACTTCCTGGGCAGGAAGTTTTTGTGGTATCCTGAGAGGAAAAGTGAGAGGAAACGCATTATCTTCAGGCTTCTAGCAAGGATAATAGAGATGCTTTGGATAAAAGTTTGGGAGGGTAAAGGGTCAACTAAAGTGAACACAAAGATAAGACTAGTATAAACTTCCAATTGATGGCACGCAGTTAAAAAGAGCAGAACATACCTTGTTGAATATGTGTGTATGTGCATGCATATGCACTTTTGTGTATGTATGTATGTTATACGTATAATAATATACTCTTTGCAACTACATGCCATTGAATGGAAATTGTATACAAGGTACTATAAAGTACAAGAAAACCTAGACTGGCATCCTTGAATTGGACAGTATATCAGCATTTTCCATATTGTCACATGGAACTAGTTATATCTAAGGCCAAATGACTTGATCTTATGGTTTTGAAATCATATTTCAAAGAATAAAGGCCTTCTACATCCTGCTTGCAACTATGATGGGTATCAAATGATTTCTCATGTCCTTACTGATGCCAGTCTTTAAGAGAGGCAAATCAAAAGATTCATAAACCAAAGAAGTTCTTTGCTTTTGCATGCCACATACATTTTTCACCAGATTTGCAGGCACCAAGAGGGGAGAATTCCTTTACATTGGTAGCAGAGCACCTAAAAGCCCTACAAGCTTGTAGCTAGAGAAAGGATTTCATTTTAAAAACTACACATTTTGCCTTCCACTCTTAAACTCGCCTTTCTGATTTGTTAGATGACATGTTATAATGGAAACAATAACTTTTGTAGAGGAGAAGAAGGAATTGCCTGATGGTGTGAGTGCAGAACTGGGGGCTAGGAATTTGTCAAGTTTTTGACGCTAAGGATAACTCCCTCTGTGATCTTGAGGAGATCATTCAGACCCTCTGTTTCAGTTTTCCCAATTGCAAAATGGAACTTATGATAACGTCGACCTCACTGGCATGTTGTGAGAGTTAATTAGTTACTGTCCCTGAAATGCTGTATAAGTATTCTGTCTTAATCCTTTCTGCCATCCCCTCCCTCTTCCCTGGCTTCCCAACACCTGAATGAGATAAAGTTAGCCAAAGGGTGCAAGAGAAACAAGAGAGACTTTTATAAGTCTATCAAGGGAAAAAGAAATACTGGAGAGAAAATAGACCCATTAGCAAATGAGGAAGGAGATGAAGTTAATTATGATTTTAAAATGGATGAGCAATAGAACTGCTTTTTTAAAGAAAAATCAGTCTTTAACAAAAATAATAAGGACTGACAATTAGGAAGCAATGAAGACCTTGTAAAAACAGGTGTTTGATTAGAAAGCAAGTGGGAGAAAACTTGGAAAACATGAATATATGCAAATGAGAAAGTCTAGATGATACATGTCTTGGGTCTTAAGAATGATGATGATCTAATGAATTTATCCAGCTATTTATGGTGAATTTGGTAAAATCAAGGGGAATGGGGAGACACCATATCAGTGATCAAAAAAAACCCCAACAAAAACCCTCGCAAATGATCCTTGAAAAAGTAATGCCTAGTGCTTACTGCCCAGCAAGTGTAAATCTATAATGAAATGGAGAAATAACATTGAAAGGAAGTAAAATCTGTGTGCAGTATATGATAATAAGTCCAGAAGTAATAAACACTATGTGCTTGTAAAGAGTAAACTCTATTACATGTATTAGGATTCATTTTTTAAAAATAGAATTACAAAATTAAGGGATGAGAAATTCAATAGATAAGGGGCCAGATCCTCAACTGCAGCTTTGTCTGTGCATCAGCAATGGATGTGGTCTGTAATATCTGGATTTCAGCTAACCACTCGATAAAATGTCCTATGAAAGCTGTAGTTGGAAAAAGTTGATATCGACTTCAATATAAGTAGTGCCATGTGTGCTGAAAATTACTGGAAGAGTAGAAATAGAAAGTAATCTGAAAACAAAAAATATAGTTAAAATTACAGTTGTAAGTATATATGGCTTACTTAAACATAAAGCATAATCAAGCAGCATAGTAAAGGGAAAAGCAACAATGGAAAAAAGCTAAGGACATCTAAGTTATGGTATGAAAGTCTGGAAAAATCACTAGCAAATGCAAACAGAAGTTGGTGGTAAGTTTGGACTTGGGTAAAATCTTTATTACTGATCAGATGTGAGCTCATAAACAAAACATTATCTGTATTTGAAGATGATACCAAGTTTGCAAGTGTCTGGGAGTATTTCTGAAGAAAGATGTAACATGATAGCATCTCATACCTATTTTCTATTATTCTCAACAGATATTATGATGTTAGCTAGCAAAGAAGCTTTTGCCCCATTTTCTGCTGGATTCCATTTAAAAACCATTTCCTACACATTTTCACACCAATAATGGGGTCACGGCACACACAGGCTTAGAAGCACAAATCCCCTTAACAAACACCAGGAACTGTGCGAGTAACACCTTGAAGGCTGCTTTGAAGAAGTGACCCAACAGATTAATATCTGTAAAGCTGTCTCACAAATGTATGGAAACTCAGATAGAAATGAGTTGCCCTATTTAGCATCAAGATTACAAATTGCAAAATGAAGAGTATTAAAGGAATAGCATGAATGGTTCCTAAAAGCATAGTCCTCAGGCAATCCATACAAATGTGGAGGCTCTTAGGGTCTGATTTTTATTTTCCTTTACAAGTAGTGTTGCACTGATACATCAGTCTGATATCGGACCAGTACTGATATAAAGAAAATTGTATCTATATAGGATATCGGGCCAATGGGGCCAATAATTTGGCTTATAAATGCCCGTGCTGCACACAGCCACAACACTTCATGGAGTACAGCCAGCATCATGGAGAACTGCCTCCAGTTGGTAAGTCAGAAGGGAGGGGGGAGGGAAGAGGCATGGGGGGGGGCAGTTCAATGCCCTCATGGTGAGGGAGGGGGAAGGGGCAGGGAAGGGGCATCTCCCCAGGGGCTGCTGGGGAGATGCAGGACAGAGCTGTGGCTCATGGGGTGGGGGTGGTTTTTGCTGCTGCTTACACCCCGAGAGGTCTGTGCAGCATGAGGTGGGCAGCAGCTGCAGGATGGATCTGGAGCCAGCGCTGCATGGCTCTTCTCACCAGGAGATGGGCTCAGAGTGGGCTCCAGCAGTGCTGGGAGGAGGCTGCAGCCACCTCAAATTTTGCTGCAGCTGCGCTCCCAGCCCCACACCACTGCCTGGCTGAATGCCCTGCCTCCACACAAGCACTGGGAAAAGCTGTGGCTGTGGCAGGTGGCAGCACAGGGCTGGGAGTGCAGCTGTGGCAAAGTTTGGGGTGGCTGCAGCCTCCTCCCAGCACTGCTGGAACCCTCTCTGAGCTCAGCCCCTGGCAAGAAAATCCCCACACATATCCCCAGCTCTGGCTCAGGCTCCACTCCACAGTTGCCACTCACCCTGCCCTGTGCAGATCTGGGGGCACACGCCCCCCCACCCCGTCCTCCTGGGATGCAAGCAGCAGCGGGAGCTGCCCCCACCCCATAAGCTACAGCTCTGTCCCCCACCCTCCCTGGGCAGCGCCTGCCCTTGCCCCCTCCCTCATCACGGGGGGCGTTGATCTGCCTCCCCATGCCCCTT
>NW_017728907.1:36942445-36949055 GCF_001723895.1 Crocodylus porosus | reverse complement strand
CCCACCCTCCCTGGGCAGCGCCTGCCCTTGCCCCCTCCCTCATCACGGGGGGCGTTGATCTGCCTCCCCATGCCCCTTTCCTCCCAACTCCTTTTTCACCACACCGGACTTACCACCTGGAGGCTGTTGTATTGGAAATCAGATCCGTATCGGCTGATATGCCTCCTTAAATATCGCTATCAGTATCAGCTGCCAAAATCTCTATCAGTCTACTTACAAGTCTTTTCACTCTTCTGGCACAAAATGAGTATGATTTACATGTGCATCTGCTTCAGACCTCTTTTCACTCCCAAGTTGGTATAAGGAGGACGTAGTGTAAAGGAGAATGTGACTCTCAGAATCAAGACAGACCAGTTTGAGTTCCTTGTATGCCAGTTTCCTACCTGCCACCTCATTCTTCCTCAGTTTTTCTTTTTTCTAAATACCCTAAAACAGTACATTGTATATTCCCTCTTTGATTCTAAAAAGCAGCATAGATTTTATAATATGGAATTTATATTTTTAATTCCCATTATGATTTCACTTAATTGAGTGGAGTGGTAATTCACCAGGCTACTAAATTTAGTCAGGCCATCTGGTGACATAATTTTACTTAGCATGATAGAATGTATCATAGGATAGTATGGCATATTAAGCAGCTGAATCCAGGTTTTCTTCAGTAGTGAACTGTATCATTTCTAGAGGTTTGAAAAATATTCACAGTACTATTTTAAAACCGTTACACTTGAAGTTCTGATATGTCACTGTAAATTTGCAAATATGTTTGAACTTTGAAAAAAAAGGATATTTTATTCTTCAGTATCAAGAACAATGTTAAATGAGGCTCTTTCCACTGTGGGCAACTTTTTAAAACTTTGTTACATCACTTCAAGTGCAGTTAAAAAGCATTAGTTTTCATATTAAAACAACTAGAAAATTCAAATTTGCATATATTTAAATATGAAAGTGGCCATTTTGAGAAAACTAAACAAAAAACAAAATTTCAGAGTTGGAACCCAATTTGGAATGGAATTTTACAAAACAATTGTCAGAACTTTTGTCCTGTATCTGTTATCGCTATGCCTCAGCTCTGAGATGCTGAAAATAATAGCTAAAAGAAGAAGAAAAACCTCTAACAAAAGTTGTCAAAATGGGAGAAAGTTCATGTTAATGACCTAAAAATAATAGTTAGGGCTTGGATTAGGGGATGCTCTATCACTAATACAACTGTATTGCCAAGTAACTGACCCCTTGGTATAGAAAAGAAAAAGCAATATTTTTGGGGCCCAAAGACTCATTCTTTTTTCTTAGGCTTTGAAAGGAAATAGTCACTGTCCTGTTGGAGTTAAATTATACCAAGGCAAACCAAGCTGGTGGCATCTAGATGCTGGTCTTCCTTTCCAGTGAGCTTCCACAGGAAAGCAGCAACTATAATCAATTTAAAAAGAAGAAGAAAAGAAACACCAAAATCAGCCCAGGAACATTCACATATTTGTTCCATATAAGCAGAGCTAAATAAGGGACTGAAAAAAGTGCTCTATGAATGTTCACAGCTGAAGTAGCGATCAATTAAACAGAGGCCACTCTTCAGAAAGAATCAAAGCCAGATTTGGCCCCTAGGCTGTAATTTGGATACTTCTGGAGTCCCCACTAATCTGGATACACTGAGCTATTTTTTTCTCATCTGGTGAATATATGCATTCTTCTGACTGAACAATGATATCTTTATTCAAATATGAACAACTAAATAAGGCGTTCTATCCTAATGTAGCAGGCTTTCCTTCCTATTCTACCTCATACTTTTCTACTGCTTTCCTTTTGCCTTACCAATGCATGGTAGAAACAGTTTGCAAAATCAAGCACTGTTGAGACTGTTTGAAACCTATCCCTTTAAAAATATATATATTTTAAAAGGAATAAAAATACTCATATATCCTCTCACTCTGTTGCAAATTGCTTACTTGTCTTGTGCATGAATATATGGTGGTTTGCTTATATTCACAGAATCATAGAAAATTAGGATTGGAACAGACCTCAAAAGGTCATCTACTCACCCCCCCTGCTCAATGCAGGACCATCCCCAACTAAATTATCCCAGCCAAGCCTTTGTCTAGCTGGGTCTAAAAACGTCCAAGGATGGAGAATCTACAAGCTCTTGGGTAACCTGTTCCAGCATTTTACTATCCTCCTAGTGAAAAAGTTCTTCCTTATATCTAACCTAAACTTCTCTTGCTGCAACTTGAAACCATTGCTCCCTGTTCTGTCATCCGCCACCACTGGGAACAGTCTAGCTCCATCCTCTTTTGAACCACCCTTCAGGTAGTTGAAGACTGCTATCAAGTCCCCTCTCAGTCTTCTCTAGACTAAATAAGCCCAGTTCCCTCCACCTCTTCTCATAAGTCATATCCCCCAGCCCCTAAACCATTTTCATTGCCCTCTGCTGGACTCTCGCCAGTATGTCCACATCTTTTCTGTAGTGAGGGGCCCAAACTGAACACAGTACTCTAGGTGTGGCCTCACCAGTGCTGAATGGAGGGGAATAATCGCTTCCCTGGACCTACTGGCAACACTCCTACCAATGCAGCCCAGTATGCCATTAGTCTTCTTGGCAACAAGGGCACGCTGTTGTGTCATATTCAGCTTATTATACAGGTCCTTTTCTGCGGAGCTGTTGCCCAACCAATCAGCTCCTATCCTGTACCCATGCATGGGCTTTTTCCATCCTAAATGCAGAACTTTGTTGAACCTCATGGGATTTCTTTTGGCCCAATCCTCCAATTTGTCTAGGCCACTCTGAATCCTAGCCCTACCTTCTCTCATATCTACTGCTCCCCACACCTTGGTGTCACCTGAAAACATGCAGAGGGTGCACTCTATGCCATCTTCCAGGTAGTCGATGAAGATATTGAACAAAACCAGCCCCAGGACCGATCCCTGGCGCACTCCACTTTATACCAGCTGCCAACTAGACATCGAGCCATTGATTACTACCCTCTAAGCCTAATGCTCCAGCCAGTTTTCTATCCACCTTACAGTCCATTCATTCAGCTCATACTTCCTTAGCTTGTCTGTGGGAGACTGTATTAAAAGCCTTGCTAATCAAAGTAAATCACATCCGTTGCTATTCCTGCATCCACAGAGCCAGTCATCTCATTATAGAAGGCAATTGGGGTGGTTAGGCATGACTTGTCCTTGGTGAGTCCATGCTGTCTGCTCGTAATCACCTTCTACTCCAAGTGCTTAAAAATGGATCCCTTAAGGATCTGTTCCATGATGTTTCCAGGGACTGAGGTGAGACTGACCAGTTTATAGTTCCCTGGATTCTCCTTTTCCCTCTCTTAAATATGGGCACTATGTTTGCTCTTTTCTAATAATCTGGGACCTTTCCTGATGACCATGAGTTTTCAAAGATGATAGCCAGTGGCTTTATAATCTCTTCAGCAAACTCCCTCAGCACCCTTGGGTACATCCCATCCAGCCACATGGACTTGTATGTGTCCAGCTTTTCTAAATACCTCTTCTTTCACCTCTGTTGGCTGCTCACCTTCTCCCCAAACTGTGCTGCCAGGTGGAGTAGTTTGGCAGCTGACCTTGCCTGTGAAGATTGAGGTGAAAAAAGCACCGAGTACTTCAGCCTTTTCTGCATCCTCTGTCACTAGGTTGCCTTTCCCATTTAGTAAGTGAGCCACACTTTCCCTGATCTTCCTCTTGTTACTGATATACTTGTAGAAACCCTTCTTGTTACCTTTCACATCCCTTGCTAGCTGCAACTCCAATTGTGCTTTGGCCTTCCTGGTCATCCCTGCATGCTGGAGCAATACTCCTATACTCCTCCCTAGTTGTTTATCCAAGTTTTCACGTCTGATTATGGGAAGGGAGCCAGCCCACACCTGTTTGAAGTGCATATTCCAAATGAGTGGAAATAAATCTCACATTTTGTGAATGACCATGCTTTGTTTGTTTTCTGTCCTAGTACATCTGATTTATCCATGCCATGTTTAGTGACAACAGTGCTTAAGTAGATGATCTCCATTCTTATTTCATTGTTAGGTTCTCTCTTTAAGGCTACTCTATTTTTGTACCTTTCCTGCTGTTCCTTGTTATTCAGTAGTTTTAGCTCTGCTTGTGCTAGAGTACAGGTTATTCTCTTGATCCTGATTCTTTTGATGGTGAAGTGAAAATATTCATTCCCTGGCTTAGTTTAGGTGCAAGTGTGAAATGATCCAAAAACATTGCTTGAATTAGAAGTTGGAAAATTTAAATAATAGTCGTGATAAAGTCCTTCCATTGATAAATCTGCAAAAGAAAGAGTAATAAATGGAAAACTGAGAGAGCCCAATGCATTCATCTGTGCCAATAATGTTATCCATACCACACAAAGGCAGCATTCCCTCTAAGCCACGCAGCTTAGAGGGAACACTGCACAAAGGATCAAAGTTCTTGTTCAGAATGGTTCTGTATCTCTTAGGGCAGAAGACCTAATTCTGCCTGAAAAAAGTTGAGTGTGATGTTTTAATCTTTTTTGGGTAGAGCAGGCTAGCCATGAAACTATACAGTAGAAATATAAGTAGTGCAATCCACATAAAAATGTGAATGAGCCATATTAAATGGAGTAAAGATACCAAAGAGGGTAAAATCCAGCGCTTTGTGAAGCTTCAGGCCCCAACTCGATTCAGCGGAGATTCGGACCGATTCGAATTCAGAGATTCGGCCACCGAATCAAATCAGAAGACCTTTTAATCTCTCCGAATCTAATCAGAACCCTCCAAATTGATTCGAAGAGATTCGGAAAGATGCAGACATAGACACAGCTTTAAATCTTTTTTTTACATGCCTCTAGCTACCAGGTGACTTGTGAATGCTGCAGTGCTGGGGAGCATGGAGCATCCCACAGAAGCATGGGGGGCTCCACAGCGCATTTGGCAGCAGACCTGGAAGTGGCCCAGAAGCACGTCTGGTCCACTTCTGGGTCCACTGGGGAGCTTGCAGGGGGGCCCCCCACACCCCCTGGTTCAGCGAGTGGTGCCTCCTGGATGCACCCAGTGTCTCTCCCCATGGCCAATCACCAAGCCGGAGGATCTGGAAGTACTTCCAGTCCACTTCTGGGTTCACTGCCAAGCATGTGGAGGGCCCCCCTAAACTCCTGTGGGTCGCTCCATCCACCTCAGCATCAAAGCATTCACAAGCCACGCTAGTACCTTGAGGTACGTAGAAAAAACTTTTGAAGCTGTGTCTGTGTCTGAATTGTGGATTCTCCAAATCAGCATCAAATCTTCAGATTCGGGTTTGGCTGAATTGAATCAGGAACAGTGATCTGAATCAACAAATCGAATCACTGTCCCTGATTTGGGCCGAATCTGAGTCTGAATCAAATACCGCTTTGCAGACCCTGGTAAAAATGTACATGGATTAATGAGTGATCTAAGAGTGATGAGCCAGTCTTGCAGTTGTAGGGAGCTAGTGACCAGCGTGAACCACAGCTAAATCCCAGAAGTGATGCAATCAGAAATAATGGATTTACTATCATCTGACAATGGTAGGATGCATGTGTCCATACAAATGTGTCTATGAAAACCTGGAGGACACCACAGGCAAATAGTTGTTGGTTAATAGGTGGTTTATGCATATCTGAATTTTGCCTTGTTAGCACTGATTGCTAATTGTCGTTATTAAATATTTGGCAAGGACAGGTAGATGTGGGAAACTGTACCTTTATACACCTTGGCTCACAAGAGCCAAGAACTGATTGGAACCTGCCACTGCATAATTCAGAGGCTCATGCTCTGTGTTCATCAGTTAGAACTCAGCCCCTGGCTGAAGCAAACCTCTCAGATTCCTGGGGGCTGAGTAATTATGAAACAATACACAGAGAAACTTTATTGACCTCTGATTCCCTTGTGTGTAAGTGTGTGTCAGGTCACATTTTAGAGGGTTGTGTGTGTTTGGCACTTAGCTTTTCAGCTTCAGTGGCAAGTTGGAAGAAAGCTGGGCTTCCTATCTTTCTTGGGGCTGCCAAACCAAGTCTGGTTTGCTCAGACATGAAAATTAGAGAGATTTGTTTAAGTAAGATTGGGCATATCTACATGAGACGGTAACTGCATGGCCATCTAATACTGCTGTGCAATAGTGTGTCAGGGCAAAAACTGTGCTAATATGGTACTGCAAAGTAGTATTAAACTACCGCACAGTTAGCATCACTAAAAAGCCATGTACTGGATGCTTCTGTGCAGTAGCATCAGTTACTGTGCTTTCATTTAACACTTGGTTATACAAGTATCAAACTTAATATGCAGTAACTATGGTGCATTAATGAATGTGTAGATGCACCCACTGACTCCTAGTAACTGGCACCTTAAGATATTGCATCCTTTTGGCTGGTACACAGGACAGGACACGTGGAAATTTGTTCTCATTACCTTATCCTTATTAAGAAGGGAGCCTCATTTACATGAAGCATGGTCCTCGTCCATGTGGGTACTAACGATGCGGCCAGGAGAGCCCCTGATCGCCTGATGGAGGACTACCATGCTCTGGGAGGCGTGCTGAGGGAGATGGGCGCGCAGGCAGTCTTCTCTTCCATCCTTCCAGTGAGCGGTCGAGGCAGACGTCACGAGATGTGCATAGCGGAGAC
>NW_017728907.1:36931426-36942434 GCF_001723895.1 Crocodylus porosus | reverse complement strand
CTCTTTCCTGCCAAGGCAGGGGGTCAGACTAGATGATCTACCTAGGTCCCTTCCGACTCTAGCTACTATGAAACTATGAAACTATCTATAAGGTTGAGGGTTGGTATCAGGACTGTTTTCCTTCCTTTTCTGACAGTTTGGTCCAGAGGAATGATAAATTTCTATCCCTTCCAGGAGAGAAAATGGAGGGGGGAGGACAACATTTGGTGCTTATAAAAACAGGTATGCTTGAAAAGGGTTAATGATTTAAATAATCGTGTTGAACTGATATTACAAAGGCTGATGTTACTCCATAAATTACATAAATTTAAACATGAGTAATGTGAATTGAAGAGGCGAGACCCAGATAGTCTTAATAGACTCTTGGGTAACCTGATTTTTAAACAGCTGCCTCTATTATAAAGGCTGGGGTTTTTAAAATGAGGTTTATTTGAAACTAAATCTGTTCCTTAATTAATATATACGAAGACCCATGTACAAGAAGAATTTCATACTTGGCTTATCACTATGATGGGTCAGCTTGCGATGCCCCTACTCATGTCAGACCTATTCAAAGCCCATTGAAGGAACTGACATTAGCACGGTTTGGATCAGGCCTACTGTATGGGATGAGGAAGGTACTACTCAGATCACATATGCTGGCCCTATACATTTTACTTCTTTAACAAAATATGGGAAAAAAATAATACCAGAAGAGTAAGAATTTTCCTGCATGTTTAGCTCCAATATCTTTGCTTAAGACTGTCTTCTACTCAAATGTTTATGAACGGATTCAAGGAGGAAGACATTTTACTCAATGACCTTTTAATGAAAGTACCTTGTCCATAGTCCAGGAACTGTGGCCCAAATGTCTCCCCACCCAGGGAGAGAGGGCCATAACTCCTAGCCTCCAGAGCTCTGTTGTTCCCTGTTTTTTTTGTTTGTTTTTGCTCTCTTTCTATGGGCCAATCAATCTTTAATTCTTTTATGAAAATTAGAAAAGCTTCAAAAGGGGGGTGCAGGAGTGTCTCCACCCCTTGGCACCCCATAGATTAGTTGGTTTTATAAATATTATTACCCTTATTCCACTCCAGACTTCACTTTTTATACTTGACAGCTTTTGGGGAAAACAGGCAAACAAATGCTGAGGAAATCCATTAGCAAACATTTCAGTTGCTCATCAAGTATTTATCTGGATGAATGCATGTTAGAAACTCGGCAGACAAGGTTCTTTGGACAAATCTGATATCTTTCATTAGACCAACCAAAATAGTTGGTGAAATTTTTCCCAGAAAGCTTTTGGGTACAAATACCCTTTCTCAGACAGAGGGAGCATGTGTAGTTGTTTTGTGCTCTCCTGGATGGGATGCAAGAATGCAGGTCAGTGAAAATTCAAATGCCTGGCAGTGAGGGTGAGAGACAATGGGTGAGAGAGGTGCGGGGGGAAGGGGAATGGTGATTTGGTGATGGAATGTAGCTGGTAAATTGTAGAAAGGTTACCTTGGGTATCAGATGGTAGTTAGGTTATAATGTGCTATAAATCCAATCTATATACAGTAAAAGCTTTGTTATCCAGCACTTGTGCAGAATGGGGGGTGATGGATAACAAAATATGCCAGTTAATTGGGAGGCCCGAACAGGCGTCTTTGCCTGTTCAGGCCACTGCTTCTCCTGCTGTGTCTGCGGCATTGGTGCCCTTCCTGTGGCATCGCTAACCCTCTCACGGGCCCCAAGGGACAGGGAGGCGGGCCCTGTGCAGCCTGCTATGCCTTGGGCCATGGGGGCTTGGTGAAACTGGATGTGCCACGGTGGGCACTTCTGGTTTCACTTTACCTTACAAGCTGCCATGCTGGTTAATACAGCATGCCGCTTGTAAGGTGCCGGTTAACGGAGCTTTTACTGTATTTAGTCCATTATTTTTTATATCCAGTAAATTGATGAAGTGACGATCATAGGCTCGTCTATGAAAGGAGTTTTGTAAATTCCTTTTGAGGATTGGAACTGAGATTGGAGAGAGATTGGTTATCTGGTGAAAAATATGCACCCAGCAGTAATTGGGTATTTCTGTCTTTGATAGATTTTTGGTGTGCATTTATTCTGGTATGCAGTTGTTGTTTGGTGCTCCTACACATTTTCCATCAGGGCATTTGGTACACTGAATGAAATATATTACATTTCTGGAGGTGCAGGTGTAAGATCCAGGAATGGTGATGGTATTGTTGTGGGATGTAGTTTCTGTGGGAGTGGTGGAGATTTATTGGCAGGTTTTACATTTCTTTTCATGGCATGGTATGTATCTATTTGATGGGTGCTTGTACACAGGATGGTATTTTAGTCCTTAGGGTTGCATTTTATGCCACCTAAATTGAAAGAGTGAGTCTTAATTGAAATGGTGGGTTTTATTGTGTTATTGTCCTGGCTGCTTCAGGTGCCTGATAAAGACAAAAGTGGTGAGGGGCCAGATCTTTTATTTTTCTTTTCTGTTTTTTTGGTGGAGCCTGCCTGCCTCTCCCACAGCTGGGGGGCCATTAATCTGTGCTTTTAATTTGTCAGTTTGCACCCCAGCCACAGGAGAGGTGGGCAGGCTGTACAGAAGAAAAGGATTGGGCCACTCGGTACTTCTGCCTTGAGCAGGCTCTTGCAGCCGGCAGAATGCCTGGGACCACCTGGGAATGGGCTGGCTTTCCCCTAGAGCAGTGCAGGGAGGAAGCAGGGATGGTGGCTTGGTATGTTGGCAGTGGGGATGGTGCATGGGGCGCTGGAAGTCTGGGTGGGCTTGGGGAAGCTAGCAGCCCACCTGGGCATCTCCGTGCACCATCCCTGCTGACTTCTCTGGCTGCCAGCATAACCAGCTGCCTTCCTGCTGCATCCCTGTGCTGCCCCAGGGGCAAACCAGCCCCTTCCCAGACAGTGTTCCTTCCAAGCTGTGTGGTGTGCGCAGCCATGCAGGCATGCTTATGCCACTCTCCCAGGTGCACCTGCGTGGCCGTGCACACCACGCAGTTTAGAGAGAATGCTGTTCCCAGGTGGTCCCAGGCATCCTGCTGGCCTCAGGAGCCTGCTGAAGGCAGAAGCAGTGAGAGACCCAAAACTTTTTTTCTGTGAAGCCTGCCTACCTCTCCTGTAGTTGGGGGGATGAGCTGACTAATGGCTGCAATGTTCCAAGTTGCAACATTGCAAACTGGACTATATTGGGATGTAGTTTAGTCTGTAATGATGCAAACTCATTTAAATCCCCCAAAACTAGCGGATGTGTACTGTGTGATGCCATTAAGCCACAGAAAGTGAAATTTTTGTCACACGTACATTGTAACATTGTCACATTTACAAGAGCCTGGTGTGCTTTGGGTCATAGCAAGTTTGCTTCTGGTGATGAGGTTGGTGAGGTTTGGTGCTTGTTTAAAGGCTAGGGTGGGTGGTTCTGGAAAGACCTCTTTAAGAATTGGGTCTTCTTCCATTATGGTAAAATAAAAACCACCATATACAAGAAACCCATGGACAAACATACATATCTGCACAGAACCAGCAATCTCCCTGAATACACCAAGAAAGCTGTAATATACAGCCAAGTCCTCTGATACTATCAAATTTGAACTGAGGAGAACACCCATGATCATCACTGCAAAAATCTCAAAAGGGCTCCTGTTCAACAAGGATACTCTTTCAGAGAGATAGATAACACCTTTGAAAGAGCCACCTGGATACCACATGAAGAATTGCTGCAGTACAAAAAGGAAATCCCCAAGAATTGCACACCATTAGTTATGACATACCATGCCTCCATAGAACGGCAAATCTTCAAACAATTGCAACCTATACTGGAAGAAGACCCAATTCTTAAAGAGATCTTCCCAGAACCACTCATCCTCGCCTTTAAACAAGCACCAAACCTTGCCAATCTGATCACCAGAAGCAAACTTCCTATGGCCCAAAATACACCTAATGGATCCAGACCATGTCATGATAAGCAATGTAAAACCTGCCAACACATCTCCACCACTCCCACAATAACTACACCCTAAAACACAACCATTACCATTTCTGCATCTTACACCTGCACCTCTAGAAATGTACTATATCTTATCCAGTGCATTAAATGCCCTGATGGAAAATATGTAGGAGAAACCAAACAACAACTGCATACCAGAATGAATGCACGCTGAAAATCTATCAAAGACAGAAATACCCAATTACTGGTGAGTGCACATTTCTCACAAGATGACCATTCTCTCCCCAGTCTCCCAGTTCTAATCCTCGAAAGGAATTTACTAACACCTTTCACAGACAAGCCTATGAACTTCACTTCATCAACCTACTGGATACAAAAAATTACGGACTAAATATATACATTGGATTTATGGCATGTTATAACCTGCCTACCATTTAATATCCCAGGTAACCTTTCTATAACTTACTGGGTACATTCCACCACCATTCCCCTTGTCCCCACCTACCTCTCTCACCCATTGTGTCTCACTGTCTCTGACCCTCACTACCAGGCATTTGAATTTTCACTGACCTGCATTCTTGCATACTGGCTTCCATCCCATCCAGGAGAGCACAAAACAACTACACATGCTCCCTCTGTCCAAGAAAGGGTAATTGTACCCAAAAAGCTTTCCAGGAAGAATGTCACCAATTATTTTGGTTGGTCTAATGAAAGGTATCAGATTTGTTCAAAGAACCTTGTCTGCCTATGTTTTTAGACCAACATGGCTATAACCAACACCCCTGTTAGAAACTACATCTTACTGGAGTAACGATGGATAAACATTTGCATTGCTTTAGTACAATTTGCAAGTTTTTAGTAAATGACTGTCACTTTCCTTAGCCAGTGGCCATCAGAAAACATCGTTCTAATAATCTAGATAATAAATTGTACACTTCACACTCGTCTGGTAGGGGAGAGTTGAGAAACGTATTTGACTTAGGTTTGCCTGACTGGGAAGACTACGAGATCAGTTATGAAAGTTTAAAGAATGTAAGTGTTTTTGTTAGTGAGGGTCTTGAACTAGTGATTTGCATTAAAAGAATACCACACTCGACGGAAATCCAGATTGAAACTTGAACTATGGGTTTTGGCTCAAGTCTGTTCTAATTTTTTATGTGATTTAACTCTTAAAATAGCAAGAATTTGAAAGTAATACAAGTTCATCCCACAGCAGTGAGGACTAGTTGGGTCTCATGTCTATATTTAAGGAAGAGATTTTCAAAGGGCCAAAGTCAATGGGAGTTGAGCCCATGGCTCCCATTTGTGCCTTTGAAAATATTTGCTTTTCTAGTCCATTAAAAGTCATTAATTTAGCACTGAACCTGTTCTCCCTTAGAGATAATGGAGATCAGCACAGTCATAACTGGAAGAGGTAAGAGGAGTTTTTAATTCAGCTGTCAGGATGATCTCCTAGAAGGCTACTGGAACAAGTCTGGCATGTGACATTGTGGAAAATAGAGGGCAAGTCCAATATGTACATGAAATAAAATGAAATATTCCCTTGTGTACAGTGTCAGCCTAAAGCCTAAGTGTGACAGCCCACATCAGGGACAGAACCCGGAGACAGTATGATCCTACCCATGAAGGAAATGGTTAGCCATTATAATGGAAAGAAATCTGGAAGAAGCATGGTATTGCCAAGAAGAAGAGCAGTGAAGAAACAGCAGTGAGCTTGAGTTAATGCAGAGCTGTACAGCTTGTTAAATAGACGGTGCATTGCAGTGGTATCAGCAATGTAGACTTAGTGCTGCAAAAGCTGCACGCTAGAACTTATTTAAAGAGGCTATTGTAAAAGTCTTCGAGCCAGTTAATTACCAGTTTTTGTTATGTCAGGAACTCCTTGAGTTAAAGCAGAAAGAAACTATTCATGAATATGTTCCAGTTCTGTAGTTTAATGGGATAAATTTAAAAAAAGAGATAAAGAGAGAAACTGAAAAAAATTATTTAGTTCATGGCAGGATTGAAAACCCTCACAGAAAAGCTGAAATGACACATTGTGCACTACCCCCTCTTGCATAGACCATTGAAATTGCTGTGGACTTAATTGGTCTAATTGCTCATTGCAGCTGTGCATGAAACTGGGGGGTGCACACAGTGGGCTGGTATGACCGTTGCACTGGCCTCTGAAGCTGGATCAGGGGTGGGTGTTCAAAAAGAAAAAAAAAGACAGGTAAAAAAGACAGGCAGTGGGTTCAATTATAAGACATCACCAGAAAGGAATTTTATTTGTTAAGTCATACTGTTCTTAATATTTATGAAAATAGAAAGCACAAGTGTTTGCAGGAATAAGATAAAGTTTGGTAGAAAACAAGTATGTGGAGAGCGTTATACGTAAGCCTATGTTATACATGAGGCTACCAAATACATCCCTGATACATAAGACTAATGTCTCTTCCTGCTTACTTCAGTTTTGCACATCAGTGTAGCTCCAATTTTCTTCATGAAGTTACTTGAGCTGAACAGTGTAATGAGAACAGAACCAAGCCCTATACATTCCATCTATACTAGCTGGAGGAAAATCATATCACATGTGTTTTTTGAGTTAAGTAGCAGTTATTGTAACAAATGGGAGTGAAGAATTGCCATCCTTTCATCAGTATTCTCCAAAACATTTATTTTGTTGCTATCCACTGTTCACAACATGTAGCATGTTCCTGATGTGTTTACAGTAGTGAGAATTTCAAAACTAAACCACATGAAATTTGTATGCTGTCTTTTGGCTTTCTTGAATTTTTCAGGAACTCTGTGTATGTTAAAGTCTGGCATGTGGGACCACTCAAATGTTCAGTTGATGAGTTTATATATCAGACTAATTTATTTTTCTAAAAGTTAATTTGGTATAAAGTAAGCCTAATTCCTAGGTAAAAAAGTACCAGCACACTACCTTCCTAATTCTTAACATGGCACCAGTGAATGAACGTCCCAACTATTTCAGTACATTTCTAAATATATCTTTGAGAAGTAAACATCTAAATACTTTGCCTATTGCATTTGAGGCTTACCTATGATGGCAAAGGAGCTAATTTTTCCAACATCGGCTTCATTTTGCCCTACCTGCAAACCCTTTGGAGAGGAGTCCTGGCCAAGCATTTGTGTTAGGTTTTGAAGCTGCAAGAGAGCTGAACACCGGCTGAAAATGCTGAGGCTCCTCAAACCCCAGGCACTTGCAGTTTTCTGACTCATCATTACCCACATCATTGAGACACTTCAATATAAGTGGAGAAACAAAGCATTGTCTTGTTTTTTAATGCTTGTAAAAATGTTTTTAACCATGTGTCAGGTGATAATCTTGGAATTCAGGGCTCTGATTGGGTCAGTACCTCATAACATGGCTTAACGCTGTCTTATTAACTAGAATGTCAGTTTTGATTTGAAAAGAATATTTAATCTCTAGCTGCTGTGGCTGTGAAGGATACCTAAAAATGTGAATTAAGTGAACCAATGATGACAGGATGAACCTGCAGAATGTGGGTCAATAGTTCTGAGAGGTGTGAACCGCCCCATTCATCTCAATTCAGATGCCAAAAGGATGATGATTTATATGTCAACATTGCTAACTATTTTATTTTTCATGTAAGAAAGGAGAGGAAGGCTCACAGATCTGTACAATTTACTGGCACTCATGACAGAAGGGTGGGGAAGTGGCCTGGTGGATCCAACATTTTCTGGAAATTGACTGAAACAAAACCTGAAATGTAAAAAGAGTGATAGATGAGAGACTGAAGAAGTATGAGGAAAACATTACTGGAATAAAATGAAAAGTGAAGGACTGGGTTTCTAGTGACTGACAAAAGAAAAGACAACTGCTTGAAGCAAAGAGCAGATGTACGTGAAGGGGGAATAAGAGAAAAAGGAAGCTCCAGGCTGTTTACCTGGCATCTGCTTCAGGTGTTCAAGTTACTTCAACCCTGTAATGGGGCAACTCTCTCTACACCATTCTCCCATGTGGGTTGGTAAATATAAAAGCTAGCAGGAAAATAAACAGGATGGCTAGAAAACATCACCATGCTAAAGCCCCAGCCACTGCCAGCTCTTTCTCGCTCTGTCCAGGCACAGCCACTGACTGCTGAAGCTTCTACCCAGGTTCTGATCTGGCTCTGGAGGGACAGGGGTTTGCGTGTCCCTGCCAAAGACAGCCAGGTAGGGGAGTCCTTGTGGTGTGAGAAGTGTCTTCTGGTGGATTTTCTCAGGAGTCAGGTAAGCGAGCTGCAGGAGGAGGTGGTTAGTAGGGCTGTGTGAAGCTTTGGTCGCTGATTCGATTCGATTTGGTGGAGGTTCAGCCTGACTTGGTGGCCAAATCCCTGAATTTGAATAGAATCAGGAGACGCATTAATCTCTCTGAATTGAATTGGAAGCCTCCAATTTGATTCAGAGAGATTGGATGATTTGACATAGACACAGTTTTATCTGTTTTTTTCTACGTACCTCCAGGCACCAGGCGGCTTGTGAATGCTGAGATGCTGGGGCGGATGGAACGTCCCACAGGAGTGAGGGAGGGTCCCCACTGCGCTCGACGGTGAACCCAGAAGTGGAACAGAAGCACTTCCGGGTCCGTTGCCAAGCAGGCGGGCGGCCCACCTGCACACCTGTGGTAAGCTCCATCCACCTCAGCGTTTCAGCATTCACGAGCTGCACCTGGTACCTTGAGATACATAGAAAAAACATTTAAAACTGTGTCAATGTCTGAATCGCTGATTCTCTGAATCCGAATCAAATCTTCAGATTCGGATTCAGCCAAATTGCATTGGGACAGTGATCCAAATCAATTAATCGAATCATTGTCCCCCGAACTGGGCCGAATCCAAATCCTACATGAATACAGCCCACTTCGCACACCCCTAATGGCTAGGTTCGTCAGCATCTATGAGCAAGAGGGCTTCATTGACTAGTTAGAGGGTCTTGCCCCTCCCCCACTCAAGTTCAGATTAATCGCCGTATTTGGGGTCAGGAAGGAATGTTTACACCATGTTCAGATTGGTATGGACTGAGTGTGTGTGGGGGGGTGGGGGGGGTTGCCTTTCTCTGTAGTAGGGGGCATGGCTCTCTTTGCATCTCCTGAATGTATTTTAGCAACCTTTCCAGCAGAAGGATATTGGCTGCTATGGTCCCCCTGCTTTACCTGTGGCAGATTAGGGACTTATGTCTTTTGTGTTAGGGTTGACTGTGTAGTTTTGTTAATAGGGTAGACAATGAATTTGTATAGCATAGTTTGGATAGGGATGGTCCTGCTTCAGGCAGGGGGTTGGTCTATGTGGCATCTAGAGATCCCTTACAATCCTGCTTCTCTATGATGCCATGACTTTATGCATCAGGAGAACTCTAACATTATGATAGAGGGCAGCCAGAAAACACATAGGAAGACACTAAAGACACAGGTACTCCAGAAGGTGGAAGCTAGCAGTTTGTCACCTCTGGCAACAGTTAGCACTTCTCTTCTGAATCTGTAGCTGTCCAGTTGGAGAACAAGTATGGAGACTTGGCATTAGATGAGAAGAAGCCCACTCCAATGGCAGGAGAAACCAAGAGACATAACCATGCACCTGGGGGGCAGGGGAAGAATAAAGAACCCTGTTACCAAGGGAAAACAACAGGTGCTGGTGTTTGGGGACTCTCCCCTCCGAGGGATGGAGGCATTCATCTGCTGATCTGACTTGTTGGCTTGGGAGGTCTGCTACCTGCCAGGATTCTAAGGCATAATGGACAGGTTGCTGAAACTCTTCCAGTCCTCTGACTACTATGCAACGCTGCATAGTATGATATTGCTAGGGATGATGATGAGCAGAACAAAAGTGACTACATGGCTATGGAAGCAAGGGTGAAGTGGGTAGGGGACCAGGTGGTCTTGTTGATCCTTCCATCCACGAGTACAGAAGTGGCTAGGAGCAGATGTATTCTGGTGATCAACATGTGGCTCTACAGATGGTGCCCCCAGCAGAGCTTAGCTTCTTCAGCCAGAGGGTGGTGTTCCAAGAAAATGGACTGCTGGGAAGAGATGGTATCCCCCTGACAGAGGGAAGAATGTTTTTTCATATAGGCTTGCTAACTTAGTGAGGAGAGCTTTAAAACTAGGTTCACTGCTGGATGAAGGCAAAAGGCAAGAGGTAAGTAAAGAGCCAGGGATCCAAGGTAAAAACTTAGTAAAGGGAAGCAATAGCAGAAGCTTTAGCAATTTTCTCAGGGAGAAGATAGGACATTCAGTTAAATACCAAAATGTTTATATAATAATGTGAGAAGCATGGGAAACAGAAGAACTGGAGGTATTAATGAAAGCACAGAATTATGATGTAATTGGGATTAAGAAGATATGGTGGGATAGTTCACCTGACTGGAGTATGGTCATGGATGGGTATAGTTTGTTCAGGAAGGATAGGCTGGGGGGGGGGGAGACAAACTTCCAAGTTGCAGGACTTGGTTCTCATGGGGGACTTTAATTATTGGGGCATTTGCTGGGAGGGAAACACAGCAGTGCACAAGCAGTCCAGCAAATTCCTGGACTGTGTTGGAGATAACTTTTTGATACAAATGATAGAGAGGCCAACAAGGGAAGGTCTCTTCTCAAGTTGCTGCTCACAGATGGGAAGGAATTGGTTGAGAATGAGAAGGTGGAAAGTAACTTTGGTGACAGCAATCATGAAATGATGGAGTTCAAGATCCTAAGGGGAGGAAGGAAGGCAAGCAGTAGAATAAAGACTTTGGACTTCAGAAAAGTAGACTTTGGCAAACCCAGGGAGCTGGTGGGTAGAGTTCCCTGGGAGGCAGGTTTGAGGGGAAAAAAAAAAAAAAAGAGTCCAGGAGAGCTGGCTATTCTTCAAGAAGACTGTAACAAGTGGGCGTTTCATAGTTTCTAGGGTCGGAAGGGACCTGAGCAGATCATCTAGTCCGACCCCCTGCCATGGCAGGAAAGAGTACTGGGGTCAAACGACCCCATCAGGGTGGTCATCTAACCTCTTCTTAAAGACCCCCAGGGTAGGGGCCAGCACCACTTCTCTTGGAAGCTGGTTCCAGACCCTAGCCGCCCTGACCGTGAAGTAGCGCCGC
>NW_017728907.1:36918457-36931415 GCF_001723895.1 Crocodylus porosus | reverse complement strand
TAAAGCCTGCCGGAGGAGGTCCACCAACCTAGAAGAGAACACACGCTTACCTTTAGGGGAAAGGTGGAGCCCATCCCATCCCAGCATGTCTCTCGTCGTGATGTGCCGGTCATGGCTGAGGAAGCCAAAGCCCGCCTCGAAGCACCATTCCTGTAGCTGCCAGTTGGTCTCTGCAATGCACGTTTCATGCCAGTCTGATTATTGGCCCATCCTCTTGTCTTAGGGCTTACTGCCCACTTTCCTTGTCTGCCACCCCTTGATGTTAATGAATATATGACATTACTCAGGCGGGAGGCTGCCTCTTGATTTGCCCTGGTGACAAGGGCCTATGTACACAGCTACAGCCATCCCTGTACTGTGTCCTATGCCTTGCAGATGTTCCTCCAGTGCTTCACACTGGGACCTGATCTCCAGAGTCTCACACAGGACTCCTACTCCCCCCTGGAGCTCGTAGCCCCTGTGCCCTGCAGGTAGTCCATGGTCTGATATGCAGCCTACTTATCTGGCCTACCACCTGGCCACTCATTCACTTAGGCTCCCAGCCCCTGCCAACACTGGGCTCCAAGCCTTATCCAATCTTGGGGCTCCAACCCTTGTCTACTCAGGGTTCCAAGCCAACTCTGGGCTCCAAGGTCCACTCTGGGCCCCAGGCCTGCAGTACTGGGGTCAGGGCTCCTAGCCCCATCCCCTTGACCTCTCTGGACTATAATCCCTTATCCCTTTGCCCAGGAGCTTCACTAATAGATGCCCAGAGTCAGGGCCCCCCCCTGGAGCCTCTCTCCTGGCTCCTATATGCAGCGTCAGAACTCATCTGTGAGTCTGGGTGCTGCTTCAGGTCCCTCCACTGATCTGGGCCCTGCCTCAGTACTTACTCACAGTGAGTCTGGGCTCCTCCTGCTCAATCTTACTACCCACCAAGGATGTGGGGTTGGGGTTAGAACGCACCCCATACTCACCTTTCACTGGGGAGGTGACTGGCTTGGCATTTGCAGGGACTACCCCACCACAGGCAGCCCCACCAGGCTATCCTTCCCCAGCAGGGTGCAGTTTTCTGTCACACCCAGGACAAGGAACCTCCTGCCATCCCCATATTTCCTCCCTTGCCTCTAAGGTGTTCTGAGCAGTAGCTCAGCCAGTAGCATCTTTCCAGCCACTGGCAGCAAACTGCTGCTGCCTTTGCAGTTCAGAGTCCCTGTTCTTATAGGGCACAGCTGGGCCTTGTTCCCCAACTGGAATTGCAGTTGTTCCCAATTGGGATTGCAGCCAGCTGCAGGCTGCCTTGCTGCTGCTGAGGCCCTGCAAGTAACAGAGCATCCTGTGCTCTGTTAGAAAGACCCTTGAGGTTGCAGCAGTAAGCTATCCTGATGTGATGGAAGAATGGGAAGTGCAACAGAAGACCAACTGGCTAGAGAGAAATCTCATCAGTGAGTTGAAACTCAAAAAGGAATCCTATACAAAGTGGACATTTGGTCATAGTACTAGGGAAGAGTATAAGATAATTGCACCGGCATACAGAGAGAAAAATTAGGAAGGCCAAGGCACGATTTGAGATGTAACTGGCAAGAGACATAAACAGCAATAAAAAAGGATTCTACAAGTTTGTTAAAGGTAAAAGAAAGACTAAGAAACCATAGGTCCCTTACAGAATGCAAAAGACAATCTAGTTATGAATGATGCAGAGAAAGCTGAAGTATTTAAATGCCTTTTTTTTCTTCAGCCTTCACAAATAGGGACAGCAAATAGATGATGAGCAAAGTTGGCAGCAAATATAGAAATGTGGACAAGCAGCATAGCATAGTAGAAGAACAAGTTAAGGATTACTTAGAGAAGCTAGATGCTTTCAAGTTGGCAGGGCTAGATGGGATACATCATCGGCTAAAGTAATTTAAAAGCTATTATCCTCTTCGAGAATTCTTGGAGGTCAGGTAAGGTCCCAAATGATGAGAAAAGGAAAATATAGTATTTATCATTAAGAAATGGAAGGAGGAGGATCTGGGGAACTACAGATCAGCCAGCCTGACCTTAAATACCTGGAAAGGTTATGGAGCAGGTCTTCAGATAATCTGTTGTGAAGCACCTAGAAGAGAACAAGGTGATCAGAAATGGTCATTGTGGATTGCTAAGAGCAAGTCATGCCTAAATAGCCTCATTTCCTTCTCTGATAAGGTGACAGGCTCTGTGGATAGGGGGAGAGTAGTGAATGTGATGTACCTTGACTTTCTCAAAGTTTTTGACAGTCTCCCATGACATTCTCATTAATGAGCTAAGGAAATACAGACTAGAGGAAAGTACTGTAAAGTGGATACATAACAGGTTGGATCATCATGCTCAGTGAATAATCATCAATGACTCAATGTCTAATTGGGAGGAGGGAACAAGAGGGGTTCTCCAGGGATCTGCCCTGGATCCACTGTGGTTCAATATCTTCGTCAATGATTTGGATGATGGCACTGAGGGCATGCTTAGCAAATTTGCAGATAGCACCAAGTTGGGTAAAGTTGTAGGCACAATGGAGGGCAGGGCTAGGATCCAAAACGACCTGGATAGACTGGAAAAATGGTCCACAGTTAACCAGATTTGACAAGAAAAAGTGAAAAGTCCTGCATTTGGGACAGAATAATTGCATGCACGAGTGCAGGCTAGGGAATGACTGGTTAGGCTACAGTACTGCAGAGAAGGACCTGAGAATTGCATAGATCATAATCTGTAGATGAGCCAACATTGTGCTCTTGTTGCAAAAAAGGCCAACGGTATACTATTTTGTATTAATAGGAGTGTCACTTGAAAATCCAAGGGAAGTGATTGTTTTATTCTATTCAGCACTGATAAGGCTTCATTTGGAGTACTATTTTGGGACCCACATTTCAAGAAGGATGTGGATGGTTTGGAAAGAGTCCAGCATAGAGCAACAAAAATTATTACAGGCCTAGGAAATTAGATTTATGAGAAAATGCTAGAAGAGCTAGGGTTATTTAGTCTGGAGATGAGAAGACTGAGGGAGGATTTGATAAAGGTCTTCAAATAACTGAAGGGCAATTATAGAGAAGGTGGAGATGGGCATTTCTCTGGCTACAGGGGACAGGACTAGGAGCAATGACCTCAAACTACAGCAGAGGAAATTTAGGTTGGAGATTAGGAGGAACTTTTTGACTATGCGGATGGTCAAGCATTGGAACAGGCTACTTAGAGGAATTGTGGAATCTCCATCCTTGGAAGTTTTCAAGAGGAAGTTGGACAGACAGACACTTGGCTGAGATGGTTTAGTCAGGGATGTTCCTGCTTGGAGCAGGAGCTAGACTAGGTGACCTCATTCCCAGCATTACTTTCCTATCGTCCTATGTACTAATAAAAGTGTCCCAGTGCAAACACGTGCTCTCCAAGCTACACATGAAATTTGGAAGGGTTCTGAAGGATATTTAAATAGAAACTGAACTGATTTGCTTCAGATCAGTCCTATGAAATAGATAAGCAAATAGAAACAGGCAGTTTTATATTTGGTAAAGACTTAATTTTTCAAATGTGATACAGAACAAAATTTTGATATCCCTCTGACAGAGAGAACAAGCAAATCTGTCTTTAGAGCCTGAATGTCTTTTACATTCCCCATGAATCTTACTGAAGTCAGTTCAGGTTCAAGTTGATGGGTTCTGATTCCTGGATTTTCTGTCTACACCTAATCTATGGCACTTCCCTGTTATTTCATCCACCCTCGCTAGAGCTACCTCCTTCTTCATGGGGCCCTCTTTAAGGACTTGGAAAAGGTGCAGCTCCTGTGCTGGATGTTGACTTTCTTGGGCTTGATCTTTCAGTTGATTTCCTTTGTATGTCTGCTAATTTTTCCTCCTTTATTTTTCAAAATCTTAGCTTTGGTTTATGCAAATCTTAGAACTACCAAATAGTGGTGCTTTCAGTCATTTAGATTAGCTGAGCTTCTAAGAACACATCTGGCCTGTCATACTCACAAGTCCCACTCGCCACCCCACCCTTTTCCATATATTTTAAAATAGTTAATTAAGAGATAATGCCAGTAGAACCAAATGCTGTCACAGGATAATGATCTCACACTGCTATATAATTGTTGAATTGAGCAGTCTATTTTCAGAGGAAGATAGCATTGATCCTGGACCCAATCCGATTGTTCTTATGCAAGTAAAACTCTCAGAGCTTCCAATAGTGCCCCAGGTGACAAAATTCTATTACCATGACAAGATTTCTCTTCCACCAAATGACTACTTGAGATTTAATTATTTTATCCAAATGATATTGGTACAGCACTGAAACAGATGTTTCCTTTACTTTTACTGACCTACTGCAACTCCTGGCTTGGAGGACAAGTCTTGTACTTGTTTCATTGCACTAGATCAAGGAAAAGTGTATTTGTAAACAATGCCTTTATAGATGTATATTTATGCAGCAGCGAGTTATAGTTTGGCTGAACTTCTATTTCTTTTTAATTTACTGAGAGTTTAAAATGGGTATCTGGCTATTGGTGTCCATAACACCTGCATATCTGCCTAATGAAAGCCAAACACTGACATAGATATGTTTTTAAAGAAAGGGTCCATCAGTGCAAATGCAACAGTTTGTCTTAAGAATTATAATTAAGTATTAGGCAACACAAGAGTTTGCAAGGTGACCCCTTGCCCACAGTGTCAGTGCCGTTCGTTATAAGATGGCTAGCAGTTTGTGGGAATTGCTTTTGCTTTAGCGATTAAGGTACAGGGAAAATCCATCATTCCATTAGCTCATCTCTAACCTACTGTAATTGTTCTGATTTTTATTTTTTACCTTGTTCTACAGTTCATGTCTAAATACAAGAAGATGTTTATATTGCATACATTCAGCTTTAATTGGCCCTTAAAAGAAGGTGTTGATTAGAATCTGCT
This sequence comes from Crocodylus porosus, assembly GCF_001723895.1. NCBI lineage: Eukaryota > Metazoa > Chordata > Crocodylia > Crocodylidae > Crocodylus > Crocodylus porosus. The sequence continues at coordinate 36,926,529 of NW_017728907.1, read as the reverse complement.
CAACATCAACAGCTAGCTCGCACAACATTCTGTAATTACTGTTTATTAATTTAGTTCAAGTGGCATAGTTGAAAGCCCTGCTCAGATGGGAGAAGTAAATTGTCACTACTATTGAATATGTAAATTATGTGCCGTGTAAGTTTCCATGAAGAATGTTTAAAGTTAAATGCTATGCACATAAAACCTTCCGGTTTCATCTAACCCAACCATATGACAGCTTTGCAAAAATGTCATGAAAATTTACCAGCCCTTGCAAAAAGCCACTTGCCTTCCCTTTACATTTTTATTAATATCATCATCATGATAATAATAATTTATTTGCCAGTCACACAAAAATGTTCCTGCTGGATAAGTGGAGATTTGCAAGACTGCCAAGTGAGTCTGAATTAGAATCTATGGAAGTAAAGCATGTTGTATAAACAGTCAACAACCTGGGTTAGTTGCCCCAGTGCATTAATACCACCCTCTCACCCTCTTTTTAATTAGTGTATACAATTCATAGACTAAATATTGCATCTAATGTTGCTTTATTACATTTTTAATGCAATTAAAAGTTTTTGGTGTATTCTGTATTGTTATGAGTTTCCACTTCACTCACTAAGAACTTCTACTCATTTGTAAAGGTGAGACGTCTTATAGGCTAAAATATAGGCTATGTTTCAAAGCCTAGGAGAGAACTTGACAATGATGACTGGGTTGTGAAATGGAGCAGGTATAGTCTGTTCGTTAGAGAAAGGAACAGTGAATCAGGTGCTTTTTTTAGCCTTTGCCATTGAATTTCTTTGTGATCTTGGGGAGTCATTTAACTGATTTGTGCTGGAATGTCCATGCATCTCTCAAATGTGTTTAATACTTTACTGCACAGAGGTGTGGCATGGCTTATATAGTTTATGTACCTGAAGAACTTTGCAATCCTTGCAGGAAAAGTCCTATAGAGCTGCAGACAGTTGTAACCTCAGATGTATCCGAAGGAATGAGGCAATGCCGTACTGCCAAAAAATCCAAGTAATTTTAATGCAGCCAGCTCCTCACCCCATGGTTAGGATTGCTCTCTTCAAGGAGTCTCCATAATTAAACACTTAAGATTACCTGCGGTTATGTAATCCATTTGAATTCCTCAAGCCATCCGTGTTGACACTTCTGCACTCCCCTAGTGCCAGAAAAACACCAATTAGCATTTTCAGCCATCTCTGTCTGCCAGAAGGAGTCCATAAGATTTCTTCCTTGAGGCTTACCTGCCAGAAAGTACCTCTACCATTTAAAACAGAACAGACTTTTGCCTTTATGAGTATCAATTGTTGGTAAAGGATAAAGGAGTGTGTTCAAATTTTACTGCTGTGTAAGGGCTCGATACATATGTCAAGTTTACCTGGTTTCTGAATACCAACTGTACTGCTGATCCAGTCTGGTACCTGTGATCCTACCACCTCCACAGGGGCTCAGTGTAGTGCTCACTGTAGCAGTTTCACTTGAGGGTTGATTCCCAAGTGATACTCCACAGAAGAGCACCCAGAGCCTTTAAAAAAATCCTCACATTGATTAAGCACTTGTTCCTGTCTTGGAGTCCTATAGCTGGAACTCTCTATGACACTGCATATCATTAAATCATCTGCCACGTGCTAACACCAATCCTTCCACTCTATTCCACTGAAAGGAAAGGAGAGGTAATTGTGGAACTTGAGCTGCTTTGCAGAGCAATGTATGATTTCTTGAATTAATCTATAACTGTTTTTATTTGTGCATGGTGTATATCTTGTATTCTTTCTGATGATTTGATTTTTCTTTGCTTGTTCATTGCTGCAGTGGATACCAACAGCATGATTAAATTCCAGCTCTGACTGTTGCAACCTAAGTACTCTGTTTTCATTATCCTTGGCATTGGCAATGCATAGGGGGTACATGCAGGTGCATGTGCACCCCCTGAGCATGGTGATGCACCCCCTATGAAAAGGCCCCCCTCTCTCCTCCCCCCCCCCACCGACACCACTGGTGGCATCTGCGGGTGGTCAGCGATGGCCATTGGCTGCCGCTGGCCGCAGCCACCACTGCCGGTGACATCTGTGGGTGGTCGCTGACTCCTGGTTAGAGCTTGCCATCCACCCTGCCACCAACAGTGCTGGCAGCATCTGCGGGAGTTCCCCACTTACTGCTATTGTGCCCCCCCCAGCTGCTGTTATTCATGATCCTTGGTACATAAGGTTATTTTCACTAAGGCCTCATCCACATGAGCAAGCATGTGTCTACTGAAGCATCTCAAAGCACTTTGAGATGCTGCAGGAGACATGCCATGAACTAAAAAATGTTCCCTGCGCTGCACAGTAGCAGCGCGGACTCTAAGTTTGATACCAGGGAATCCCAGTATCAAAAGAAAACACACTGGAAAAAAGTGGCAGAGGGCACATTCCTGGAGTGTGCCCTGAAGCAACTGGAGGCTGGTCCTCCAAGGAGATGCTCTACCACTTGGCCTGAGCGTCTGTATGCCTGCCACGTGTCCACAGAAATAGATGTGGGGCATGGCTGCCAGTAGTGGCTCGGACCTAGGCTTTGTCCCTGGTAAGCAGGGATGTTAGGGTAGAGGGACTGTGAGGATGCGGAGACTGTGTGCTGTGTGGGTATGGGGGAAATGTGTGGGAGGGATGGGTCCTCTGTGGTCTCCTGCCCCCCTGGTACACAGTCCCTGCTGCCAGCAACAGCAGCCACCAGTGGGCCCTTAGGATGCTTGTGCCTTGCTGCAGGCAGAGCCACCCGGCGGTGTACGGAGTTACCTGAGTCCCAGGGCCTATACATGCACATGGAGCTGGCCCGCCCACTGCCACGCGCCTTCATACAAGACCAGGCCGGCTCCTGCCACCACCCAGGGCTCCCAGCACTGCAGGCAGGAGCCGCGTGTCATAGGGCTGGGCTGGTGTCTGCCCCCTGATAGAAGTACAAGGACAACCCTACTACTAGATCTGTCTTTCCCTGAAAAGCAAGCAGGGAGTCTCCGTGTCTGTGTTTGGTAGAGTACCTAACCCTCTACGCCTCTGTTCACACTCAGCTCCAGAGCCCTGGGCAGTGCCAGAACACGGGGCAGCACGGGCTGCGGTGCTGCCACCTGCTCCTCGCTGAAGTGGCAGCTTATTTTTTCATGCTACTATCACCCACCTCCCAAGATGGTGCCCAGAGCTACTGCCCTTGTTGCCACCTCCTCAGTTATGCTATTGCTTGTTTGGATTCCAAAATGTACCAAGGACACAATCTGGATTTGAGCGGGGGGGTGTTGTAAGGAAGGAATCTTGAAGACAATGAAGGCCTTATTCAGTTCCAATTCAAACAAATGTAATGGGTCTGTTGACTGAATGAGAACCAGATTGAAATATTATTCCACAGAGAAAACAGATCTGGTTTCTTTTTCTGGGTCGGAGGAGTGGGGAGAAGCCACAAGAACACACATGCAAACAATCAAACAAACAACCCCCCCTTTCATACAGTGTCCCACTTGCAAAGCTAGCATCAATCTCATCAGCAGTATTTGCTTTCCAAAAAGGGTTACTGCAAATGAACAATAGTTTTTCTTCAGCATATATTTGCAAGAACTTTTAAAAATGTCATTTATATACTATCTGAACTAGTAGACAATAGCTACTAGTTCCAAAGAAACTGTTGCTCTCTATTAGGTCAATGATCAGTGAACTAAACATTTTCTACTTAGGACTTCATATGATAAAAGCCTAAGAGCTTTGAAGGAGCCATTACGGACTATTGCCTAAAAGAAATACCCATTTGAAAATTCTGCAATTATGTACTTCTATAATAGCGTGTAAAAGGAGCACTGGACCCATTATGGGTTATTGAGTAAATAATGCATTTTTAAAAGTGTCTAAGTAATTTATATGATAGCCTGTATTGGCAGCAAAGAGTGATTGCAGACCAAACATTTTTTCGTTCTTTCTTTTTTAAAATCTCATTTAAATCCCTAAATAGCAATTAAAAAAGAAATCCCTGATGCAGTTTCAATATTTCTATAGCAGTCAATGGCTAATGGCTCGGACTTTACTCCACCGAGGCTGCCATTTTGTGCTGAGCAAGTTTCCTGCAGACCAACTGTTATTTGTTTGCCTTCATTGTATAAGCTTTATTATTAGATATATTAAAGTAGTGTCCAGAGGCCCCAACTGAGTTGAGAACTCATGCATGGATACTGCCATATATGTAGAGACAGCTTCTCTCCCCAAAACCAATGTCAAAAAAGATAAGACAAAGGACTCCTTCTCTACTTGAGAGGAGAGGGGAGAGAGTAAAATTGAGGTCCACAGACATGAGGTGACTTGCCCAAGGTAATGCAGGAGATGCAGACCTCACAAGGCCAAGTCTAGTGGCTTAATCATATGACCAGACAGGACACACTGTAAACTCCCTGTCCCTGTGCATTTTTGGACATGTCTATACAGTGTCCTTCCCAATAGTGTCCAGTCCCAGGCCTGCGACAGGCAAAACATGCCCTGCCAACTTGCTTCTGCTGGGCACACAAGGGGATAGCCACTGAGGAAAGTAGGTTGTTTGGAGCAGCTCTAGCTCAGGCCAGGTTCAGGGGTGGGAAATGGGAGGGACTGTGAAGTTCAAGTCTACCAGGGGCCACTGTCAAGCTGTCTACTCAGCCAAATTGCTGATGTCTGGTGTTCCTGAACAGAAATTGGAGGAGCTTATTCTGTTGGCAGCAAACCCCAAATCAGAAGAAAAGCTGTATGGACATTTATCACTAATTCTAATGGCCTCCTTTTGCCTCCTGACTCCAGTAGTTTCAGTCTCATACCCTTGCACTGAAACATTTCAGATAGTCCCAGTCAAAGTCAGTGAGCTATATCAAAGGAGTGGAGGTCTGCTCTCATGGGTCTGATTGCAGAAATGGGACTTTATCTTAAAAAACACATAGAAGAAAATGTGTGCATGTTGGAAGATGGCTGCTCCTAGGAAAAATACAAATTTAAATTTACCTAAATTGTAGTTACCTCCTATTCTTTTATATGCAGTCAGTTTTTCTGTTAAATTTTACTCTATTTCTATACTATACATTTGGAGCACCCAGTCTCAAATAATTAAAAGGAAAAGCCCAAAAAGGTGCTTATTAAAAAACAGGTTTAATCTGAGCTGCATTGAGCCTTGCGGTTTATCTACACATCTCTGTGCATCTTCCAAGCCTTCTGGGCTGGATTGGGACTGGGCTGCCTGGAGACAACCATAATTACATATTACACATACATTAAAATAATGTAATGGGTTTGACTTAAAAGGACAAAAGTAAAACAATTCAGTGTTAATGGTGACACTCCAGCTTTAACTCATACTGATGGGACTCTTTCACAAGCGTAAATTAGGGACAATGTCACTTAATCTGCTGACTTCTTGAACCTGTAAGTCCAGACCTGTGTCGTAAGTAATCTTGAATATGAGCAGTCAGCAGGAAGTAGATATCAATTAATATGACTGTGGATAATTCTGAATTCTTCTTTAGAAAGTACATACATGCATATTCAAAGCACATTGTCTGCCTTAGAAAAGCTGTGGTGGCCAATAGGACCCCAAGAATACAATATTTAGACTGCAATTTAAATGAATTTGTATGATTTCCCATTGTATAAGAAAAGTGCTTGTTATGGAATGAATGAAAAAGTGGTATTTTGGCCACCCTTTGGAGAGGTGACATGAGTGGATATCAATAACTATGCCACTGGCAAATTGTACTCTGTAGGTTTCACACTTCTCTGTGATTTCTTCTAGCACCTGGTAGGTATCTTGTTTATTAAATACAACTCAAAAAGGAAAAAGAGCCACATCTCTCTACAATGTAAATGGCTCTTCAGAACACTCTGCTCTGCCTCTGGAGGTAGGATTTTCTGTACTTCTGAAGAAGACTCCCTTCTCTTGAGTGTGCTCTCTTAGTACTGCTGCATACTTAAAAGAGCAGGGAGCTGAAATGAAGCAAAACAGAAGAGAGAAAATATAAGACTGAATGTAGAAAGACAAAAGTGGAGGTAGTTGGGAAGGGGGAAAGAAAGCAGAGGCAAACCTAGAAAGGAAATAACAAACAGAGAAGAAATATGGAGCAAGGAAAATAGTGGAGGGGAGAAGATGGATCCAGAAACTGATGAATGAGAAAAAACAGTAGGAAAAGCATTTTTGCTGCTAATATAGCTATAAGAAATCCATCAGTGTCTCTCTGTGCCATTGTACACCTGTTAATTACTTCAGTCTATTTCTAAAAGGTTAGTTGCATTCTTCTTTGCATAAGCAGCAAGACAGAATCCCCCAGCTGAAGTCCAGTTGTAAAATGTCACAGTTAAAATACAAATGTCTTATCAGGCAATGAACAAACATTCTGATAAATGAGAGAGGTTTGGGATCTCTATTAATTATGGGGTGGGGGGAGCTTTCTTTGGGGGACCTAACTCCTTTTTGGCTGTGTTCCTTTAAGTTAGGAAGATACTTGGATGTGATATCTCCAAGGAACGCAGACATACCGAAGAGAAGAAGCAGTAGTTATTCAGTAAATGGTACTTTTCCCTCTGAGCAATTATTAAACTAGTGTCTTATTGTGTTGCTGGACACCTCATATTTTGCGTCAAATATAAAACCAGAGTTCTAATAACTTTTCATCTGAAACTTTAGAGACCTTCTTCCAAAAGTAGGATTGTTAATTGCTCTGCCTCTACTCAAATTTGGTAATTACATCCTGCCTCTAAAAATTCCCCTAAATTTCAAGTGAAGTCATTCTTCACTGCCTATCCTGCACTGTTTTTAAACAGTTTGAAATCAAACAGCAACTAGATTAGAATTCAGGACTAAATTCAGTCTAATGGTGGACAAAGGGAGATCCCCTTATATAGTTATAAAAATGCTTGGAGATCTGTCTACAGGATCTAGAGCTTAGGAGACTAGTGAGGGAGGCATTGAGGGCCCAGAAGGTAGAGGACATGGGAGTCCACAAGGGATGGTCATACCTTAAGGGGGCGATCCTCCAGGCCCAAAGGATAACAGTTCCTGAGAGAAACGAGGGTGGGTAAGAGTGCTCAGAAACCCCCTTGGCTCAGCAAGGGCATTCAGCAATGCCTGAGGACTGAAAGGGGGGTGTACAACCAGTGGAAGGGAGGAGCTATCACCAAGGAGGAGTACTCCTTCTCAGCCCGTGAGTGTAGGGGGGCTATTAGGAAGGCCAAGGTAGAGATGGAACTCAGGTTGGCATCCAGGATTAAGGACAACAAAAAGTCCTTTTTCAAGTACACTGGGAGCAAGAAGAGGGCACCAGGCAAGGTAGGGCCCCTGCAAGATGCAAAAGGTAATCTTGTGGCTACGCCAGACAAGAAAGCTGATATTTTTAACAGTTTCTTTGCCTCTGGTTTCTTGAACAGGGACTGGGATATCCCACCTACCAGAGGTAGGGACAATCTTGGGGATAGCTCTGTCAGGCCTTCAGTCAGTGCAGATGTAGTTAGGGATCTTCTGGAAGGGCTAGACATTTTTAAATCTGCAGGTCCAGATGCCCTCCACCCAAGGGTGTTCAGGGAGCTGGCAGGAGTCATCACGGAGCCCTTGGCCCAGCTGTATGAGCATTCGTGGTCATGTGGCCAGGTGCCGGGGGATTGGAAACTAGCTAATGTGATCCCAATTTTCAAGAAGGGGAGGAAGGAGGACCTGAGTAACTATAGGCCTGTAAGCCTCACCTCAATGCTCAGGAAGATCTTGGAGAGAATCATCAAGAAGCACATCCGTGGGGGGGCTGCAGGGGAGATCATGCTCAGGAGCAATCAGCATGGGTTCATCAAAAGCAGGTCCTGCCTGACCAACCTGATTGCCTTTTATGACCAAGAAACTAAATCCTTGGATGATGGTGTTGCCGTGGATGTAGTCTTTCTAGACTTTAAGAAGGCCTTTGACACTGTCTTTCACCCCATCCTCATCAATAAATTAAGCAACTGTGGCATTGATGCCTGCACAGTTGGATGGGTAAAAAATTGGCTGATGGGGCACACCCAGAGAGCAGTGGTGGACAGGTTGTTCTCAGCCTGGTGAGATATGAGCAGTGGGGTACCCCAGGG
>NW_017728907.1:36887550-36917797 GCF_001723895.1 Crocodylus porosus | reverse complement strand
CAGGCTAGATGATCTGTTCAGGTCCCTCCTGACCCTAGCTACTATGAAACTATGATCCTTGCATATAAAATAAGACTGTGAAATGTTGCAATAGCAAAAAGAGTAGAATTTTTTTTAAGTGGTTGCAAGTTTTAATATTGGGGCAAATGAGCCCCAATTCTTTTCAACTGTAAAGTGTAAATGTAAGCAAGTATTTCAGTGCCTACTATGAAAATTCAAGAAAATCAAATGTGATATTCACAGTGATGTCCCATTCTGCAGGTAGGGGGAGTCGGGTCTTGTCTTACTTCTAGAAGAGGATACACAGAGTGCCTGCAGAAGAATATCGTGGAATTCCTTTCCTACTCCATCTATAGGGGTGTGCAAAGTGGGCCCTATTTGATTTGAATTCAGATTTGGCCTGAATCAGGGACAGTGAGTCAAATCATTGATTCAGGTCAGTGTCCCTGAGTTGATTCAGCTGAATCCGAATTTGAAGATTCAGTGCTGATTTGGAGATCAGTAATTTGGACATAGGCACAACTTTAAATGTTTTTTTCTATATACCTTGAGGTACCAGCGTGGCTTGTGAACACTGTAATGCTGGGGTGCATGGAGTGTCCCACAGGACTGCAGGGGGTCCCTCCACGTGCTTAGCAGCAAACCTGGGAATACTTCTGGTCCACTTCCAGGTCCACTGGGGAAGCATGTTGGGGGCCCCCTGCAGCCTCCAGCTTGACAATCAACCACAAGGGGACCCCAGGTGCCGCCCCTGACACAGGAGGCACTAGTCACTAAGCTGGGAGGGCATGGGGGGGTGGGGCAGCGTGGTCCCGGAAGTGGACTGGAAGTGCTTCTGGTCTACTTCCAGGTCTGCTGCTGAGCATGCTGGGGAACCCCCTGTGCTTCTGTGGAACAATCCATGCACCCCAGCATCGCAGCATTCACAAGCCACCTGCTACCCAGAGGTATGTAGAAAAGACATTTAAAGCTGCCTCTATGTCCGAATCGCCGAATCTTTCCAAATCTCTCCGAATCGCTTCAAAAGGTTCCAAATCGATTTGGAGAGATTAAAGGGTCCTCTGATTACAATTCAGATTCAGAGATTTGGCCATTGAACTGGGCTGAATCTCCACCGAATCGAATCAGAGACTGAAGCTTTGCACAGCCCTACTATTCATGACTATTCTCTTAGCCACCAAGAATATTGTTAGCAACCTAAAGCAATAGCTCTTTATTCTGGTATGGCTTTGCAAATAAATTAGATTAATTACTTGAGGGCATGTTTGAGATCCTGGAAGAACAATTTGCTTTCTGCCATACCATGAAAGTGGTGGTGTGTTGACTCACTCATTGGCACCTGAGAGAGGTTTGGGGAATTCAGCCAACTTTAAAAATCTAGTTTGGGAGATTAAGCAGAATTACAGACCACTTAGGTTTTGTCTTAATTTTATTAGGTTTTTCTCTGTTTTTGATTGTATAAATACATACTGCCAACTACACAAGTGAGAAATGAAAAGATGCACAAGGGCTCCCTGCATTCAACAGAAACTGCTGTTGGACTAGGTAATGGGGTGCTGTAAAAGAGTTGTCATGTTAACAAAAGATTTTGGGGAGATATCCTACCCCTGCTGAAAACAGCAGGAAAACTCCCAATGATTTCAGTAGAGTGAAGATTTCAACCCTAGTTTTTGCTGGAACTGAAAAACAGAAGTGCTCAAATCCAGGAGAAGGGACACTGCTTTTGTGTCTATTTGCCTTAGCCATAGCTGGAAAGAGAATATTGTAGCACTCACTATGGATCCGATCTATACTAGAGCTGTTCACAGACTTCAACCCCAAATGACAGATACAGTGGTTGGCAATTTATTTTTAATAAACCTTTGCCAGGGCAAATAAAAACAGTATCTTTGTCATAATATTCCTGGCAGCAACAGATAACAAAGTGTATATATTCTTTTAGGAATATTTTTTCTTTGGGAGTATTTCAAAGTGACATTCTTCTACAGTTCATCCTGCTCCAATCTTGCTATAGATCCACTTAACTTCCTATACATTATCCATGACAATGGTATCTGAGCCTTGTTTCATCAAGTGGTACTGTACCAAGTCTGCCCTTAACGTACATGCATACAAGTACTTTGCACCTCTTCTGCAGTGGAAGCACATTGAGCAGAGCTCACATCCTGAAAATGCCCCAGCTGTTACTGGAAGTTTATTTAGAAACTGATGTTCATAATGGACCTGCATAATTCTCCCTTCCCCTTGCCTTGATTTAACAATTTTGATGGGTGAGTAAAATAACAATTATTTTTCATTATCATCATTATCCTAAAAAACAAACAAATAAATTGTGTGTTTGGGCTTGGACATTTTGATGCAAGTTTTTCATGACTCTGTAAAAGATCAGATATTTTATAACTATATCCATGAACTATTTCTGCCAGAAAGAGTGAGAAGATTTTAATTATTTGGGGGCCTATTTTTTGTGCTAATGGTTTTGGTTTTTTCTCCCCCCTCCATTTAGGGACTAATGTGTAAACTCTGACCACTTCACCAGTGTGAAATTACTGATTAACCTTTTGGCTTTGGCCATTGGGATTTCTCTCAGCACAGACTGGTCACATAAAAGACCATTAGCAGTTAACACTGGGACATCCCAACACCCGCTGTCAAAAAGTTAATGAAAAATTAAATATCTTGCTTTATGGGGAAACTTGGAAACCTTCCCCTTTCATTTTCTGTGATAAATGAATCAGACTTTTTGAGCTAAGGAATAGGGGTGTTTTGCTAGTGTATATATCTCTTAATTGAAAAAGATTTTTTGTGTTTATTCTTTTGGAAGTAGATAAAAGAGAAATTTATTGGCCAACTTTATTTGGGCTTGAGGACCCATTTGTCCCAGTGCAGTACTTTTTAATAACTCTTTGTTCTTGTTTTAACAGTCAAATAGGGATTTGGAGTGGGATACTCATTTTCTTTAAGCCATATCTGCACAGTAATCATTCTTGGCTTAGGACCAGCTGCCATTTACATGTTTTATGAAAATATAACACCAGCTTCATGCTCAAAACTATTTTCTTTTAGGCAAAGGCTTCAACATAAGCTGGTTCCCTGTATCTGCCATAAATGCTATTTATCATGGATTTTGGTCTTTAAAACAGAAAGATAATGTTAAAACATTTTGATTACCCTTTCCTTACTGCTATCATTCACAAACCATCTTTTCTAATTATGGTATTAGGACATTTACATAGCTGGGAAAGGGGCCCTTTAACTACATTTCTATTATGTTTGGCACTTGTGTGAAAGGATATTATATTCATGTGCATTAGAGATTGCTTATAAAAGATCAAGACAATAATAGCAGATCAGACGATAAAGGTTCCCTTTTCTCCTCCCAGACAGGCTGTCTCTGATAGAAGAATACAGTTCATCAAAAGTGTCTGCAGGTTGTCAAACTCAGTGAGATTTGGGGATACTCGGAGGCTGTCATGGCCAACAAGAAGATTTTCTGTAGGGTTTTGCCATCACTCACCCTCAGGAAATAATCACTCACTACATTCTGCATGCTCTCATGATAGAGCTCTATTTGAGAGAAAAGAGCCATTTTATCAAAGGACAATATATCCCTTCTCTTGGTCCACGCAGCTTCCATTATCAGGCCATAATAAATCATATTTATGGTCTCAGTTAATAAGACTGATTACAATGCAGGTTACAGACATGGGAACAGCAAAGCAGGTGAAAAGATGTTTTAATGAAAATATGATAAGAAAACAGCTTCTTCTGAACATTTTAGGCTATTATTTGTAATGATCACAGACAATTTTTGATGCATCTTTTTTAGCAATGGTTTAAGCTGCATAAATTGGCTTGCCAGTTTATACATTGGAATAGGAAAAATCATGGTATCCTTCTTATGTTGTCTAGAATCATTATATACATTATAAGCATAAAATGAATTTAATGTATGTGCTTTGAAATGAAGGGGAAAACAGAAAATCAGGGAAGACTGATTTTAATGTTGCTCAAAATGATTTTCAAATTTTCTACTCATCTTTGTTACTAACGGTGCATTTTCCATGAAATTTAGGAATGACATGTACTGCTTTCATCTCCTTAAAATTAATATAGTGCTCTTTCTGCTTTTCTCAATTTCTTCAAAGTTTTTCTTAGAGCACTGTACAGAGAGACAAAGAGAGATATATTCTCCACTCAGTGTGTGCACATAGCTATTAATGCTAATTTGAGTTAAGTGTGTACTTCCTGAGGAGAATATGCCCCAATGTTTAATACTGAAAGGTACCTTATTAAAAGGATCTGGACATTTTTAGTTCCTACATGTTCAATGCATTAAAGTGCCAACTTCTTTAAAGTTGTGTTAAGAAGTAAAAATAGAATAGATAAATACTGAAATGGTTTCAGTCTGTAAATGCAGTATATATGGCAGCTGCTGATGGAGTGTCCCTCTCTTTTGTCTTGTATCTTCTTTCATAATCATTACAGTGGAAATAATAATTTCAAGCTAAAGTTAGACACGGAAAGCAGGATTTCCTGCCACTCATTCACAATTTAGACTAGGTCTCTGTGACTACAGCACTTAAAGTATGCTCATGCCATGTAACCACTTGCTGTGATGCATCTGCAGAAGTCAGCCTGGACTCAGATATTCCAGAACCTCAGTCTTCACAAATGTTAAGGTTTGGCATTGCATCCAAAAATGGCCATTATATTCAGGAGGGATGCGGACAACATTGAGAGGGTCCAGAGGAGGGCCACCCGCATGATCCGGGGACTTACAGGGCAGACCCTACAATGAGAGACTGCGGGACCTGAACCTGTTCAGCCTTCACAAGAAAAGGCTCAGGGGGGACCTGGTGACTCTCTATAAACTCACTAGGGGAGACCAGAAGGGTTTGGGAGAGACCTTGTTTCCCCTAGTGCCCCCTGGCATAACAAGGAATAATGGCCACAAGTTGTTGGAGAGGAGGTTTAGATTAGACATCCCTAAGAACTACTTCAAGGTCAGGGCGGCTAGGATCTGGAACCAACTTCCAAGGGAAGTGATGCTGGCTCCTACCCTGGGGGTCTTTAAGAGGAGGCTTGATGCCTACCTGGCTGGGATCATCTGAGCCCAGTTTTTTTTCCTCGTGCCCTGGCAGGGGGTCGGACTTGAAGATCTATAAGGTCCCTTCCAACCCCACTTCTATGATTCCTTTAACCCTGGCAGTGCATGACTTCAGTATGAGAACTCCCTCCTCAAAAGCTATATACTGTATTTCATTGGACAGTAGAAGCGGGCAATGTACTGGCATGGATCCACAGGCAGAAACACTCTTGCGTGCTTCTGTTTCTGGCTGTGGATCCCCTGCCGTTGTGGGGGGACAGGCTATCTGGAATGCTCTGGAGGCAGTGACCAGGAGGAGGTGGCTCCCTTTCCGGGAGGTCCCCAGGGGAGGGACCTCACTGTGACTGAAGGGAGGTTGACCCCAGATCTTCACAGGAATTTTTTTAAGGGTTAGGTGGTAGTGCTGCCCTGAGAAACTGTTGCTGTTGGTGTGTGGAACAGCAACAAGCAAAAGAATGATTTAAACAAGTTTACACTGAACTCAGCAAAACAGATTTGTGGGGAAAAAAATCTGCCTAGAAAGAAGTTCAGGCATGCTGGGAAGTCTGTGAAGATGCTCAGGACAATACTAGCTCAATATGACTTGAAGGAGGACAGGGTTCCTGAGACAGGTCTGGCCCAAGCCAGCAGAGTTATAGACAGTTGCAGCTGGCATGGCTGGTAATAGAGCAGAAGTGGTTGGAGAGTCAGCTACAGAAACTGCGAGACTCCAGTTGTTCTCCAACACGGGGTACCCCATCTATGCTGACTTCAAGAACATACAACCCTGCTACAAGGAAGGCTCAGTCATAGAAAAATACCTCACATCCTTTGCCTGTGTGTGTGCTGCTCCACTTTTTTTTTTTTCCATGGGTTTTTTTAAGCCTCCCGGATAACCCACAGAAAATAAAAAGTGGTGCAGTGCGCACACAGGCAGCATGCACTGCTCAAAGGTTCAGCTGGGCCACCTGGAGCAGCGCTGCAGCTGCTGGCTGGGCTCAGTGCGGCAGGATCACTGCTGCTGCAGTCCCAGAGGCCCCCAGGACCCCAGGTAGGGCTGCTGGGGGCCAGCCCCGTGCTGGCCAGGCTCCCCTCCCCTACCCTGGGGTGACTTGCCATGCGCCAACATACATGGCACGGGTGTTCCCCAGGGACAAATAGCAGTGGTGCAAGGTGCACCCCTGGGGAACCAAATATCCATTCTTATCTGGATGCACCCACAATATCTTACCTGATACCCTGATGAAACTTCAGATTACACTTGCTTTAAGAGAGCTGTGCTACACAAGTTCCAGCCACCCCACCACTTACCAGCAGAAATTCAGATGTGTTCTGAAGCAGGAAGGAGTAAATTGTATAGGAACTCTGAACAAAACGAGTGATTATTTGAACAAATGGGTCAAGAGCAAAGAGGTAGGAGACATGAAAGCAGTGTTAGATCTAATTGCCCTTGAACAACTTTACAATTTATTTAGTAAGGAAGTAAAGGAAGACATGTGGAATAATGGCTTCCCTGCAGCCTCCCAAAGGCAGGGTGGTCTATATCTTGAAGCAAAGCAGGCTTAGAACCTAACTCCATGGACCAAGGGGTGTAGGATAAGTGAGATGTCTGTCATGGGGCTGGGAGGAAAAATGGGAGGAGAAAACCCATTGGTAAGCACGCTCCCATTATATCTCCAAACTCACTAGTAAACCTGCAGGGGGGAGGATAAGCTTTCAGAAATGTTTCAAATGTGTGTCCATTGAATACTTAAAACCTTAGGGCCCTATGCTGTCGGGGACAGAGGATAGACCCTGACCCCAGGCTGTTGGAGCAGTAGCTATTGTAGGGGGTCTGTGTGGTATGTGTGGTGTGAACTCCCACCATGGGACCTGAAGCAGGCCAAAGTTAATGGCAAAGTGTGCCCGGTGTGGAGAGATACAGGAGCTCAGATCTCAGTGGTCTGTGGGGGGTTGAGAAGAGAAGATCTAATTCCCAAGAAGGAGATAGTTATTTGCAGAGAGTGGGGAATAGAAATTCTGCTCTGTGCAGCCTGTATTTTGCTGGAATGGGAGGGCACAGAGATCTCCTTAGAGGTAGGAGTAGTCAAAGAACTTCATGCAGATATTCTTGTGGGAAATTATATAAATAAAATGCCAAAAAAGAATTAATGCAGTAACACATTCCACCCCAAAGGCCTTTGTGAGGTGTGGGGGAGGAGAAAGAGACTGTAGAACTAAATAGCAACCAACAGAGAGTTTGTGGACACAGTGTCCCCAAAGGAAAGTGCAAGATATGTGAATGTATTGAATTTTCACATGTGATTCTAAAGTTACTTTCTGTTGAATCTGCTAATGCCAATGCATGTATACATCTACTTTATGATTGCAATATATTCTGTGTCTGTGCCTGCCAGTCTGACAGTACTCTTTCCTACACTTGTGGTTGGTTAATTTATTTGTGAATGCCTTGGACAAACATAATAACTGGCAACAAGGATGAAATCAAGTGTTACCAAGAACACGGTGTTATCTGGATGACATAGTAACTGGTGAAAATGACTAAGAACGTTTGAGAAATATGAAAAAGTATTAGGATGTTTTGATGAATATGGTAGTAGATTTGTACCAAACCTAGCCACTGTGTAGTATACTTTAAATTGTTTGCTGCAAATGAACTGTGAATGGCTTTGGTCACATGCATGTCAGAAATCTTTCCTTGAAGGCTGGTGACATCTATTACTATGTTAGTTCACTTTAACCCATTGTTACCTATCAAGCTAGCATGTGATGGATTCTCACATGGCATTGGGGCCATTACATCACATACTATGGCTGATGGTACTAACTGCCCCTAGTGTTTGCACTGCAATCACTTACAGCAGCAAAACAGAATTATGCCCAGATAGACAAAGAAGCTTTGAGTCTGGTGAGGAGTGAAGAAATGTAACCAATACTTATATGGGAGAAAATCTGCATTGGTCACAGATTCCACACTGGCACCTGTGTATGAAGTCTGCCTGAAAGGTCGGAAATATACAGACAGTCTTAATTTAGCACCCTTTTATGCATGCAAAGATGAATGTACTATACATCAAGGATGTGTCATGTGATGGATTCATGTTCTTATACATAGCAAACTGCACACATGAATTTTAGAAGAGCTGCACCTGAACTTGAAAAGATGAGGACCCCAGAAGCTTTGTATGATGGCCAGGTACCGATCAACAAATAGAACACCTTGTGAAGGAATGTATGGGATGGCACCAGGTACAGAAGATGTCCAAACCAGCCCATTACACCTGTGGAAATGGCTGTTCAATTCCTGGCGACAGATAAATAGTGATTTGGCAGGACCATTTCTAGGGATGATGTAGCTAATGGTGGTTAATGCCTGTTCCATATGGCCAGAAGTTGTTTGTGTGAAAATAATTACAGCAGCACAGACCATAGAAAAATTGAGAAGTATGTTTGCAAGGGCAGGATTGCCAAAACAAGACACAACTGATAGTGGCCCACAATTCAGTTCATCCAGCATGACCAGAGAGCACGTACTGCATTTCAGTAAGCTAGCAACAAGTGGGCCATTTTCTACTCTACTGACCTTGCCTCTTCTTTCAGGGCTAGCAAGGCATTTTTGAAAGACCGTACAAATCATTCAGCCAGTCCATTGTGGCTGGGTGGTATGGTGGAGAAGTGATATGCTGGCATATCACTGGATGCCAGTATATCACTTATGCACCATACCACCATGCCAGACTTGCAACAACATGGTAGAAATTGCTAAATAAGTCAGGCTTTGACAAGAGGAATAGGTGCCCCTACATGTAGGCCAAAAGGTATTGATGTATGATTACTGAGAATTTAAGAAATGGCAGCCTGTGGTTGTGAATGCACAAACAGATTATTTATGCCTATGCAGTGCAAGTGGCACTTAATATTGTTCAGCACTGCTACATCAACCATTTACAAGCTACAGGCATGATTGCTGAGCAGCACACAGAAGCAACAGTTGGAGCCCCACAAGTTGGGCCATCAGTTTTACAACCTACATCAATGGCAAATAATACCACACCAGGTAGTAGCCATGCTGACTGGCCAGGACCTGATAATGTTGAGCTACCTACTTCCAGTGAAGAGCTGTCTGACGGAGGGCCACCTCCTCAGGATTGTGTTCCAGGAAGTGGTAGCCACTATGCGGGAAGAAAATATAGACATGACATAGAACTCGTTTGGACACAGCCTTAGAAAGCAGTCGAGGTGATCAACATGATCCAGAAAGGCAATGCAAGCCACCTGAGGGGATTGTAGTCTGTCTGTTATATCACTATCATTTCAAAAGTGTGATATTAGATATGAGATAGGTGACTGTGTTGAGTCTGCATGTGTGAATCCAAAGTTACTCTGTTGAATTTGTTAATGTCAATGCATGTATACTTTTACTTTGTTTGCAATGATTTCTGTGCCTGCCATTCTGGTAGCACACTTTCCCACGCTTATGGCTGGGGTCATTTATTTGTGAATGCCTTGGACAAACATAACAGAAAACACTGCCTATGCAGCCACAGGCCAAAAAGATTTTATTCAAAAGCAAGAGTCATATCTCTCATTGGCCAGCCTGAGAGCCTTGGCTGCGAGTGCCAATAGTGAAGGAAAGGGCACTAAGAGTTTGATAGGAGAGGATGGAAAGCTGTAAAAGAATGTCTTGGTAAGGAAGAGAGAACTCCTAGGAGAGACCCAAAGACAATCGGTGGTGCTAGCAAAGTACTGCACAGAGCTCCTGTGGCTAGCCCGTGATTCCTCTTTTGCTGGGCACTTTAGCACAAAAAGGACGTAGGACAGACTGAAAGAAGCCCAACTTTCACTGGATGGGTATTCTGACAGATGAAGGAGATTACTGCAGATCCTATGATTTATGACAGAGGTGAAAGAAGGCTATTGGTTTCTACAAGGCCCTCCTGTGTTGTCTCCCCGTCACTGAAGAGCCATTCACACTACCACCCAGAGTCTAACACCTCAGTTAAAAGATTTAATGTGACTTTCATGCCTATGTTACAAATGTATATAACTAAGAGGGCTGGTGACTGGGATGTGATGTTGCTGTATGTACTATATGCCTACCAGAAAGTACCCCAGAAATTCATGGGGTCAACTCCATTCAACCTATTATATGTCTGAAAGGTCAAAGCTCCTTTTGACCTTGTCTGAGATGCAGGAGGGGCGGTGTGGAGTTTGAAGGTAAATCAGTCACTGAATATGTCCAAAGACTCTGAGATGATCTGAGAGCCATGATGGCTTTGATGAATCGTAACTGATGCACCAAAATCTAGTTAAAAACCAAGGGAATAAAAAATGCAGTGTGATAAAAACATCTACAAGTGCTTGTTTGAAAAAGGGCATTTGGCTTTAGTCCTGTCACAAGTAGAACACCACAAGATGCAGGACTCATGGGAGAGACCTTTTGAAATCAAAACTTAATGCTGTCACATATAAGGTGAGAAAACCTCATGGTCTGACCAGGCCACAAACTATACATATCAGCAGTCTGAAAACTTAGCATAACAGAAAGGCTGTTGTGGGGATGATTTCAGTGGGAGGGGGGACACACCCATCTCTCCTTTGCCTGACTTGCTTACTGAGTGCTGAAGGGAAATGCCTCTGGAGATTATTGATCTATTTGATGAGCTTAGTCAGATGCCAAGGCACAGCTGATGAATGTGTAGCTCAGACATCAACATGTATTTATAAACAAGCCAGGACTGACACCAAAAATAGTTCACTGGATCATCATAAAGGAGAGACAACTCCTGCGAAGTCAGGCATACTGAACTTCAAGCAGCTTATAGAAGCAAATCCATGAGGAAGTAAAGGGCATGCTGGAGCTCGGGGCTATTACAGAATCAAAGAGCCTCTGGGTATCGCCCGTTGTTATTGCTCCAAAGAGATGGTGGTGTAAGACCCTGTGCAGACTACAAAAAGTTGACTGCAATCACCATACCTGATGTATACCACCATGTCCCGGATGGATTATTTACTGGACACTTTATGCAAAGTGCAACATATCAGCACCCTGGACTCAACCAAGGGGTACTGGCAGATCTGTTTGGAGGAGAAGACTCAGAAGTCTATTTTAATCACAGACATGGGACTGTGTGAATTTAAAGTACTACCTTTTGGACTCATGAGTTTAGGAGTGATGTTTCGGAGACTTATTAACTATGTGTTTTCAGGACTAAATGACTTTGCTTGTGCTTATATAGATGACATTGCCATCTTCAGTGGCAGCTGGGAGGAACACTTAAGATATGTGGAGGCTGTACTAGAGAGACTTGAGGAGGTGTGTTTAACTACCAAAATATAAAAATGTAAGGTAGGTGCAGCCAAGCTGCAATATTTGGACCACCGGGTTGGAGGGTTCATATGAGGATTCAGTAGTTTTGTTGCTCTGATTACTGACCTGTGTAAAAAGCACAAGCCTGACAAGGTGGTTTGGTCAGAAGCTTGTAAGAGGGGTTTTGAGCACGTCAAGGAAGTATTTACAAAGCATCCTGCCCTAGCTGGACCAGACATTGACAAGACCCTTGAGTTACGTACAGATGCCTCTGATTTAGGGGCTGTACTGTTGCAAACAGGGAAGGGAGGTAAAAAACACCCCATCACCTTCCTGAGTAAAAAACTAACTCTATGTGAGAAGAGATACTAAGTGATAGAAAAAGAGCGCCATGCCATCATATGGGCTATAAAAAAAACGAAACCCTATCTACGTGGTCTATGGTTTAATGGCCTGACAGACCATTCCCCAGTGGCCTGGCTCCATAAAACAAAGGAACCAATGCTAGGTTGCTTAGATGGAGAGTAATGCTTCAGGAGTTTGATATGGAAATTACTGTCCATATCAAGGGGAAGGAAAATGTTGCAGCAGATGCCTTATTCACTATGGGAAACCCGTATTTCAGATGGGTCTGAAATAGCCATAAGGCCTAACTTTTGCATCATCACTTTTTAGGGGGATTCACAGGCAGAAGCACTCTGAAAGATTCTCTGGCTCCTCTGAAGGTAGGTGGAGTGGGGGGGCAGTGACTACCTGGAGGTGTTGAGAGGGTGGGAATGGTGCTCCCCAGTTGAGGGAGCTAGCTGTGATTCAGGGGAGGTTGACCCCAGGAGGTTATCACAGGATTTTTTGAGGCCTAGGTAGTAGTTGGAATGTAACGCAGGGATTTTGTCAGTTTTGTTTTACCATATTCTATTGTTAAAGTGTTCCACCACTTTTTTATATACCATTTGTTTTTCCTTGTAGTAAGTCCTTTTGTTTTTCTGTTTCTTTACTGAAGTTCCTGTGGTAAATTGTGATTCCTGGGGAAATTATTTTTTTGGGCATACCCATTCAGCAGAGTGGGGGACCAACAAGCTGATACAAACCTGGGATGTACCTTGGAGAGCATCCTGACACCCTGGGGTTTTGTCATGTGCTCTGTATGATGCAACTGGTTGACAGAGAAAAAAACACATTTTAACAAAATTAACAATGAAAGGGCTTTAAAAATACAGTTTGCCAATAGTTAAAGAGCAGTGGATTGTATTTTTCATTTAATTTTTCCCCAACCTCAGACATCGCTGTTTGGACAGACTGTTATCCTAGCCAACCAGCACTACCACACCATTCAAAGAAGCAAAAAGGTGGGGGAAAGAGGTACAAAAACTTAAAATCCTAGATGGTAGGTGGTGTGTGTGCATGCATGCCTACAAGAGAAAGAGGGGGAGAGAAAGTGATTATGAGTAATATTGTTTGTTGAAAGTAGAGACTTTAAAAGCAAATAAGCAAACAAAAAAAACAAAACAACCCCCCCCCCCAAAACCAAAACCTTTCTTTCCCGTCAGTGTTTTCTTGGTTGGTAATTCCTTTTTGTTCCATTTCTTGCCACCAGCATCAAGGGATAAAGGGGTGTGCTAGGCCAGATGTCAATCAGAATCTCTGACATAAACAGAAATAGCTAAAAAAGACAATCCTGCATCTTCCTTTGGTTTAACCATTAGCTTCATTTTTCTTTTCATAGGCTGACAAAAAATTACTGCCTTCAAGTGAATTCCATAATGTCACCATATATCTAATATCTATGAGACCTTTTGTTTTAGCGTTATGGGCTTAACCACAAAAGACACTTGACATTGACAAAGAATCTGTCAAATATACAATGATCAGAGCACTGAAATCTCTCATGACAGAAGGGCAATAACACCCCCCCCACCCCCAAAGCAGTAGCATACTGTCTGAGGAAAATACATTGCAGCATATATAGCAGCTGGACCATTACATATTGGGCCATAAACTGCGCTGTATCTTGCTTAAATTGTCATAGCAGATTAGAATAATTAAAACAGCCGAAAGAATAGAAAAGAGTATCTGATGGATGGAGATGTTACATTGTTAGTACCTGGAGATTAACCCCAAGTCAGAATTGAAGCACAAGGGCAGCTCAGATTTACTGAAGTCTGGATATGCAAAAAACAAAACAAAACAAAACGAACATGCCTGAGAGTGCACCTCTTAAAGTGTGAGACATGAAGTCATAGTTACCATGTTTTTTCCATAATAAAGCAGAAATAATTTCAGAAAGATGTATTGCTTAGTCAGTGATTACTGGCCCCTGAAATGGCTACATTGTGTATAATATCTGTATTCTCTTTCAAAGCCCTCCTTAAAACTCTTCCTTTGATTCCTCCAAGAGACCTTGGCAATGGTTACACCGCTGATCAGCTGTTGACACAGCCTATCATGCCAACCAGCACTGTTGCGTGGACTCCTGCATCTGTCCGCATCCAGCTGTTGCCTTGTGTCTTGCACTCAGGTTGTAAGATCTCTGGGGCAATGGCCATCTATCCATTCTGTGTTTGCACCATGCTTAGGATATTGAGGCTTTCATCTACATCTAGGCCTCATATGCATCCCAGTAACAGTAACTGAAAATATTACTGCATATAACAATAATAAAGCTGGATTGGCCAGCTACTTGGGAGACTCTGCAGTCAATACAGTCTTACATTAAAGCTCCTTTTAGCCCCAAACAGGGCTGGGGGAAGGACACACAATTATTGTGGTATCACACAATTAGAACAGCCCTGAAGCCGTTCTAAATTACATTAGTGATCAAACAGGGTCCCACCTGTCCCCAGGACTGGGGAAGAAGAAAGGTAGTTTCCTTCATTTGAGCCCCACATTACAGTGGTGCAGCTGCAAATCTTTCCCTCCACGCATTGCCAAAGAATGTTTAAAGAACGGCTCCACTTCAAAGATTAAATCTAGCAGTCTAGGCTCCATGTTTGCTTCCCAGTGACTCTTTAGCAAAAGTGCTCAGTTTACAATTTTAATCAGTCAGTTCTGAAAACTCAAGATGGGATCTGTTCCATGCATCAGAATGGATTCTGTCCTTTGCAGATATCACTTCACATCACAAAGGCTCTTCAGGATGGCTTCAGTTAGTGCCGGCAGTTCCATGGCTTGTGTAAAGCAATGTGTGCATGATGTTATTCAAATGTATCTTAACCAGATTTATCACTGGCTGTTGGAATCTTTGAGTGAATGCCCTTAAATTACTTCACAGACAGATTTCAGTGTTGTGCCAGGAAACGAATGGAGTCAAATGACAAGTTTGTTACTAAAAGGCAAATCCTGGTCCCATTAAAGACAGTGGGAGCTATGACATTGATTTCAGTAGGACCAACTTCCTACTTCATTGCATAGCAATAAAGAAAAGAACTGACAGCAGTAGATAAGCTAACTAAGGTATCTACTAATGTGGTGGTCTAACACTTTAAAAACAGACTCTTTAAGAGAAGGGGAAGTTTGTGCTGAGTTCTCTTAGATTTATTTAGGGTGCCTGACTTGCTAGCAAGGAAATGTATTTCAGGAAGAGAGGTAGAAATCAAATCTTTAGTGCAGTCTGTGTTATTAAATATCTATGGACACTACTAGTCTCTTGTTAATGAAATGTTGTCATATGTAAGTTTGGCAGAATTTTAAATGGTGATTCTTAAATATTTTACCTTATCTGCTGTATTTATGGGTTCATTTGGGTGATCATGGAATACTTGAATAAGTTATAAATTTCAGATCTCAATATCAGAGTAATTTCCAGATCAGATCTCCTAAAAGATGATTCAATGCCACGGACAATTGCATAGTATATTAAACTGGATAGTCCCATTTGTGTAAAAAATAATAGTCCAAATCATGAGACAGCACCAGCTATTACATTATGATCTTCAGATGTCATTGGGAGCTTAATGAATCCAGTATTGGTTCTAGTAAGAACTTACAGACAGAAATCTTGAGTGGTTCCATTCTTTCCTCTCTCAGAGATCCCAGAGGGCAATGACGTGGGGTTGTATTGTTTGACCTTTCTCTGTCAAGCTTGTTCACAGCATGAGGATGGGGCTGCTTCTTCTTCCCCAGTTGCTTCTGGACTGCCATATTATATCAGATGTTAAAGAAGAAATTAGTTCATCTTGTTTAGTGAGACAATGCTGTGGGCCTTGTCACAGCTGTCAGGCTTTTGTGACCATCTAATGGCAATATTGCAAGCAATGCATTCTGCAGGGACTACCCTTGTAAACTACTCTACTTCAGCCTTGAGGAGCATAGTTACTGACTTGTGGAGTGGTGTCAGCCATGAGAAACATGCCATCTGATGTCATGTGACATCTGTTTTCCAGAGGCTGCTTTAGAGTCCTGTGCCATTTCAGGTCCATTCCAATAGAAGTAATTTGTGTATTTTTACTAAGTAAGTAATTTTGATCTGTAAAGCCCTATCTAGTTTTAGTCATGAGCATTAGCCCAGCCGTAAGATCCACTGTTCTGTCTAAAGTCACAAGCCCAACATTGGTTGGTAGCAAGGTAGCCTCAGAAGGTCAGGGCCAATTTATTCCCCTCACTGAAAGCGGTCTCTAGACTTTCAGGCACAATTTTAGGAGTCATTTGCTCACTCAGTTTTTTTCCAAAGCAAAAGGGTACAGCAACACAAGGGAGTCCTGGGATTGCAGCCTTTTAGCCTGATATTTTCAAGTAAGTGTACTGTAGTGAGTCAACCAAGTCCATGAAAAGCTATCTTCCAGAACAAGAGTCTACTCCTCACTTTGCTTTAAGCTCTGGGTAATGGGCTTAACAGGTGTTCTTTCCCAAATGAAATCCTCCTGCTAACACATGGACTAGGACTGACGAACACCACTGGACTAAGATGAAAGATGTTTTCATGATTCTTGCATTGTTTCTATGCAGTATGGCTTCAGCTAGTGCATGAACGGTGCCTGCCCCTAGAGGCTGGGAGGGGCATGGCAACCGCCTGCAGTCAGCAGCAGCAGGGTTGATGGTGGGGCTGTGGCGGCAGCAAGTGGGGAGCTCCTGCAGGCGGTTGTGGAAGTATTGGGGGTGGGCCAAGTAGGGAACTCCCACAGGCGGCCACAGCAGTGGTGGCGGGGGAGAGTGTGGTGAGTGCTGACCAGTGGTTGGCAACCACCCGCAGATGCCACCGGCAGCATTGGCAGCAGTCAGTGGCAATTGGCGACCACCCACAGACACCACTGGCAGTGGGGAGGTGGCAAGTGGTGACTGCCCATGGGTGCCGCTGGCAGTGGTCAGTGGTGGCAAATCACAGGGGGTGCACTGCTAATCTCAAGGGGTGCACGTGCACCAGTGTGCACCCCCTACACATCACCAATGAGCTAGTGGTTCTAGTCAGTTGTAGATGCTTGAGCCCTACCCTGACACATCCATGCACTGATGTGGATAGAACTTGGCTCTTTGGCTGTATTACAGAGGAATTACTACAGACGTCATCGCGGAGCCCCTGGCAAAAACTGTTCCAAAACTCATGGTGCTCTGGAGAGGTCCCTGAGGACTGGAAGAGGGCCAATGTTATGCCCATCTTCAAGAAGGGGAGGAAGGAGGACCTGGGTAACTATAGGCCAATTAGCCTAACTTCTATCCCAGGGGAAATCCTGGAAAAAATTCATTAAGGATTCTATGTGCGATAGGCTTGCAGAAGGTAGGATTCTGAATGACAGCCAATGTGGCTTCATCGCTGGCAGGTCTTGTCTAATCAATCTCATCTCCTTTTACGATCAGGTGACTCACCACCTGGATAAGGGAGAAGTGGTGGATATTGTATACCTTGACTTCCAAAAAGCCTTTGCTCTGGTATCCCACAATGTTCTCATGAGAAAATTGGAAGATAGTGTGCTTAACTGCAAGATGGTTAGGTAGGTACGAAGCTGGCTGCGGGGTAGGACCCAGAGAGTCCTAATGAATGGATCTGTGTCATCTTAGCAAGAAGTGGGCAGCAGCGTCCCACAGGGGTTGGTGTTTAGTCCCATACTTTTCAACATCTTCATCAATGATTTGGATGAAGGGGGTGAAGAGCTCGCTGACCAAGTTCACAGATGTCACCAAGTTATGGGGAAGCGTGTCTAGACAGGCTAGCAAGTTAGGTGAGTCAGAACCAGATAAAGTTCAATGCTGAGAAATGTAAAGTGCTCCACCTGGGGACAAACAATCCCCTGCACACCTACAGGCTTGGCAATGCCAACTTGGCCAGCACTACGAATGAAAGGGACCTGGGGGTAATAATAGACCACAGCATGAATATGAGCTGGCAGTGCGACTCTGCTGCCAGTAGGGCAAATAATACTCTGGCAGGCATCAATCGATGCATCTCCAGCAAGACCAAGGAGGTGATTCTTCCACTCTACTCAGCACTAGTGAGACCTCAACTGCAGTACTGCATCCAGTCCTGGGCACTGCACTTTAACAAGGACATGTTACAGCTTGAGAGAGTCCAGAGAAGGGCCACGCATATGATTAGAGGCTTGCATGGCAACCCATATGAGGAAAGGCTGAGGGACCTAGGACTCTTCAGCCTAAAAAAGAAGCTGAGAGGGGACTTGGGAGCAGGGCTCACCAGGGCCCCTCTGGGGCGAACCAGGAGTAATGGCCACAAATTCCTGGAAGCCTGCTTCAGGCTTAACATTAGGAAAAACTTCTTCATAGTCAGGGTGTCCAGACTGTGGAATAAGCTCCCTCCAGAGGTGGTGCAGCCACCTACCCTGGAAATCTTTAAGAGGAGCCTGGATAGTCACCTCGCTGGGGTCACCTGACCCCACTTGTCTTTCCTGCCTGGTACAGGGAGGCTGGAACGGATGATCTTCCGAGGTCCCTTCCAGCCTTACAGTCTATGAATCTATGCTATCCATGTCCTTGCAGGGAGTGCCCTGCTGTTTCTGTTCCAAAGATGTTGGGCCATATGCATCTATTAAAGCAGTGAAGATTTGCACAATTGCAATTAACCATCACTGGTAGAGAGCAGGGGAGGTATTGGGCATGTACATAGTCTAAAAGACCACCTGGATTTTGCAGTGATGATGGATAGTTATTTAAATACAACCCCCATGTATTTTGCTGTCTGTTTCAGAGCTTCGAGGCCCGAGTGTGAAAGGACAGATCCTAGAGTTGAACCCACCTTCTATGTACTCGGCATCATTCTACACGCCCAGCATCTCTAGGCTTTCAAACAGGATTCTGAAATGTGTCTCATCCCTCAAATGTTGTACATTGCAGGGAAGTGCTTACACATAATTTTGTAATTGAAATGGCATGTTTACTGTTCTATTTCATGCTTGATTGTGTTTTTAAACACCTTTACTCACACTGTTAGAAGTGGGATTATAATTAAAATGTTCTGTTGAACACCTTGTTCGGTTCAGTGAAAGGCACAATAGAAATATAAGTACTTGTTCTTGTTGACTATATGGTGACAGAACAATAAACCCCAGCATATCTCATAAGGCCTCTCCTTGTGTCTCCTCAGCCAAGCCATCCATCTAAAGAAAAGAGGTAGACAAAACCTGCCAGAAAAGAGGTAGACAAAACCTGCCAGGGGAGAGGGAAGGCTGTAAAGACCTTTCCCTGTGAGGAGAAGATGGTGCCTAAGATAACACCCCTGGCTGTAGAGACACCTCTGCAGTGCAATTTGTAAATACAGCAAAGGAAGTTTTAAAGCAGTGGTAGGTATACCATGTGTTAGTTGTATAACACCTTTTATCAAAGAATTTCAAAGTTCTTTATGAGAACAGAGCTGCTACCACTGCTATTCTGCACTCCTCTATTAAGCCAATGTTTATGTAGCAATCTGGCTTGACTTAGGTTTCTTCACTGTTCTCTGGGCTGTTAATCATCTCTAGCAATTAGATATGTTGGCGGTTCCAAAGGCCTGGGTGAAAGCTTTCAGTTGTAGGTAGCAGGGCACCAGGCTAGGTACCAATCTCAGCTTTGTTTTTGTTTTTTTCACTTAGTTGGCAAGTTATTTAAATTCCATGGGTCAAATTCCTCACCTGAAAAACTGGAGATAATCATGTGGAGGTTTGCAGAATGCCCTGAAGAATGTATGGCAGTACATACAGAAAGTTCTGGATATTATACTGTATATGAGCTCTGTGACTCAGTGTTCCCTCCATCAGTGGGCATCTCCAATAGGCAATCAATGTGCCTTACAGGGAAAGAAGACATGGTACTTATCAGAGAGGCATGTGCACAAACTAAGATATGAAGAGGATATTCTTGAAGGGTGCAATTCTGCAGTTTCCCATTGACTTCGATTTCAATAGGAATGGTACATACAGAGGACTTTCATGGTTTGGTTCTTAAGGGGAATAATACCAAGAGATGAAGGAGAAACAGGAAGCAACAGACAAGGAGTGGGTAAAAGATAGAGGAATAGAAGTGGTTCCTACTTTTAAACAAGACCCAGCCAGGTAGAGAGAGGCTATTCACACATTAAGATATTTAATAAATAAATAGTGGGGGAGAGGTAGTCATAGATGGAATGAGACAACATGAAAAGAGAAGGCAGAGAAGAACAAAGTTACTCTCTTAAGATGGCCAGATGTCAAGAGGCAAAAAGTAAAGGTGCCCAGTTTTACCTGGTGATATTTCAACAAAACTTAGTGAGTTTCTTTGAACATTTCATTATATGTACAAGTGCAGTTCTCCAGATACAGGCACACATGTATGCACTGCATTTATGTCAATGTGCAATCATTTAAATATGTGCAGGTGTGACACTGGGAATATACACATGCTTGTGCGTGAACTGTATCTGGCGTCCCACACCTTTATTTATTGTATAGATCACACAGGGAACTGTGCAGTCTATGGAGGTTCTCTTTCCCCAGCTCCCCTGCTAAAATAAAAAGTAACTCGGGGGGAAATTCAGTGCCAATAACTATAATTAGGAAAAGAATTAATATACACAAAGGGTAAGGGGGGTTTGGAACAGCAATCATAATGTGAATATTTTTACACACATGTAACATATGGGTGAAATTCATTAATATCCAGAGCACCAGCACTGGTCCATGTACCACTGAAACCATCAATGTTAAGTTTAATTAGGTCTTAACATGGTGCATAGACTTTGAAAGAGCCTTCTTCCTAGGAGCAAATTTAATGCCTATAATGTAAATGTAATAAACATAATCTATAATATTGTCAGATACTGCATACATGTATATGTAGAGGCAAATAACAGTTGCTGAATATGTCATAACTTTTGAATTTGCTGACTTGTGTGCATGGAAAAATCTCAGTCATAGCATAGCTATCATGCAGCTGGTTGCATTAAATATTAACCTGATGGCAAGGCATTTAACTATATGGTTACACATGTCCTCCTTCCAATGTCAAAAATGTAAAACAGTTAAAGGATATAAACTGGGACAAAACTTTGCATGTAACAGCTTACTACAGAGTCATGATTGTGAAAGTTTTCTGCTTTCATAAGGCCTATAGCATCAGCTCTTCATTTCCAAAAAAAGAGAGAGAGTTTCTTTCTGGGTGCTGTGGGTCCCTTTGATAGCTTGATTATGAAGGTATTGAAACCATTTCCCTAACAGGCATGGATGGGAGTTGGTTTTAAGAGACTGTACTGCTTTCTTTGTGAAAGGTTTCTGAGGGTACTTTAAAACAATTGCCTCTCTGCCTCATACAAAGTTTTGTGGGAGACTTTTGTGTTTTTGACTCAGTTCAATGCATCTCTAAGGTTTTTGGAAGGGTGTCTTCAATATACTAGTAACAGGTGGTTTACAGCTCCATCATACCAGATTGCTGGAGAAAGAATAAGCTTACTTGAGATGGATATATAAAGATATATGGACTGAAGCCTAGCTGTTTGAGCTACAGTCTCAAGGCAATGTTGATAAGTAGGATAAGGGAGAATGTGATGAGTGGAGCTTGTTAGGATATTGAAAAAATGAAATAATAGTAGCTATTGTTTCTGATTTTCATTGAGATACCATCACCTAGGACTG
This sequence comes from Crocodylus porosus, assembly GCF_001723895.1. NCBI lineage: Eukaryota > Metazoa > Chordata > Crocodylia > Crocodylidae > Crocodylus > Crocodylus porosus. The sequence goes on along the minus strand of NW_017728907.1, from coordinate 36,896,376 downwards.
AAGGACTTGATCTGCTCTCTAAAGATGAATTATTAAACTTAGATGTATTATTACACCCTGGCCAAGTCATAGATAACCCCCGTAGCACCTGTGCTCCAAAGCCTTTTGTTTAATCTCTTGAGGAGTGTGGTGATATCTCTTGGATATGGCTTTGCTGTAATTATCCAGGCTTTTGTCACATTGACCACATCTACACCAGATATTTACTGTACAGTATACTAATTGGCTGTACAGTAAACATCTTGGTGTCTACATGCATACCCCTATTAGGCTGGAGTAAATTACTTTACTCCACAGTACATCCTGCTGCAGAGTAAAAAACCTCCACAGGAGTGAACGACATGTATAGATGCTGGAAGGACTGGGCATGCAGATGTGTGCCCAGCAGCAATAAGCTCTGGATTGATAAGCTCTGGAACTTATTGTTGCACATTAATAGGCATGTGTATACATGTCCATTGAAACTAAACTACTGCAATGTACTCTTGGGGCCACAGCCAGAGGCAATCAGGACTCTGAACTGAGTGCAGAATATGACTGCTCACTTGTTAAGCAGTTGACTGTGGAGACAACCTATTAGTCCATAGCTCCACGATTAGCACTAGCATTCAGGGGAAGTTTAGGTTGTTTGAACTAGCCTATATAGTCCTAGTGCCCCTGGACTTGGATCCCTAAGAGGCCACCATTACAGTGACAATCAGATAGAGGCCATCTGCTGTACATGAGAAGGGAGCTTCTTGCCTGAGTCAGAAAACCTGCAGGCATATTTCAAAGTCAGTAGGAGTTTTGCTATCAACTCCTGTGGGGTGAAGATTTCATCTAAGTCATATAGTCAGTTGTGAGTTGAGGTTTGGTAGTGAGGGGTGAGGGAATGAGATTAATGTTATGTTTGGTGGGGGTCAGTTGTTTTCAGCTTGTATGTATGATCTCGGTTGGTCAGCTCCATCATGTTATATATATAGTTTTAATTTTATTTGTATTTTGTATTTTATCTCTTGTTCAGCTTCTAGAGTTATGGCTGCATGACTTGCAAACTGAAAAAAAAGAAATAAAAATCAAAACACATTTGCATACCTTAATTTACAGCAGAAAAAAATATTGAATACTTGCTGAAAACTAGAAGAGCCATTCCAAAATCAGGTCATGATTATCCATTTTACACATCAAAAGAGCTGGTATTTCCCTATTTCCATTGTATGGGATTTTCTTATGTGAATTTCACTACTGACAGGTAGATATTCTGTCATTTCCTGCATTTTTAGTACTGGGGGGTTAAGAATCAAACACATTAATATCATAGTTTTCTGCACAGGCAGATCTAGGATTTCCTAGAGGAGGGTGTGGGACACTATCTGCTCAGACCACAGCTGGATGGAGGCAAGGTTTGGCTTTAGCACCTGGGCCAACAGGGGACACCAGGGGGACCCACCTGCTACTGCTGCTGCTGTCCTCGGCTGACCTGTATGTGCAGGGAACCCCAAATCTGATTCTGCCCTGCTCCAGCTGGGGCTGTGGGAAGTGGCTGTGGCATGCCAGGATCAGCCAAGGAAGGTGGTGATGGCATGCAGGTTCCTCCTTCCAGCATCTGCCTGCTCCTTGCTTGCTTCCCCATCCCTGCCCAGTGTTCCCTGCTGGGCAGGGGAGCAGGTGCTGGAAGGAGGAAACTGTGAAGAGCTGCCACTGTTCCTGGCTGAACTTAACTCCCTGCACAGCTGCTCCCTGAGGCCCACAGCTGGAGCAGGGCAGTACCAAGGATTTCCTCCCTGTGCCTGCATCAGTCAGGGACCGTGGTGGGAGAGGAGGCTGGGTTCTTTCTTCCAATGCCTGCTCCCAGCCAGCAGGAAACACAGAGTGGGGCATGTGGGATAGGTGTGAGAGGCAGGGAGAAGGTGCAGGAAGAGGAAACCCACTTATTGCTACCACTGTCCCCAGTCAACACTGGCACCCTGCACAGTTGCTCCCTCCTGTCCATGGCTGGAGCAGGGCAGAGGTAGCTCTGGGGCTCCCTGCACCCAGGTCACCTAGGGACAGTAGCAGTAGTGGCAGACAGGGGTGTGATTGCATTGCTACATTTCCTCTGGATCCACCCCTGGCTTTCTGCCGTTCTTTTGGCTTAGCTGTGGCTGCTCTTACCTTGTTTAAGTAATTAGCAGAATTAAGGTGTAGTTCTGCTGTGAAGAAACTTGCTAAAACTACCACTGCAGAACTCCATGTCCGATCTTTCTCAGCTAGCCCCTATTGAATTTGCTCAGTGTTTGCAGTAAAAAATGGTATTCCTAACTGCAAGAGTCAACCATATGCTTCCAGTGCTGTATTAGTGGTGGAAAAAATGAAAGAAACTTGAACCGACTACAAGGTTTCTTGCTTTCTGTCTAGGCTCTCTGTGTATCTGCAAACTAGCTGGAACCTACTCTGCAGGCTGAACCAAGAATGATCCAGAATCCAAATACAAGCATTATCCTTCTGTGGACTTTTTCACTCCACAGCAGTGCACATGTAGATGCTGCCCTGGCTTGTTGGGGCACAAGGGTGCTTCAGTGCAAGGGTTGCTTGCTAGCTAGCCCCATGCTGAAGCATCCCAGCCAGTCCCTCCACAGCACATTGAGCCAGGCTGGGAGGTCGAGCCCCGAGAACCCTGGTCAGACAGGGCTGCTCCGACCCGATTTAACATGTTGTGGTCTTGGGCTTAGGTGAAGACATGGCACACAGTAGCAATAAACTCTGCAGCAGTAAGCACCAGAGCTTATTCATGTGCATTAATTGCATGTGGAGACACACCCTTCCTGTCTCTACTGCTTGTAAGCAAAGATAAGCAGTCTGCAGATGGAAAGGCTCTGCTTTGCAAGAAGCAAAATAACCTAGGCTACATCTTAGTTCTATGCACAAGAAACAAAAAATGTAAGTGGTCACCTTTGGTGCAGGCTATGGGGTATAATACAGATAGGGTAATACATTGCAATGTAAGTTGAAATCAAAGTATCAACTTCTGTAGATCTTGAATATGGAATCAACAGGGGATCAAAGGAGTGGGATCTGGGCTGAAGAAACCAGCCGTAGAGCAGTACAAGGACCAAGACGTTCTGCTAGAAGGACTGTCTTCTAGTGGCATTGTTAGTTTTGTTGGATTAAGACCACAGGCTCCCTTACCTTAGAAGATGGCTAGAATTTGTTGCAGGATCTGTACAGACTGCAGTCTGATATTCCAAAGCCTCAGCTGTACTGTTGCAGAGGGGCTGGAGGCTGTCGGACAATCACCTGATTCCAAATGTCCTTCAGATGGGTTGAACACCTTTTCACAGAGAATGAGAAGGGTAAATTCACTCAGAGAAGGGCCCTAGGGAATTGTATGTATATATGGATTATATGTGTATCATTAAAGGTTGTATTAGAACATGGTAAGAAGTGCTAATCTTGGAGAAAACCCTGGAAATGTTATCTTTAAATGGCTTTTGATAATATTTCCAATGATGGATTTGTAAGTAAAACCTGCTTTGCATTTTAGGTACATACATAGTTTTTGGGGGGGTTTTGCCTTTTAGAGATTTTCCTCAGAAATATAATTATTTATATGTATCCATATATCTACCTGTGGTTCAAATAGAACTCAAAGTCCTGAAGAAACTTATCAGTATTCTGTACCCCAGCAAAGAAGTAAACTGAGGTACAAAAGATGGAAAAGAAATATTTCACTTACCGTGAGCACAGTGCTTACTTTTTTGTTTTTGCAGGCCTGTTACACGGATTCTGCAGATACAACCTAAGATGGGAAAGCCCTCACTAGAAGCATGGGCTGAGGGTCCCCTTGAGCCTTCAGGGATGCCACTGTTCAGAGGGTGCTTTGTCAGCACCTGTGAAATCATGTGATCTTCAGCAGTGCTGCACACTTCTTAGTGAAGTCCTAGTAGAGAACACAACATGCAGGCAGGCCTCTCTGGGGCCTCGGTGTCTACTACCTTACAGAAAACACAGGAGATTCAGCTCACAAATCCATGTTGCCTGGGACTGGGAGGAAAATGTGGGGAGGGATGAGTGTCTCTGTCCTTGTAAGTTCATCCACCAGATTTTTGTTTCTACTGCTAGGGGAGGAGATTAGTTGAATTTTAATACATTTTAATTGTCCATGACCCAGGAAGGAATCCACACAGCTAGATGGATACAGAAGTGTTAATAGAACTAAAGAGGAGCAAGAGCTTGGTTTTGTTACACAAAGCAGTAGATTTGGCTCTGAATAGGTAGGTACATGGAGAAGGTTTGTTGTGCAAAACGGTGCCATTTTTGATATAATTACTGTCTGTAATATTATTTTCTTTGATTCTCTACCTAGAATTACACTAGATATCAATGAAGTAACCAGCTGGGACAAATGTGCGAGACCAATTCATTCGCTTTCTGCTATCGGAAAAGGAGTTTTAGTCATCTTTGTATTTTTTAAAAATGTACATAGATCTAGACATCTGTTGAGCAATGTTAATGACACGTGCTGCTAAGAGAGAATGTGCAATAAACAGAGACTAAACCAGGCACTTTCTACATAAGCAAATATAATGCCTTATAGCTGCCTTTCCATATTCCTTTTTCTCTCACTGTGTATCTTATTCACGTTTGTATGCTCCAGACTTGGACAGATCTTCCGTTGGCTTCAGTGGATGATTTGTCTGAGTAACAAATACTAAACAAAACCCATATAATGTAAGCGGGGCCCACATTGTCTGACCCAATAGCATATGTAAGCTCTGGTTTCTGCTCGGACCGAAAATTAAAAAACTAGTTGAACATAATATCCAGCAGATGGCGCCATTTATCATTTATTGACACTTAATAGCTGTGTAAAAAGCTTGTGAAATAGATTTTTTCCTCTTTAATTTAGAAAGTATTATAACTAAAGTGTTTTCAACTTATTATTATGCATGAGTAAAAATTCCATGAATGTGTAACATTTTCTCCTGTATTTCCCTCTTTATAACATCATTTAAATTCCTTATTAATAATTTAAAAATGTTCTGGATTTTAATCACTTTTCTCATCACTAAAATATCTGATGGAGAGATCTTCTTTTTTCCTGAAGGTGAGATAGAGGGAAACCATCAGGGAGGAAAAAATAATAATGGAAAATCATGTATCTCAAAGGTAGGTGTACCCAACCCCCTCTTGTTAGTCAATTGAAGGGTCTTATTTAATTAATAAAATTATCTCAGGTTTGCAAAACCTAAGATTTGAATAGATTGCTATTAATAAAAAACAGTTTTTGCATCCAAGTTTAATTATGGTGGTATTTGTTTGATAGCTTGTTACTGTAAATAAAAGAGATAAAAGCAGCCCTTCACTTGAGTAGCTCTAGAGCTGTGAAATATGTACCTAATTAAAACTATTGGTGTAAGAGGCTAATAAAGTACATGTGCCTACTAGATGTCTTATTCTAATGAATCTCGGCTAATTTGCTTTGAGTGATGAATTTTGGTGTTAGTAGTAGGGGCTGAATAATTATGAAATTTATCACGAGATGCAAAGACTCGTTAAGGATTACTCAGGTTCAGTTAGAGGAGTGCTTTCTTTGTCAAGAACACAGGCCTTGACCACCAGGACTGTGGCAGTGCTAAAGTGCAGCTGCCTCACCATCCAAACACGACTGCATTCTCAAGGACACGGGAAGGAGGAAATCAGAGCTGGGGGAAGTGTTTTATTACGAAACACCTGAATTTGCAGCCATGTGCCTTCAGCGTGGAGATGGCTCGGGTTTTCCCAAATGGAATAGTTGGTACAACACTGGTCCCATAATCCACCTATCAGGATAGTTTTGGTACCTCAAGGTGATGGTATAGAGTAAGAAGGTGCTACTCCCTAAAGGTCATATGTGAGCATTCCCTGTTTCAGTCAGGGCCAACCTTTCTGGCAGGTCCTCCCTTAAATTTATCCTGCACCCTCCCCGAGTGTCACTCCAAGCCCTTTCCCTTATCTGGTCTGCTGCTCAGCTTTCTGCTCCCTGGCTGGTACTTCTTAACTATGCTGCTGCTCTGCTTTTTGCTTCCGGCCCTCGCTGCTACTGCGCTCCCTGTGCCCTCCCTGTTCTATCAGATACCACATGCAGAGGCTCTCCAGGCCAGTTGTGGCATCTGTGCCGCAGGTGGGCCACCCCTGCTTTGTTTCTTTTGTCAGCATTTATAATTCTGAGTTTTCTGACACTCCTCTTGCCTATATACAGTATGCTTTTGGCTAAACATCAGTCTTGGTGGTATGTGTGAAATGTTTAATACATCAGCAAATAAAAGGCTATTATTTTATTAGCAAAACTAATATCTGTATACATTGGCTTCCCTTAGTATTAATAAAACCCTATTAACATTTCTGTGTTTACTTGAGTATTGTCCTGTTCATTTGTAGTTGTGAACAGAAGTAGAGGAGCTTACTGCTCTGAATCCGGTCAGGTTGGTCGCAGTGAAAACTATTATCACTGGATGGGCATTGGCTTGGAGTCTTGACACTTGACCTGTCCTGTAGGAAATCTTTGGCTGTTCAGGCTGAATGGCATTGACTAACTTTGAGTAACTGTAAAAATAAAACAAATTTTAAGCTACTCCCTGCAAGGCTGGTGGTACGAGGCTTCAGGAGTGTACGTGAGATGAACTCGATGACCCTATCCACCACCACAGTTGGTGTTACTCTTTGAAGACAAGGACTGAATATTAGAAGGCAGAGTAGGTATGTGCCTTTATAGACTAACTAGATAAGATATATAGAGAAAGCATAAGCTTTCATGAACCAAAGTATTTGATGAAGTGAACTACCTGCCTTCACCTACCTTGCCTTCTGACTCACTTCAGACTAACAGAGATAACTATCTGTCTGCTGAAGGACTGAATATGCCATAAAACCTCTATCTGAGCGCCTAGAAGCTGTCTCTTCAGGTGAACATAGAGCCAGAGTATGGAAACAGCCCTCCTCCTGTCCATGCTGTAGTAACTTTATGCAAAAAAAATGGAGATCTTCAGTCTCCAGAGCAGTCAGTTGTGTATTGTTCACAAGTACTGAATTCACAAACTTAAACTGAAGCCACCAGGCCTACGTCCACATGTAATTTCCTTTAATTTTTAATTGGTTTGGGTATTTTAAATGTGGAGACTCTTCCGAGTGTGTGCAGGATGCTGGTGTGCTCTTTATTGCTTGAGGACTAATTGTGAGTTTGGAGGTGGTTTGAACGAGCCCCAGTAGAAACTACACAAACTCCTGAGCTCCTCAAGCAGCAAGAAGAGGGCCCCAGAGAAGTCGATGTTCTTTGTTGTTGCTCTGCCATCCAGCAGGAAAAAACATTGCAGGCCCACCCTTTTTTAGGATTTGAATAACCCCCATCAGGATCATACAACAGCATTTACACATGCTATTAACTAATGAAACATGGCAATGGTCTGCAAGAGGAGTGGAAATGTCAGTTATGCCCTGCTCTTTGTCTGAGGGCAATGCAAATGTACATGGCCACAGCCTTTCATATCAAAAGTCCAATGGGCTGCATCCATTCCTCATGCCTTGTGATATTTGAGTGCTTTTACTTACAGCCATTTCACTTAGGCTTCACTTTCTATTCCAAGGACTGATCATGTGTGTTAAAATTACTTACTGAAAATGCACAGTAATTGCAGCTGTATGAAAGCACTGGTTGTCAGTTTCCAGCATTTGCATGAATTTGGAATTTTTGTTACAGTGCTGTATTTGCAGTTTGCTTGTAGGAAGGAATTTCACAAACTCCAGTAGTGGGAATTTTTTAAATGGTGAGATTTTGCTTCCTGGGAGAATACATACCAGGACACTATTGTCTCTCAAACATAGTATCTTAAAATGTGCCATATCAAACCTTCCATTTTTGAGTGGGTCATCTCCAAATCTTTCTTAATATTATTGTTAGTGTAGACCCCTCTGAGTCAGACTTCATCTCAGTATATGGGACAGAGACCAGGCTGATAGGTTGATTTGAAGCACATAGGAACAAGGGTCTTTTACCTATATTCCTATTGCTGGACCACTACACAGTATTTGAATTTAATGAACTCATCCCTTGTTCCATCTCAGTGATGTGGCAGAGTTAACAAGATCATGTTGAGATGGCTTCAGTTGTTGCTGTTAGATGGAAATGAGGGAGTCAACACAGACCCCAGCTTTCAGATACTTTATCTGCAGAGTTCCACAAAGATCTAGCCCAGGGGTCTGCAACTTTTTGGGGCAAAATTTCAAAAACACCTGCAACCTCCACTTGTAAGATGTTGGAGTGGCAGGGATGGATGGCAAGCAAGACATGAGGGGCCAGATCCTTGTTGCAGCTGCTCAGCCCTGGCTCTTTCCCCACCACCTGCCCCAAGGGACACATGCCAAGCAAAATGCTTTTGTGTACCAGGCTCTGGCACCCATGCCAGAGATTGCCTACTCTTGATCTGGCCTGTTAAATATCTACTTGAAGCTGCTAGGGAGACTGATCCTGCACTGACTAAAGTAGAAGGCAGGGTAGATGTGTACCCTATAGACTAACCAAGCAGATATATTTATAGAGCAAGACAGAGCAAGCATAAGCTTTTGTCAGCCATAAATATATGAAATCTAGTTCTCTATCATTCGCCTTCATATCACGTACCAACAGCATTGTCTCCCTGCCATCCAAGAGTTTGGCTGAGATCAGCAGCTCAATCAATAGGAGTTAGTTGGTGATTCTGGTGAGGGGAGGGAATCACTGTTCAAAACCTACCGCCTCTCTAGTAGAAGCTCTATGGACAGCACCTGCCTTTAGATTGTTAAGGCAGTCTGCCACCTCCGTATTTACCTGGGCTCTGTGCTGCTTCTGGGCAC